>NC_092858.1:148143738-148215766 GCF_032062135.1 Pyxicephalus adspersus
ATGCTTTCTTTCTAGTTCCGGCTCCTGTCACAGGCGGAGTGATACTACATGCACTCCGCCTGTCAGAAGCCAGAACTCGGGCTCGCGTCTTCCGAAAGGTAAGTTTTTTTTTATTTTTAAGACCTTCCCCGAAAATAAGACCTAGTGTGTTTTTGGGAGCCCAAAAAAATATAAGACAGTGTCTTATTTTCGGGGAAACACGGGTATGAGTGGGGTATTTCCTATCCAGATATTGCAACCGATTATTTAGGTGTGCTGCTTGTCCTTTCGTTGTGTGATGTGGCAGAGCTGTGTAAGTTGCAGGGCTGAAATACAATCCTTTAACAAGTAATACACATCCTTTATATGTATTTAATCAGTGTATTTAGCATTTATACTGGAGTACAGCTTTAAGCTACACCTTCACTGAAAACAACGGCTTCATTGTCAATGGTTCCTGTAATATTAGTAGTACCTTTAGAAAATTTAAAGAGTCATTGCAGTCAAAATTAATATGTTCCAGTTTTTAGTAAATGTTAGCTATTTGAAGGATTCTTGTGTAGAGGTTGGCATCCATGCCTTGCCACACTTGCTCCAGCACTTTGATTCACTTACCTGAATCTGTTAAAGTCAAACCCTTTTGATCTGCATGTTTTTTCCTGCATAGTGGTAGTAAGTACTGAAGCTTTTAAAAAAAACAGCCAGGCAGGAGAGATAAGCAGCAGGAGTCAATGCATTGCTATTAACATTGGGAATACAATAGTTTGTCTTCAGTTGTACCTAAATTGGTCTTTTTTGTTATTTATTATTTGTATGAATTATTTACAGCCATTTACATATAAACATTTAATCCAAGGCACTTCTCTTACAGTTTGCTGGCAGATCATGCTAGGCTTCTTTTTATTAGAATTCATTGCCTCCTCAATGCTGAAAGTTACAAGCATTTCCACTCCATCATAAGTAGAGTAGAGTTGTCATTGCAAATGATGATTGCAAATACATTTTGCAACAAGACAACATCCCAGAAATAAACAGCAATACTCATAAAGAACTATTTTCAAGGAAAATACAGTAAAACTAGTTCTGATGGAAATGATATGGCCCCCACCAGTGCGCTGATATGATTATATATGAGTCTGTCCATATGTCCAGATGTCCATACAGAAACACTGCAAATAAAAGAGCTCTAAAGGTTAAATAAGGTCCCACTTTTACCAGTAGAACAGATGGTTAAAGTTGAAGGTGACATGCTCCCCATGTGCAGCTCAGTGTTTGTAGCCAGGTAAACCTAACAATCCTGACTTTCCTTACGCATGCCGGGAATTGGTAAACTCCTGCTGCATGGTCGGCATGGCCAATCAAGATAGGAAAGGATTGTCTTCGGAAAATAAAGAAGATGGCGGCTTGCTGCAACTAAAAGGGGGTTTAGGTGAGTAATCACAGGTTTAGTTCATTTTTAAATTTACAGAAACTTTATGGTTAGTTCTCCTAGATGTTTGAAACAAGCTATCTATGCAGTTTCCTAAAAAGCCATGTGTAATCTACCTAGGAGGATTGATGTGGCACAAAACTGCATCACCATCATATTTATAAAATGCATAATTTACTTTTCCCTTAATCTTTGCTTCATAAAATACTGGTTCATTTGGTATTTAATGGTTTCTTTTAGTTCTCAGGTGCTCTAATAAATGTATCTTGAGATAAGTGACATTAATAGCTCATAATGTGTTCTTACCAAAAATGCATCTTAGTTTCCTTTAAAGGGGGTTTCTCTTCTTTTCTGCAAGGACAACAGTCAAAGCAATACATGTATGTATATTTCATAATAAAATCAATCATATTTTTTAGTAATAATTTTCACTAATATAATAATCACTGTAGAAAATTGCATTGTGATTTAGACCATATATAATCTACAACAATAATGAGGATTTTTGTGTCATTTAGCTGGCATATTGCAGCAGATTTAATCATCGCATACAGTAAAATGTTTCCTGCTTCATCAGGCAGGTTAACAGGAGAAATTCTTTCTCAAGGGGATCTGTAGTTCCAGGCTAATCTTCACCTCTATTCTTGTCTCATAAACTTTAGCAAATGTAATTATATATTGAACAGAACAGGAAGATACAAACCAAGAACACAGGGGATTTGAGGATCCTGTATAAAAGTATTTCCAGAAATTATTTTTGCAGGAAACTGGCACCACAGATACAAAGGAACCATGGTCAGAACTGATCATGCACACAGTGAGGTGACTGTTCAGGCATAAAATGAAAATATAGGGTCATGTGTCTAAGGAAAAGTGCATTTCCAGTGTTCAGGTACTTTAATTGATTTTGAAGTGCTTACCTATGACTTTATATTGTGAATGTTTTTTCTTCCAATTTTTTGTAGACCATTAGATGGGGGTGTAAATGGGTCAGGGCAATTACTTTGCATTTCCATTATTGCAGGACTAAACAGATTTGGTCCTCTTGCCATGAGTAAGCACATCAAAACTTCTTTACAATGTATGTGTTAATATTATGAATACATATTATATATTATTTATATACAGCATATTTTATATATACCTTGTATATATATCATATTATACAGTGCTTTGCAGACTCCATAATCATGTCACTAGCTGTCCCTCAAAGGAGCAATGTAATGTCCCTACTATTGCTGAAGGCCTATTTTGGGATGTAGGCAGAAACCCACCAGACTGTTTTTGGGATATGGGGAGAAACCCATATAGTATAGATAAACAAAATGTCATTGCTCTGCCTACCTAAGATTAGTGTTCAATTACAGGTGCCTTTGACTTGCTGTTACTATAACATCCTCCAGTGTTCTAGGTAGGCTTTCTACAACATTTTAGCATTTGTAAGTTAAGGTTCTGATGCTGACAGAGAAGGCATAGCATTTTAAGTAATCACAAAAGTTTTCAGTATGCTTTAGGTCAGGACTCTGTCCATGCCACTTTGGTTTCCACACACATTTTGGCCTCATTGTAGGTGTGTTTTAAGGTGTAATAAAACTTTTGACCACTTAAAATAGTCCTAATATTGACTAAAACTACTATAAACTGCACTTGTAGTCATGTTAGCACAAATTCTACTCACAATGTATTTAATGTAGGCGTTAATGTTGATATTTATTTAAAAAAAAAACTCCTAAATGAAAAAAAGGAATCCATAAACTAGTTCAGGAAACTAACATAATTTGAGCATTTTACAACTGCCTGACATTTGACCCTAAATATGTAAACTATAAAGAATGTTTTTATAGGCCATTCAGAGGAAGAAAAAAATTCCTACCCCAAGGGCCCTTGTAGTTCAGGAACTGAAAATGACAGGCATTATGACTGCAGGGCACTGCTATCTACCAATATGTTTACATTCCATTCACTGCGTTAGTTATTGTGTGTGTAACTTGGCCTCTGTGCTAGGCGTACTATTTAAAGCTTTGATAGTTTATTTTACACAGCATCACATGAGGCATGCAGGTTTTAGATCCTGTGTTTTTCTTTTATGTTTATATTTTTGTTCCGTATGTTGTTTTTATGCTACACTTTATGTATATTGTTACTCTTTATTGTACATAGGAAATTTCTCACTTGCTGTTTCCTTTCTTGCAGGTAGAGTTACAGCTAATCAAAGCTTCTTTAGCATTGCACAAAGCGCCTAATGTTTGTGTGCCACATATATGCTTTTATTTACCAATCTATTGGAGGGATGGGATACTTATAGAAAATTAATGAGAAATACATTTGTATATGTCTGGTTTTACACCTTTAGTAAGCAGATTTTATGTAGTTGTGGTAAAAGCTAATAGAAGATGCGGGGAGGAGCAGCTTATAACAAGGTGGGAGAGTTTTACCCTTCCCTACTGTATCTGAAAAAAAAAGTTTTAACTAAACATATACTTCATTTCTATGTTTTTCATGCCCACTACAATATACAGAACACACTATGTACATGACTCCCCTAGGAGGTGTCTTGGCAATGTAGGAGAAGAATGACAGTCTGGCACCACTTTTTCTGTGCTGGGGAAAAGCAAAAGGAGGTTCCCAAGTGGGATATAATTGGGCCTATGAGGACAGAGCAGAGCAGGTTTTTGCTCAGTAATCATGTGCCAGTGAATTGTTTGTATTTTAAGCAGTTTCTGCTGTATCAAAGAAAATAATTGTTTTGTTTCAATCCGTTTTATTGAGCTTTCAGAAAAAGAAAAAGTAAAAAGTAGACATAACATAAAAAGAAAAACATAACATTGTAGGCTCCGAATAACCAGACAGATAATGATACCAGGGAGCTGCACATGCCCAAAAAATATGACAAAAAAGAAAAACATAGCAGGTCTAAGGAATTATAAAACACATGATAAACCTGTACAAAAACAGCTACATATCTGCTAGCAGAAGCATATAGCACAGAGTGTAAACCAATACTCTAAGCAACCTTTATGTATATTGTTACTCTTTATTGTACATAGGAAATTTCTCACTTGCTGTTTCCTTTCTTGCAGGTAGAGTTACAGCTAATCAAAGCTTCTTGTCTTTAGCATTGCACAAAGCACCTAATGTTTGTGTGCCACATATATGCTTTTATTTACCAATCTATAGGAGGGATGGGATACTTATAGAAAATTATTGAGAAATACATTTGTATATGTCTGGTTTTACACCTTTGGTAAGCAGATTTTATGTAGTTGTGGTAAAAGCTAATAGAAGATGCGGGCAGGAGCAGTTTATAACAAGGTGAGAGAGTTTTACCCTTCCCTACTGTATCTGAAAAAAAAAAGTTTTAACTAAACATATACTTCATTTCTATGTTTTTCATGCCCACTACAATATACAAAACACACTATGTACATGACTCCCCTAGGAGGTGTCTTGGCAATGTAGGAGAAGAATGACAGTCTGGCATCACTTTTTCTGTGCTGGGGAAAAGCAAGAGGAGGTTCCCAAGTGGGATATAATTGGGCCTATGAGGACAGAGCAGAGCAGGTTTTTGCTCAGTAATCATACGCCAGTGAACTGTTTGTATTTTAAGCAGTTTCTGCTGTTATCAAAGGAAATAATTGTTTTAAAGTTAACAATTAGACATGTTAAAAGCTAATAAAAGCAACACCAACACCTGTCTGAATTTATTTGCCATGGGTGCCCAATATTCCTAAGTGGTCTGTTATGGTAGACCCCTTACTAGGGAGACTTTGTGTGTCTCTTCTATCAAAAAACTCCTTTACCAATCCCCTAGTGATTTCTTTCACCCATGCTGGGCAAGTTTTAGAGTAAAGCAAGCTGGGGAATTTCCCAGCTCCTCCAAGGCCCCAAAGACAAAATAGCAAGGAGATCAAATGCTGTACCATGCTATGTACACTTACTGCAATACATGTGCAGAGCATTTTACACTCCCAGAATATGTAAGATGCCAAAAGTGTAGCCTGTATATCTTTTAGTCACATTCTAAACTGAGACAATTTTTAGATCAAGTTGTACAGATGTACATTCACACTCTTAGGAAGTTTGTATTCTTTCTGACCCATCAACACAATTTCTAACTAAAAGGCTAGTAGTAATCTACCTGTTAAAGGTGGTGTGTGCATTCATTGCAGCCATGTGAAGGCAGCCTTCCCCATCTTCTAATTAATTACATTAGGAAATGAAAAAGAAAGCAAAGTGGGACATAAAATTGAGTGAGTTTTACTTAAGTCGTATAGCATCACAAATACAAGGTACATAGTACATATCAAAACAGGTAGTGATACATATAGTATTGGACTTTAGCCCAAGTGTTTACAAAGACAGTGATCACATAGATAATTTTACCATTGTCTCTGGTCCCGACGCGTTTTGCTGACAGGCTTCCTCAGAGAGTCTTGAATAGCTTTTTCTGCACATTTGAAGGGAGTTAATGGTCATCTCCCTTCTGTAGGCATTGTCGTTTATCGTTATAGGTACTTTTCTTCAATTGGACTAGCAGTGTCTTGCAGTTAGAGCCTTTGGTTATCTGCTTTCAGTTCTTCAACATCTAATAATTGGCATAAAGCAAAGGTTCTAAACCTCTGCTAATGAGCTTTTGGCGCTGAGGATATTCCAGCAATACAACATTTACCTATGCTCTTTGTTTGTGCCTCATCCTTGTGTGTCACCTTGTCAGTCCAAGGCTATGTGTTTACCATCATTACTGCTACTACTGCTTTGCTACATCTATATCCTATTAAGGGTTTTGTACTGAACTCCCGAGGAAGATGAGAGCAAGGTGAGATTTTATTAAGATGCGGTTTTTGGTTTCTTTGTTTTCTTTTTTTATTCCTTTTTTTTCTGTTAAAAGTGTTTTTAACAAATAATTTGTAAATTAAGTTGCTTTTTATGTTATCTCATTGTAAAGTGCCTTAAAAATCTACTACCTACCTTCTCTTGGAGGCTCCTCATGCTCCAAACAGAGAATTTAACCGTCATCTTTGCTATAGGACTTCACAGTGGAACATTTGGGCTTTAGTAGGTGTGAAATAAAAGTGCAGCTTTTGGAATTAGCTAAAGACGTGTCTGTTGGAAAGTAGAATAGCAATATGATCTTGGTGATTGACTATTGTTTGAATTACCAGAGCAAACTACATCTTTGTTGAGTTTTCAGGCAAAAGCTATTTAATCATCTTTTCTAACATAAAGCATAACATAATGGATGCCTCCCCAAACTGAAAATGGAATATGTGAATGAACAGAAAGACTTTTTCATCTTCTGATGAATCTTTAATCTACCGTTAGATCTGTATTATGTTCAGAGTTGCCATGGGAGTTTATGATGATTGATGATTGGTCCTATTTTACTATATAAAGCAGTAATTTCTAAATTGAGGTATAAACTAAATTATCCATTGCTTTAAATAACTCGGTTTTACTAATAATGTATTTTAATGAGATTTATTTGAAGTGTGAAATATTTTATACAGTATTTTGCAGCATACCAGATTCTAAGATGAATTAGCTACATTATTTGTTTTTCTTTTTTTAATTTTATTGGTGATCATGCACATAATACACTCTCTACTGTAGGGTAAAAATATTTGCTAACTGTTCAATATCCATAAAGAAGCAACATTTCCCACTTGAACAGAATGAAAAAGGAGGCCAACAATTTATTTGTGTCCACTGACCTGGGCTCGCGATGTTCTCCCAGTTTGACCCTTTCCTCCCTTATTTCTCATTTCCTTCTTCTATTTATTATCCCCTTTTTTACAGATTATTTATTTAAATATGTCTAATGAAATTTTATTTACTATTTTCTATGTTCTGGCGGGAAACCGTGGTGGGCTTAAGGAGGTTTGGCATCAGTGTTTCACTGATCACCTGACGGGACTGAAAGAAGCTCCCAACCCTCCCACCCCTTATACTGCTTTTAATTTTGCTTGCATACTTATGTGGTTTGTCACCCCTTTTTATGGGGGGGACTAATTTGGTATGTTTTTTTTTTATTAATTTATCTCAAGCTCTAATGGCTGAACAAGTTTATTTATTCATTTGTAATTAATTTTCTTGATAATAGGCAAATATTTTAAAACCAATAAAGTGCCCTGGCCATTTTAAAATTGTTGCAGTGTCTTTATTATATTTTGGTATATTTATGTATTTATACATTTTTATATTTATTTAGTTGTTGGGTTGGGGGAGTAACGTCTGCAATCTCATGTGTGTTAGGACTTTGGAATGGCACCTACTATCATCTCTATAAGCAAGGAAGGAAGCATTGTAATTTGGAAATAGACCACAGAACACCTCGATATAAAAGGTGAACTAGGCTAGGCTGATAACAATTCCAGGGATCTCAATGTAGCAGCAGAAGGCAGAATAACAAAATACCTTCATATAATAACCTTTTTTGGATTTAGAAAAGCACATAACAAATGTTTATTGTTAGGGGTTTTATATATTTTGGCTTCTTACTGAGTGCTAGGAAAAGTTATATATATATGAGGTAACGTATAAACAGTTATAAAAGTTTAAATTCTGTCCAGCTTTGTAATTTGGCTGTCAGTTAAAGAGGAACCTTAACTGAAAATTGTGAGCTGGAAGGTTCTTTTTTGCAGAAGGGACAGGCAATGTCTCTTCTGTAATAAAATAAAAGTTTTTGTTCACATTATTTTTATTAAACTAATGTCTCCTTGCACCATTGCTGGCGCCAAAATCTTCATTCAATCCCGCTCTGAGTTTTAGATCTTTGGTCATCTTGATTGGCAAGGCCAGAAGGACATAACTCCCACACAAGTGCATGGAAGTTAATTTATTACTGGCAGCCAGCTATACTAAGATTGTACAATGAGCTATGCATGCGCAGCTCAGTGCAGGTTAAAGAAAATATTGTGCACAGACAATCTCTCTGCAATAAAGAACCTGCCTGCAATTTTTTATTTTTTACAGTTAGTTCCACTTTAAACTTTAGAGCACTTTAATGCATTACAAAATACAAATAAAATACTGTACCTAAAACAAATAAAATAAATTACTCATCAGCAGCAGGGGGCGCAGTTATTAAGAAATACTTGCTATTTATTTTGCACAAAATGCACCAACCAAATTGAAAATTATCTGATCCGTTTAAAACAAAATGAAGTTTACAAAGCATAAAAAAGATCTAGTTATGAACATACATTCATTTTTATTTTTCTAAGTAACCAAATTTTAAATAAACATCTCTTAGTGGTTTGGAAATACACTAAAGAAACTGGTGATGTTACTTAATTAACAGTTTTTTTTTATTTGCAAACCATTTCTTTAAAGGACAATATTTCACAAATTATTTTCAAGTTGTAAACTCTGCCAAAACTGTACAGCTCTTTTTTTCAGACCAAAGCCATCATTGATTTATGCAGAGTTAATTTATGGAAGCTCAAAAACTCTTTCTGTGCCTCTCACCTTCTCCCGAATTTTCATCATTCACCAGCACCTATGGTTTTGTTTTTCTTATAACTATAGGTAGGCTCTGCACTCTTTGGTCTGACAGTACAACAAACCCCCAGTACATTTTACCTAACACCCTATGGGGATAAACAGTGACACTGTTGCAGTTGCCAAAGATGATGAATCAAATCCTTAACTGGACAAGCCAGTGCAATATTTAGGAGAGTTATTAAAAAAAAAAAAAAAACTTTACGTCCTTATCCTTAAACTCTTCCTGCAGAAGAAAGATGTTGTGCTAATTATAAAAAAAGGATGTGCAAATATAGTCTCAAAGGTGATCTGTGTTTAAGTGCTATAAATACATAAATATTTCCTAAAAATCCATTAACTACAAAGAACTCTAATTTGAACTCTAATCGCTCACTCAGAAGTTCTAAAACATGGCATATAAGATTCTGCCCATCCGATCATGGAGTGAGGGCAGGTGGTATTTCCAAATTGGATGTGCTTGATTGTTAGTACATATGACACAACTAGTATACTTTGGTATTTACAGCTAGTATACTTTGGTATTTACCAGCATCTCCAATTTGTCTATGTCCAATTGTTTGCTTTATTAGAAGTTGTAACCAAACCATGTGAACCAGACCTAAGATTATGAAGTGGAGGGAAAGCAGTTTGTCATAGCAATTGCAGAGAAAGAGGATATGCAAATATTTAGCAGAATTAAATGCGGCGATAATTCTAATTGCTGGTGGGAAAATGTAAGCATTACTGTAACCTAAAGTAAATGAGACATATGAAAGGTTAAAATTTTAACTTAAGAAAACAGTTTCTGCATGAAAGTATAGAAGAATACGTAGCAGATCTCAAGCTGACAAACAGACTATGCAACTTTGGTCAGCTCAGAGACTCATATCAGAGACAGAGTTGGTACTGGATGCCCTGATCTCAGTGCAAACAACAGATTTCTATGGGAACTCAACCAAACATAGAAAGCTATGAACATTTGCTAAACATTCTATTTACTAAAATGCAGTTCAAAATGCTAACAGAAATAGGAGGTGAAGATTCAGAAGTGTGAGATGAGCAGATTTGCCAAATGTTTTATGATATAAAAAGCTGAAGCAAGAACATCTAAAGACAAACTAAAGACTGAGGTGGGATTTACAGTGGCAGTTTATGCTCTAAATGTAGCAATGCTTATGCATGTTACAGCAATCATAAAGCAGGAATTGTGGAAATTAAAATCATATTGCCAAGAAGTGCTCTAGGAAAAGCAAACTGAATGTAAACGTGAAATGGCGAGAGCAGCCAAGAAAAGATCTTAAAATGTCTATGATGTCAGGAGTGAAAGTAAAAAAAGCAAAAAACTATAAAATAAATATAATACAAATGATTATCTCATTAACATTAAAAATGATCAATGGTGAAATGGTAAGAGCAGCCAAGAAAAGATCTTAAAGTGTCTGTGATGTCAGGAGTAAAAGTAAAAAAAGCAAAAAACTATAAAATAGATATAATACAAATGATTATCTCATTAACATATAAAATGAACAGCAAAAACATAGTAGTGTAAATAGATTTATATTATGTTTTTATTTTCAATAGTTTTTTTATTGTTTCAACAAAATAAAGCAAGTAGAAAGCATACATTCACAATAGAAACAAATTTTTTCTAAGAAAACATATGTAAGAGAAAAGGAAGAGGGAGGAGAGAGGAGAAAAGGTTAAGGAGGGACGGGAGTCACCATAAACAGCATTTGCAAAAATAATAAACATATAAAACCAGGGTACAGAATATACGGTAATAATTATACAACAGTGTAGTATATAGTGTGCATCAACATACATCCTATCAAGAATGCCTTAAACAACATTTTTAAGTTTCCAAACACCAAAAAACTTAGATTAGGCATAGAATGTTGAAGCCATGGTTCCCAAACGTGTGAATTTCTGTTGAGTGTCAGTCAAAGTACTCAACAACTTTTCATTTATACACATAGTATCAACTCTAAGTTTGACTTCATGAAAGGGTAAATTGTTTTTTCCAAGTATTTGCTACGGCTTGTTTAGCCGAAATGAGAATATATAAACAGAGTTTAAACTGAAGAGTAGAAAGGTTCGGAGGTTTAAAATGAAGCAACACTAACCAGGGGGTCTCTGGATAAATGCGGATGAAACAGTTTGCTTAACAATCTGAAAACCTTTCCCCAGAATCTGATCGCAAAAGAACAAGTCCATCATGTATGCATGACTGACCCTAGCTCTTGACACCTGAGGAACTTAGCCTTAGCAAAGTAGCAACCAATCGCTTGAAACCCTTAAAATGACTTTCAGGTCTTAGGGAAGCCCTCCTATAATTACTATATTTACTGCTCACAGTGCATTGGCATAATGATCAGTGGAAAGAACTTCTCTTACTTACTAAAAATGTCATCCCTTCAGAAAGCCAAAATGGTGTCAAAAACTGACCTGGGAGATAGAAATTGCTCATTAATCTAAGAATCCCGGGAAATCCCTGGAGGAACCCTGGTCAAGAAACCTCTACATCTAAGGCTATGTACACATGTCAGATGATTCTCGTCCGATAATCTCCTTAGAGCTGATATTGGATGAGAATCTGACGAGTGTACAGCACTCATCGTCCATTGTTCCGACGACCATTCTGACGGCTGCACGAATGACGAAAAGGAACGGTCATAATGAAAGTAAAGAGGAGAGAACACAGCAGGGTGCCACTCTGTCATTCTCCCCCCTCCCCTCTCCATAAAGCAGAACGGTGCTGTATGTACAGGACTTGTCCATGCATCTTTCAGTCTCTTTTCGTTGGAAAGAATCGTGAAAGATCCTTTCCAATGACAGTTAATGCAAGTGTGTACCTAGCCTAAGGCATACCTGTTCCTAATTTATGTGTTCAGATATCAAAATGCATTGATGCAGCTCAGTGACTTCACATGTATTTGCTAAAACCTTTGCTAGTAATCTCAAATGCCTAAACAGTTTAATCAGGCTTAATATATTGACTAGCTGGGTAGCATGGTGGGAATGTCTGTATTCAACTTTTGCTAATACACTTATCTATTGTCTCCTATATTGTTTGCAAGACAGAGACAGTCTAATAGAAAACAATAGACTCTTTCTACTCTTTCACAATATAAAACTACATTGTCCTGCTATGCAGATTTATGTATGTCAAATGTGCATTAAAGTGTTTGCCTGGAGTTAGGTTAAAAATATGTATTTAGGTAAACTCTTCTTCCCTGAAAACAGCAAAGCATTGTTTATTTGTTTATATAGTGTATTTCTATATTGAGTTTATTTTGTTTGGCTCTCGTGCCTCTAACAAAACCATTTTGCAATAATCCTCAGTTACATGAAAGATTGGGAAATAGTTGAAAGATGGGAAGAAAGCTCAACTTCCATCATGTATTACAAACTTTTTATTCTCCTCTGTGGAAGCATTGCTATCCATCAACATTAAGGCAGAAGTGTCAGGTGCAGGACTACACATTTCATGCTGACATTTAACACATTAGATGTGCTGAATTTTAACACATCCTTTAAATCAATTTATTTAGACTTATTCATATAGCAAATGATGACATATTTATAAAGGTGCAAACTCCAGGCAATCACATTCAGGGTGCATTCACACAGTGGCAGTTATTTGGCACCTGGGTGGGTATATACCTTTACCCCTCATGCAATGGGCACTCCACTACTTCAAATGAGGGCAAACCCATTCATTTTT
Organism: Pyxicephalus adspersus; assembly: GCF_032062135.1. Taxonomy (NCBI): domain Eukaryota; kingdom Metazoa; phylum Chordata; class Amphibia; order Anura; family Pyxicephalidae; genus Pyxicephalus; species Pyxicephalus adspersus. The sequence continues at coordinate 148,156,353 of NC_092858.1, forward strand.
AATGAGTTGCCCTAATGTAATGTGTAGTAAAGTGCACAGAACATGCATCAGCACACTTTTTTTTATTGCAGTGCACCTCAGTGGTAAAATATGAATGGGCTTTTAGGGTCGGCAGTGCACCCTGCAAGGGTTACATATCTAGGGGTAAATGTTTAAACCCTAAGATTCACCTTATTTCTCACTCTCAAGGAATGTTCTGTATACAGCTGAGGACTATTTACTCTGTGTACTCCTCTAATACATAAGTCTGTATTATGTTCACGTTAAGGCAGGAACCTAGCAAAATATTTCAAGATAAAAATAAATATCCAATTAACAGGTAAAACAACAGCTTTTGTTGCGGTATTCACTTTTATTCCAGAGTCTTCCTCGCAGTACTTAGGTTCCACCACAAGATGCCCTCAGTCGAATGGCCTAGGTCATGTACAGTAACCCATTTCCACTGTGCCCAGATTGTCTTGGACCAGTGCCAGCCTGTGACTGGACAGTAAAAGTAGAAGCTGCACAGTGTTCTTTTGTTTCCTATGAGCATGCAGCACAAAAAACCTTGGTTTCTTCCACTGCTTCTACCTTTTAAAATCCAGTCCTCCCGAACAAGGATGAACAGAAGCCTGTTTTGGGAAATTTTAAGACACTCACACAGCTTGTATAAAACATACTTTAAAATTCTTTTAAAATCATGGACGACACATTGAAATTCCTCCAAAAACGCACAAAAGGTAATATTAACTGGAAGAACTTCTTCGCTTTGCAACAAGAGACCCAGTTCCCTCTGGAAGATTCATTACCACAGTATTCTTTGGAAAAAGTATTGTCAGTTTTTTGGCCTTTTTACTTGTTTTCTACAATATTTTATCTCTATAAACTCTCTCCTTGTAAAATATTATAAACATGTGTATACACATTTCTAATATATATGTATGATATTTATGCAGTGCAATGTTTTCAGGTTCTTAACTGTTAGGTATAAGTACATACATTTTATTCCTACGTATGGCCATTCTTACTTATCATAAATGAAGAAAATCTGCCGGAATAGAAAAATAAGAGCTGCCATCACCAACGTGCTTATAAAAGGTGAAAGCTGCAGGGCTGTCATTCTTAGATTTGCTCCCTTATTTGGTAGCTATATGATTCAATAAATAACAGAAGTATCCAGCTAGTCAGTGACTCAGACTTCAACCTGAAAAACACCCTCAGCTGTCATGATTTAGTGCATGCTTTCAGTACTTTACTGGGTACATGCTGTGCTGCCAGTCAACATGGTGCACAGGATGGGGTAAACAAAGACATGAACAGCCTCAGACAGAACGATGGCGACATTTATAACCTTAAGTATCTGGGGCTGCTGCAGGAACAATCAGATGAAGATTACAGCCCTGAGCTATTGTAATTGTGTTTGCCGAACACAAATGAAAATGAAACGTACAATATTTTAAAGATTGTATTAATCTCAGGCTAATTCCTAACTGGTTCACAGCTTTATGTGGGTGCTGGGCAAGGTTTGCCTCATCCTCAAACAGTCCCAGGAAACAAAGAGTAACAGTTCTTGCCTTTTTATATATTGGGTAGAGGTGCTCTTTTAACACGCCAATGATTACCTGTTTTGGAGGCCAACAGTGGGTAACGATATGGAAAATGCATTGTGGCCAGTTTAGAGCCAAAAGGTTTGCAGATGCCAGTACCTTTTACGATCACACCATAAACAGGCAAGTTAGGATTTTTATGTTTGTAGTACCATAAAGTGAGAATGCTTTGTCCATGCTATGAAAAACCACAGGTTCACTTACCTGATTCCCTCCACGCATTCACTTTCCTTCTGTACTCCACTGTTCTGTTCAATGTCTGGGGAAAAAACAGCCAGTACAGGGGACCATTTGGCACACTCCCCTTTCCTCCCACATTCAGTGGACTGCATGGGGTTGGGTAAAAGAGAGCTAAAAAAATACAATTTTTTTTTTTTTTTTTTTTTATTACTACACAGTTTTCACATAGGATATATAGATATACTACCTTTTTGACTTCCTGCGTACTGACCTCCAGCTATACACCTGGTACTCCAGTCCTACAAGTTTTCTCCTTCACTGTACCCCACCCTGTTGCAGGAATTGATCATTACCAAAAAAAATGATCTTTGATAAAAAAGCAATTAACAATTTGGCCAGTATTTACTTTCATATTATGATGATTCTTATATTATGTTATCAATAGGGAAAGAGTGCTCAACAACTCAAAAAGGTGTGTAATTATAGTGCAAATGTACATTGGATGCAAATTTACAAGGGTGCTAAACAATGATGTTGTTTAGGAATGGCCAAATGTTTCCATGGAAAAAGTTGTTATAGATTAAGCATTAACCAGGTTGGGCACTACAAATCTCGCATGTATACCCAGCTGCAGAGGAATATGACGATACAATACAACTTTATCTAATTCATTTACATGACTCAATACATCACATTGTGTATCAGATGATCACCATTCTGTACAGATTGGCAAAGACTGGAGAATATTTTTCTGTTTTTTTTTCTATTTTTTTATGATACATTTTTGGAATTTGGATAAACCTATTCAACCAAGTGTTCCCTCTATTACCCTAATCTTTACCATAAAAGAGAAATATAAGCTAAATACGTGTTAGTGACTAATACACCTATGCTCTGTTACATGATTTGTTAATGGATATTTAGATAATGAAATAAACAAAATGAAAGACTAATCATTTTACATGGCCACCAAGAATATTTTCGAAAAGATACAGCTTCTCACTTGCCTTAGGGATATTTGTTTTCCTCAGATTAAAGCTTCTTTTTACGCAGCTTACACAACTACAGGTTTAACATGATTAATGGAAGCACAATATTATACAAATCCTGCAGAACTAATATCGGTGCTACAATTAGGACGTCCTTGCCTCTTAGTTGTCTCTTAGGCCACAATAATTACTCACCTCGGTGCTAGGTTTCTGTAAAGGCAACTCAAAAATGTCCAAAAATTATATTTTAGAAGTAGGTGGAACCTTCTTGCCTGATAAAGTCATTGGCCTTTTATGTTTTTGATACCCTGGTAGCATGATCTCCTAGACATAATTCATACATCTGTTCTTGTCTATATGAGTATTTTGAGTGTTCCAATGTCCCAGTGCCTTACTGATGACCAGATCTCACCAATAAAGACGAAGAGGAATCCATAATGTGGCCAAACTCTCCATCATCTACAAAAAATGTAAATACCATTGTAGGGTAGGCTGTCCCTAAGCTAGTTTGGGCAAAAGCCAAACATCTTTTTAGTATGTACCTAGGGAATAAACATGACAACAACACAAACAGAATGCAAAAATGCAAAAAAAAAATCTCTATATAGATAGTATCCATGGTAAATTTATATCCAGAGAATAAAGCTGTAAAACAGTGCTAACATCCAAAATCCAAGTGCTAAGTGCTATTACCCTGTTCTACACTTAAAGTGGCCCTAAATTTTTTTTGGTGGGGGTGAGCTTTGCCATAATCGGTAAGTACACGTACAACAAAATGCCTACAGTGTATGGCACACACCTTTTTGTAGGCTCTATTCAGTGATGAAAGAGTCAGGAACCTGTTACCGCTGTATCACTCAAAGCCACCGTTTTCTCCACTGCCTTTGGGCATTGCATGGCCACTAATGATGCACCTCCTGCACATGCAAAATACCATTGCCCCTGGCATATGGCTCTATGTCTCAGGTTCTACATTGTACTATATGCTCCATGAAGTGTAGGAAAAAAAAAGCCCCCAGGAGTCAGGAAAAAGAGATTTTCCAAAGGCTAGGGAGTCTTTGCGTGCCTCTTTTGCTAAAGAACCTTTAGATCCTGGTGACTTTGTTTAGTGAGTTTTGGATTACTTTAAATCAGGACTATTAGACAGAGCAATATACAGTATCAGGTATCACATCCCTGTATATCATTTTTTTTGTTTTTAAGTATATCTAGACCAAGAACAAAAATGTTTATATATTGAAGTTTACCATTGGATGTGGTATCTGCATTGATTTTCTAGTCCAGACTAGATTTACAGGCATTGTGTCAGCAACACTCTTCCTGTCTTAGGCTATGTACACACGTGCAATATTTGTCGTTAGAAAGGATCTTTCACGATCCTACATAGAGCACAAGACAAGGAGAACGATGGAGCAGCACCCGCTGCGCTTCTCCCCCCCTCTTCACTTCCATTAGGATCGTTCATCATCCATCGTCTGTGGATCCGCCAGGACGGTCTTTTGGACAGTTGATGACAAGCACTGTACACACGCTAGATTCCCGTCTGATATCAGCCCTGAGCCGATTATCGTACGAGAACCATTGCACGTTTTTATGTAGCATAAGGGTAACAATACCCAATCACCCTACTGTATCTATGTAGGGGAGATTTTAAGGGAAACTTGTGCTTGGAGAGTAACTAAGACTATGTGATAGTCAGCCTGACCCTCTAATAAACATACTTTAATTGACCATTATCAGGTATTTACATGTGAATTCAAACACCTAAATAATCTGTACATTTGTATTTCAATGTTTTTATTGAGATTTTCAGAGAAAAGAAAATGACATAATAACAACAATATTAAATAATAGGAACAATAGCAATAACAGATGGACAAACATGCCTCACCAGCTTACAGAATGCACAATAACAATCTGTCATGAGTAAAAATAATAATAAAAAAAGGAAAATGCAAAAGACTGTAAAAAAACAACCCTTTATTAAAAAATCTGTATACAGTATTTCTTCTAAAAAATGTCTTTCCCAATACTTTTCCAACTCAGCTTGCTGATCTGTAACAAATGTAGTCATCTATGGCAATGGGCAAATTCGACAAATACGGTCTTTTGGCACACATGCCTAATGCCTCCTACAAGCAGGAAATAATGGAAAAGAGGGTGGTCTTTGGCAAGGTCAAGGTCTTTTGGCACACATGCTCAATGTTTTTTACAAGCAGGACAGTAAAGAATGAAGGAGGGTCATACACATGAGCAAAGGTGAGTGAAGGAATTTGAAAGATTTTGGTAGATGTTACGTGTTCTGGTGTCAGTGTTTGACATCTGCTAAAAACCTTTTTTTTATTTTATAGAATATTTGTTCATAGAATAATGGTACTGCTGTCCAACAGCTGGTTTGGAGATATCATTTCTCTATTGTAGGTTAGCAGATTGTATGTGATTGGTTACTATGTACACCGCTTTCTTCTGCTTTAGTTTCTGAGTGGTGCACAAGAACTTAATCTTGGTCAAGTGTTTGTTGCCTAGCTTTTAAACTTGCTGTACACATACTGTTGAATAAGCTGTGTTAGTCGGATCTGGAAATAAATGTGTATCTAATGTTTAGAACAACAAGAGCATACCTGTGAGTAGTATTTTGCCTACAGATGTCTACGTGCACCACTTTTTAGGTGTCCTAAAGTGCACAGAAGTCAGTACATGTTTGCATCCCTGCCATATGGCTACCAATGACTGTGACAGTAAAGGTGAAACAACTAATAACTAAATACACTCATTCACTGGCAATGATACTATCAAGTGGGAGAAACTAACAAAGTAGAATCCAAGTAGTTAATGTAAATCCTAGGATGTAGAGGGTACCATATGGGACCATTTCACACCCACGGTGTGCTGAAACATTTTGCTGAGGGATCAACTGCAGTCCTAACCTCTCTTTGCATTACCCAGGTGCACAAAAGCAATTTGCTGCATAGTTGTTGTTTAAAGATATGCAGTGTGGCCGCATGCAATGTTGGTTACCTGCACTGCGGTTTGCCACTCCCGAGAGCACAGCAGCAGTTTTCTGTGCTCTTGGGAACAGGTAACCTTGCAAATGACATCACTTTAAAGTTATGCACATCAACATGCAAAACCACACATGCTAATGTGATTCACATGTGAATCAGATTTTCATGTTGGTTTTTGAGCTATAATGTTTTTCAGTTGACTGTTGAATACCCAACCAGACATTCAAAAAGGTCTCACTGCTGATCTTGCAGCATTTTCTTGGCCTTCATACCAACTTTCGACGTTCCCTTTGCCATGCTTGCACATCCCTGCTCTAACATAGACTAAGGTGTACTGGTGAATATAAATTGCCGTGTGTTAATTCATACTTTGGATTGAGAGGCACTGGGAAGTTATTTATGTCTTAAAAGATATCCCTGTTTATTCTGCTGCTGTGGTTATCCTTCACAGTAGTCTCTTCACAGATTTATAGTGCTGGATAGCTAAAGACTGCTAAAAACTGGTAATTACTATCTATATTATCTAAACAATATTGTATTTCGCTACAAACCCGTGAAGATATCTATCAGGGTAAATATAATTGATTATTTTTAAAGATAATTGTGAAGATAATTGATTTTATTATTAAAAGCCAAAACAAAGACAATACTGATAAAAGTATCAATTACACATTCATTCCAAATAATTTAAGCAACACTAAATCTTCTGTAAATTGCATAGTAGTTATCTGATACCTATTCATCAGCAATTTAAAGGATCATCTGTGAACATTCCTAGGTCTTATTCCTGGTCAAATTGCTTCTATGTGTGAAGTTTTTACACACTGCGATAATGATATTAGGCCATATGCTCTAATGTGACAAAAACCTTTATTTCAGGTACATTAGAGAAAATGAAATATAAAAGGTAAGTTGGGTTTATAGTGGTCAAAAAGGTAAGTACAGGGGTATCCCCTGTACACCAAGGTGAAAAAAATGGGTCATAAAAATCGAAAAAAGGAAATAAATACATATTTTTAACCCATAACCATAACCTGATGTGATAGAATACCCAAATTTTACTTGCCACTAAAACAGGAGGTACTAGGGAATCTTCCAATGTCACCACTTCCAGTGACAACAGACTTAGAGACAAATTCACTTTGTAAGGATTCGCTTACGATTCCTGTTTTCCTACCGGTAATAAGAAGATTTATTCCTCTCGGAATAAATCTTCCTATTGAGACAGAAACAGCAAAACATGCTAAATTTCAAGTCAAGTTTTTGACTTTAAAGACCTCCTCATTACTGGAATCACCTATTGTACACAAGATATTCTGTTTTCCGGGTCCTAACCTGGCCTAAAGTTTTGTGATAATGTGTATTGAGCCCATTAACATCTGTGTTCTGCTGTGTGTTGTGATATTGCATGCATTACCGGGCACATTAATTCAGTGCACGTTTTGCACACTACATGCATCAGCAGGTTGAATGGCACCCCAACACATAAAGATGATTCAGCTCAACACATGTGTCTTGTAGTGCATTGCAGGGTAAGGTAACGCACTACCATGCATAGTTGTCTGCTGCATTGAAGAATTATTCCCGGTCTGATTCTTTTTTGTTCTGAGCCTATTCATTCAATTGGACGTCCTTACTGAAATACACATTACACGTTTGGTAACGGGACCTTAAAAAATTATATGAGATGGCTGGTACTACTAATGACAAAAAACTGATTTCCTACTGTGGAATCAGTAGGTACGTGCCTGTTCTTTATGGTAAATATGGAGCTGCAGGTGTACATGTGTTGGTGTGCCTTAAAATACAATATAGGTGAATGAGCACTAAACAAGAATGTGGTGGATTACAGCAAAAATTTTGCTGGTTTTAATGAATTACCCCTACTAAGGGGAAAACAGGATATTGAGCTGAAATTGTATGCAATAGCACAGTGTTCTGTGTGCTACCACAATATCAAGAATAGGGCAATGCTCACACCAATGTTTATTCAGTACTGCTGGATAAAAAGCTTAATATTGGAGCAAGTGGGTTCATTTTTTTTACCTTTTTTTTTTTTTTACATGGTTGGTGGCGGCAGTTTCCTTAGACATAGATTGGAACTGCTTGCCACCACTGATCCAAGCATTTTTAGGTGCTTGCAAGCAGATCCAATGCTTGCTTTGCAAATGCCTTAAAGAAACCAATATCCAGGGCACTTGTAGGTTACCAGTATGTAACTACACCTCAGGATCAAGCAGCTGCCACCTTGCCACCCTCTAGGTCTTTGACACTGCAGTGGTACGGTTCTACCTCCCTCATTCATTCTCTATGTGACTGCCTTGGGTACAAGCTACTTGTAATGTCTCCCCCGAGGCAGTGGTTCCCTGGCATAAGGAAATGGTAACCTCACCTGCATTCTAAACATAGCCTTAGTTTTTAACACAAATTTACATAGTAACTGCGGATTTACTTTTAAATATTAGTTAATTTTGTTTTTTACAATACACCTATTATTATTATACTTGTTCTGTACATATTGTAGTAGAATGAAACATGTATTGTCAAATTCAGAGGGTATTTGGCATCATCTACCCTAATTTCACCTGAAAAAAGGGCCTGGATAAAGCCATGAAGAATTGTGTCAACTGCAGATTTGCCGCTCTTTATTTGGGATCCTGGACTGGAGTGGCCTGGATGGAATTGGTGGCCTGTCTCGCTTCCAGACCAGAAATGAAGGATAGCTATGAAAAACCTGGCTGATAATAAAAAGTCCTTGAGACATGGAGACAGGCTGGGTGTAGCCCACATATTGGGAGGGTCATGGAGGTCTCCCAGAGTTTAGGTGTGTGGGATCAATACCTCTGAAGAGAGTCAGAGAGAGCGACAGGAGGCTCTTCATTGCAATCTCCTGGGGGAATGCATTGGGCCTGATTTATGAAAGCTCTCCAAGGCTGGAGAGAATACACTTTCAAAAGTGAAGCTGGGTGATCCAGAAAACATGGACTGGATTTTAAAAAATCATTTGCTATTTGCTAGCAAATGTTTTGAATCCTGGACCAGATCCATTCCAGGTTTGCTGGATCACCCAGCTTCACTGATAAAAGTGTATTCTCTCCAGCCTTGGAGAGCTTTAATAAATCAGGGCCATTGTATCGATGGTTTTTGTGAATAAAAGTGGGAAGGCACTCCGAAATTTTAATTTAAGCCTGAAATAAGCCTAAATGACAGATAGATAGATAGATAGATAGATAGATAGATAGATAGATAGATAGGTAGATAGATAGATAGATAGATAGATAGATAGATAGATAGATAGATAGGTAGATAGATATGGGATAGATAGATAGATAGATAGATAGGTAGATAGATAGATATGGAATAGTTAGATATATAGATAGATATGGGGTAGATAGATAGATATTGGATAGATAGATATGGGATAGATAGATAGATAGATAGATAGGTAGGTAGGTAAGTAGATAGATAGATAAATAGATAGATAGATAGATGTGTATGTGTACCATGAAGCTACTACAATAGCCATAATATAATTTTTATTATTAGCACTCCTTTCTGAGGTAACGACTTAGTGCAGGTGAGTCTGTGTGTTCTGGCATTCTTTATCCTGCCCCATGTCTGGATATACACAGAAGACAAGCACAATATTCATCCATTATTAGGTCGTTATAGCAGCACAGCCATGTATTAGCAGCCGCACCTGCCTGTGAAGTAAAGAGAATAAAGGAACTACAGCTCCCATGATGCAATTGGAGTCCCTGTCAGCAGCGGCAGCATCCTGCACAATGCATAGACAGCAGAGCTGAGACAGCGCTGCCAGGGAGGAGTCCTGAGCCCACCAGGAGCCCCTGGCACTGCCTTCACCGCTCCCAGCTGCCTCCTCTGCCTGACTTGTGTGGGGATTCTGTGCCTGCCATGCAGCTCCCTTCTCCTCTCTGCAGCCTTGTATAGGAAGGAAGAGAGCTGCTGTGTGTCCAGGGCTGCTGAGGACCTGCTGCTGCTCATCTCCCTATTTCTGAAGGCAGCTGGCTGTGTAGGGGGAGAGCACCCACATCCTGTGCGGGGATCCCAGACCTTTCCACAGCCACCCACACTATTCTGCATGGTGATTTTGGGAGGAAGGTTGGACAATTCAGCATGAGACGAGGATGATGCCAGCAAAGAAAGGTCCGGAGAGCAGATACCCCCTGCACTATTTGGTATGGCACAATAAACACAAGGAGCTGGAGAAAGAGCTTACAGAGAGACAGGTGTGTATCTGTGTGTTATGTGTTCCTGGCTCCATGTGTGTGGGTGGATGGGGCAATAGCTGGCTGGGCATTGCTGGAGGTCTGCAGGGTGGCATGGAGGGGCTCGTGGTATTACCAGGACATGTGCTCTGTTGTCAGATGACAGGTGGCATGTACAATGGGCATTGTGATCATGCTAATGCATAGGGATACACACAGGCTGGGAGAATTCAGCATGGGAATCTTCACTGCAGCAAGTATTGTATGAACCATCAGAGCAAGCATACACTTTTATATCTGCATTATTAAGCCTGGCCATAAGCATCTGACATATCTGAGAAAGGAAGTATAACACAAGGACATCAAAGTGACTAATATATTTGCAGAGTGGTAGATGGAAGGAGAAATGATACCAATACACACCCAGATGCATTTAAATGCAATCTTTTTTTAGGTGGAATTTTGTGCATTTACATATTTTATGCAGGCTATGCTACACAGCAATGTCCATGTAAAGATGTGTGTGTATATAAATATATATAGTGTGGTCCCTTGTCCAATTATTTAGGTTCACTAATTGGATTTATCATTTAATTTGTTAAAAAAAGCACATATTTGGGGACAACGATGATGAACTGGTATCTGGGGGCACATTAAGAGGCTTATTAAATGCCTTGCATTTTTACCGGTTTATAGATTAGGGTGCTGGGGATTCATTGACTGGGAAGGGCACATCTGATGTGTAAGTAGTAGAGAGATCACATTCACTGTAACATTAGGAAGGTTTAATAAGTGCTATCAGTGTTGATAAAAGCACATCCCCTGCTTTATCCTATACATGTGACCGCTACAATAAGCCACATTATTCCATCACAATGCTGCAAATGTATTATTTGATCAGAATCTCTAGAAAGTGTAGATGCTCAGGAAAGGGGATAATATACGATTTTGGATAGATATCTGATTCTGGTTCATTGTGTAAATGTATTCCGGAATCTCAATTTATCTTGATACATCTGTCAGATTATTTTGGTGTGTGCACAATTCTATCAGTTCTGAAGGTAGAATCTACTTGCAAATAAATCGTCTGATGCAACATCCTTTGCTTTAAAATTGTGCTGGGTTCATCCCTATAATTTGCTCTTGTTAATACTATGATGTGATCAATGGCTACATTTTTAATTGGAACTTTGTTAGTTACTGAGAATTGTTTCGTGATTTAGGGTGTCTGCCGTTCAGAGTGTTAACTTTAAAATTACATTTTTCATGATTGAGTTTTTTATGCAACAGTTACTGCTATGCTTGTCAAATATATTATTATTTATTTATGATACAAATTTTTTTTAACCAGCATAAAAAAAAATGTGTGGTATACAAATGTTATATATTTCTTACTGCTGAGAGCTGTTGACATTTTAGCTGTGGATAAGCTTCAATAAAGGATGTAAAAGCAATGACTTCCCACTCCTGATTACCTGGCAACAGCAATGTGAAATTTAAAAGTAAAAATGATTTTTAAATTTTTTCGCACAAGCTTCCAATGTGACAGATTTGTTGTTACACTCACTTACCATACGCTGATAACAGCATTACCATAGTGATAATCCTGGGTATATTGGTCACATATAATGGCAGATATGGCACAAAAGAGACAAATATGGCTCATGGTGGTCACATTAGATCAGGCATTTTGGTAATTTTTTTACAACCACAAATAAAAGAAAAAAAAAGATCGTATGGGTCGCACTCGTATGGGTAACTTGTAACCACAACAGACACTTGCCTCTGTAATACATACACCCTGTTTTAGAGCAAAACAATAGCAACATTATTAAACAAAACCAATAAATATCCCACAGGCTCAATAATGTGCAAAACATATATAGAGTAAACAAACAATACTGCTAAGCTAAAAGTAAATATTCATGTACAGACAAGGGTAAAAGTGAATGCAAACCCTAAGGAAGCAAAATAAAGAATAATCAATCAAATAGTAGGTAAATAAACAAACTCCACTTCCAATAGTTTTGTAGCAGAGCCAGTTCTACAGTAACAATAACACTGAGATAATCATAGTGATAAACGCCCCATATAATATCATAATCATATCATAATGATCACAATAAATAAGGCATTTTGGTAAATTTGGCCATCCAATACCAGGAATTTATATTTAGACATTGACCAGCTTCAGAAAAGATTTTGTCAACTTTCATCTGACCTCACAGGAACCTTAAATGAGAGAGATTTCCTAGTCTTTCGGACATATGGGACCTGATTTATAAAAGTTCTCCAAGGCTGGGGAGGATACACTTTCATCAGTGAACCTGGGTGATCCAGAAAACCTGGAATGGCTTTCTTAAAGTAATTTACTGTGTGTTAGCAAATGTTTTCAATCCTGGACTAGATCCATTCCAGGTTTTTGGATCATCCAGGTTCACTGATAAAAGTGTATCCTCTCCAATCTTGGGGGACTTTAAAAAATCAAGCCCATGAACTTCAAAAGGGAGCCCTTTGTGCACCAAACTTTGTGCATAAGAATTGCATTTTGGCAGTTTTGAGATGAATACTCACTTGGGTTTCTGCTTCTATTGTTCACTCCCTAATTTTTGTTGTCACAGATATAGAATGGTGATGCATGAAAGTCTGCCTACAGCAGCTGTCTTCAGTTTAAGGTCTTGTCAAGAGGGTCCTTTTTATAAGTTGTCAATACAGGATGTATCCCCCCATGGTGGGAATGTTTTAATGCAAAAGCATTCAATAAGAAATTGATTGGGAATTAATTTTGCTCATCTAAACCCTTCCTAAATGGTTCCTTCTGATTTCCTTTTCTACCTGCCAAGGACTTTCACTACAAATTCACTACAAATTAGGGCCAAGGACAAATTAGGGCCAAGGCCAAGGACTTTCACTACAAATTCACTACAAATTAGAGCTTGTGGATCTCTCACTTGTTGAGAGATCCAGAGGCCCTTTTTAAAGATCACACAAAGATCAAGCAGTAATTTTTTATTTATATAAATATGGTATATTTATAATTTATATAACAGAAACGCATATCACTGCATTAATGTAGGTGTAAATCCAGCTTTAAATCTACCCTGGAAAAGGCAGATAAATAATAAAGTTCTAAATCTGCTTTCATAAAACATATCAAAGACACAATGACAAATGAGACCTAATGGTTCACGCTGGCAAGGCACAGGTAAAACTTACATTCCTACATTACAAAAAAATCCAATATTTCTCTTTTTTTCAAATACTCACTGAATAGCCTGCAGCAGCACTGACTTCTTGCTACCTACTCAAGTCATTGTTCATCTTTTTTCTTTTCAAGGGTAGACTAATATCAGATGTTATAACTTTCTTGTTTTGGCAGCCTATTTTTTTGGCCGTGACTACTCTTGAAGACTCTTGAATACCAGAAACTATCCAGCATGCACTAAGATGTCCATAATGTTTTTGTGTCATGCTGAAATAGCCATCATTTATCCTTCTACCTCTGTAAACTGTTTTATTTAAAACATTATTCATACACTGGTGTTTAAAGTTTAACTACAGAAATCAAGAAGATGCCAAAAATAGAGAAAACATTTTCCAGCACGAGTTATTTGTTACTGCCGCAGAATTCACCTTGTTTCTGGAACTGCCATTGTTCAGAGTCACCATCTCAATGGGTTCATTGACAGCCATCATATGCAACTTCCTGTAATTCTAGATAGTCCAGGCATGTTTCACTAAGCTGTCCTGAGCCCATAGGTCAGTTCTGCATGGTATGTACCATTTTAGGGCAAAAAAAAATGTATAGGATTTGAGGGAACTCTACAAGGTGCAGTGCTCAACCAAGAATTTTTTTTAAGCTTGGTGGGAAGAAATTGTAGGTGGGTGGCAACCCCTGTATTGTGATGCAATTCATCAATAACCACCCCAAAACAGCTGGGTGGTTGCTGAAAATTGCCAGGTGGTGCGCTCTGCTAAAAAGTTCTGGGGAGAACACTGAGGAGGGTGGCAGGAAACGTGGAAGCAAGTGAGTAGGAGTAAATCCCAGTACAGATGTGCCATGTTCATCAGAAAATTGTTGCTGAAAATAATCTTTTGTGAACATTTTCTGTGACAGATGGACGAATGAACGCTGTTCACTGCACTGTTTTGTTCGATGGTGAGGGAGGAGGACAGGTGAGCAGCACCTCGCTTTGCTGTCCTCCATAGGGGTGAACAATGGCTGGTCCAGATTAGTTGTTCACCAATATGCTGTGGTGGATTGATGAATGGTGTCATGGGAACTGCTGTAAACATGTCTGATTTTTATCCAAGATGAGCACAGCCTTTTTTTTGTCAGGTGGGAATCAACTGGTGTGTACATAGCTTTTGTTTTTTTCATTACTGTTAAAAACTCTAGTTTCCTGCCCATTTTGCTGACTTTCTAGCCTCAGTTCTTTGGGTTGCTGACTTGGAGCAAGTAAGTATAGCAGGGCAATCACCGCACAGTCTAATATCCTAATTGGTGAGCCTTTTCTGGGTCTGAGATTCATATTATTGAATCGAATGGAGCAACATGTAGGCCAGGCAATTAGCAGACTCTGAATAAGAAGTCAGCAAAAGCTGTCTCCATTTATAGCCCAGGAATGGCTGACATATAATTTCATCTTTCCAAATACATGCATTACCTTCTGCCCTGACTGTGATGAGAATTTTGAGGCTGTGATTGAATATGATTTGTTTTGAATATGAGTTGTTTGATCAGCCGTTGTTTCTTGTAAATACATTTTGTTGAGGCCATTGTGTTGTGGACAAAAATGTCAAATGTACTGTAAAATCCATACTTTGTTCCTGCCATGTGTTTACAATGTATGCATGTTGGCAGCAAAAGAAGCAAAAAGAAAGACGGAATGCAACTGAATAGGGACAGGCTCCATCTAGAAAAGGGTAGCACAGTGCTAACATGACAATGGTAACTGCGCTGGAATGTTTTTATTACTATTTAGTAATTGCTCTTTTTATGATTCAGAAATTATGTTTTCAGTCCACTAAGGGTTTTGTTACATAAATCAGATGAATCTACCTCCTGCATATTTTAATATTGATTAATGGGAGGGAAAGCCTATTGGTGTTATTCATATTTTCTTTTATAAGGCTTATTACTGCAGCGGTTTACTGCTCTTCCGAACCACTGCCATATAGGAACAGTTGGGAACTATATTGTGCACATGCATGTGGTCATGTTATCGTTTCAGTGACCTATATAAACACTGTATAATAATAATAATATTAATATTTCAGGCTCCCAATTTGCTACAATACATGTTATTTGCAGACCTTAATAGCTGAAGCTAACATTAAAGCTGCGTACACACGTGCAATTTTTGTCGTTGGAAAGGATCTTTCACGATCCTTTCCAACGACAAAGGACTAAATGATGCATGAACGGTGCTGTACATACAGCACCGTTCTGCTCTATGGACAGGGGAGGGGGAGAGCGACGGAGCGGCACCCTGCTGCGCACTCTCCCCCTTCCCTTCCATTAGGATCGGTCGTCGTTCATCGTCCATGGATCCGCCAGGACTGTCGTTCGGACGATGGACGACGCCGACTGTACAGACGCCAGATTTTCGCCCGATATCTGGCCGATGCCGATTATCGGGAGAGAAAAATCTGACGTGTGTACGCAGCTTTACACTCAGAAATAAGTGTACAGCCACTCATCTCTTATCAGAACACACATAATTCTGGAAAAGCAAAGTCCTAGAACAGAGAAATATCACAAAAGGGTACCCAAAGTGTAATGTAGCCTGTAGTTGTAACATTACCCCCCCCCCTCCCTTTTTTTAAAAAGCTGCAGTTAAGACAAAAAGTTTAGAAAAAAAATAAATAATGAGCATTTTTACCCAATTTCAATTCAAGTTTAAGTAATCTAAACAACTTGCAACAAATAGTTTGAATGTTCAATTTCAATGGAAAAAAAATCATTGAAAATGAAGAAGTGTGTACCTTTCCAATAGCTGTAGAATGGGAGCTGGTAAAATGGTGTGTGTGTGTGTGTGTGTGTGTGTGTGTGTGTAAGCAGTGGTCTCTCTGTAGAGGTACAATACACCTTTGCTAAGCCCAAACTAAAGGCCTTCAAACAACAGGGAGCTAAAGGTAACTGAAATCTTTTGGAATGAGAGTCTAAACAGATACTACATTACGTACTATGTGATGCACAAGCCTCAAAAAGGAATAAAAAAAAAACATAACTGACTTTTTCAGAAACAGATACCAGATACAGTGGGACTGCTGTCAATCCAGACACCAGTGAGTAGGATTAGGTGGTGTTGGGTGCTGAATGATAAGCATTCCTATGAATCACCAGTTACAATGCTGATTTTAAATGATTGATTATGTAATATGTTCACTAGACTACTGTGAACCAAGACTTCACAAAGGAATATGTTATCATGCATTCATGTACTTCTTACACAAAGTCACTAAGACTATGTTCACTTGGATGAATGAGGGGCTGTTCCCAGGCAACTGACTGATAGCCAGCCACCAAACATCAACCACGGACAAAACATTTGAAGTTGAATTAGGCTTTGCGTGGCATTGGTGAGTGGTTGGCAACTTTCACTTTTCATTCACTTAAGATGAACTGCAGGCAAAGTTCTGCATGAAGCGTCTGTATGGAGACCTCATTACCCCAAGGCACATACAATGCATTCAGAGTCCCCAGCCCTGGTCAACTTTCCACAACAAAATCAGAAAGTTTAATAGAAACATTAGGAAAAAAAACTAAAACTAGCTGGTTTGGCTGCTAATTGCTGAACCACAGTGGTATGAATGCTTCAAAACTATGTTAAGGAAGAAAAATATCCATATTGTCTAATTGCTTTCCTTCAATGATTTTGCTTTATATAAAATAGGCTCAAGGTAATCAAGCCTTATGGAGGAAAATGTGTTACTTGCATAGATTTTTCAGCATTCACTAATAACACAGAAAGTCCTTCCACTTGTGGCCTCGAGAGGATTAGCAAAGGTCACCTAAATACATGGTCACAGCTTTGTGCCATCAAAAAAAGGCGGATGAACTCCTAGCAGACTTACTTTAGTAAGAAAAATCTCCCAGTGGAGTTTTCACATATTGTTAAAGGTAGAAAATCTCTGAACTGAAAAGCAGGATATTGTTGTTGTGAGGGTGGTTTTTATATTGTTTTATGTTGCATGTTCTATCCTATCATCCAGTTTTTAGAAGTAAACTAGGTTAGCAGACCCAAAACTGTGTGTTCTTGTGTGGCGTGCATTGATTGAAACCTTCAATAAACGCTTCTGTTTGTGTTCAGTTGCTTGGCATTCTAACATTGGGCCTGATTTATTAAAGCTCCCAAAGACTGGAGAAGATAGACTATCATGTGCGAACCTGAGTGATCCAACACACCTGGAATGGGTGTCTTTTAAATCAATTCGTATTAGTTGGCAAATGTTTTCAATCCTGTAGTGGTACTTTGAAACACCTAAGTTGAAATTCTGATGGGTGTTAATATTATTAAACAGGATTTATATAACACCAACATATTATGCAGCACTGTACAATAAATAGGGGTTGCAAATGACAGAGATAGACAGTGACACAGGAGGAGGAGAGGACCCTGTCCAAAAGAGCTTACAATCTAGGATACATTTATTTTTGTATTTTTGCAGTTTTGCTGTGCATGTTTTATCAAACACATGAAAGCTATGTAATTTTTTTGATATGTATGTAACAACAAAAAATGTTGGTTTGTTTGTTATTTGTGTGCACAGTTTTAATAGGGAATTATTTTAAACTAAAATTTTGATTGTAATATTATATTATATTATATATTATTACAGACCCCCTTGATAGTCTATCTTCTGCAGTCTTGGAGTGCTTTTATAAATCCGGTCCATTCTATCAGGGAGCGCTAAATGAACATTAGGAACACATGCCAGACACCTCCATTTTTATGTCCTAGTGTTTGGGGTCTATGTTTATCTTCTGAGAAATAAAAGTTTTTGTAACTCTATCATGTGATTATGTCACCATTTTAGCTATAAGTAGTACCTACTGGGCCCCTTCTTCAAAATTAGGTACCAATTATTGGGCATTCTGTTTATTGTTTATACATAATATATGTAATATAATATTATGTAATAAATATGCATTGATAAACTTTACAGAAATGCTCTTATAAATGTTTCACTCTAAGGCTAAATAAAAATAAAATGGGTGGATTTTGACAACAGGACCTCCTTGGTTCACTTAAGAGTGGTGAACCAAGGCATCGGCAAACACTTGCTTGAACTTACCCTAATAGGATTATTTATACATTTTTATCAATTTAACTTTTATACATATCAAAAAATAAATGTGAAAGTTTGTTATTTCTTCTTTTAAAACCTGTGGTATTGAAGTTAAAATTTCAACTGCTCATATTCTGCTTTTGTGCTGCTTCTGTGTTCTCCCCAGCCCCTTTTAGCCAGGTGCACCACCCTGCACATTTCAGTAACCACCTGGCTGTTTTTGGGTGGCTACTGAAGAGTTGGGTCACAATACAGGGACTGCCACCCACCTGAAATTTCTTTCCACCCATCTTAAAAAAATGTCTGGGTTGAGCACTGTGTATATATATATATATATATATATATATATATATATATACATTTATATTAGTATTATATAAATTATAATATATTAAATAAATAAATACAACATGTAGAATTAGTGCAGTTCTATATATATATAGTCTATATTTACACACACCGCCTGTCCAAAAAAAGTAATAAACTCTAATAGTTAGTTGGATCACCTTTCAGATTGCAATACAGCATGCATGCAATGTCGTATTGTTTCAATTAGTTTATGCAATGTCACAACATTTATTTCCATCCAGATTTTTTTGTACTGAGTTTTGGCAAAGAACTTGTTTTGATGATGGGAGTGTGGGACCACTGTGTAAAGTCCTCTTCAGCACAAGGATTCTCAGTAACGTTATGTTTTGAACTCTTTGGTGGCCAGTCCATGTGTGAAAATGATTTATGTTCCCTGAACCACACACATTTGAGCCCGATTAATCCTGGCTTCGCCATCTTGGAATATGTCTGTGCCATTCAGTATATTCAGGTAGTCATTTTTTGGGCACAACTGAAGCAACCCCAGATCATAACAATGCCCTGACAAGCTTACTGACTTGTTTTGGATAGGCAATATGTGTGTGTGTGTGTGTGTATATATATATATATATATATATATATATTATATATATATATATATATTATATATATAAATACATATAAGTATATATATATTATGCTTATCTAGAAACAAGATTTCCAAAACATTAAAATAATAAAATTAATTGGTGGGTTTATTACCATTTCTAGTTTCGTTCTCATTTTCCTTTTCAACACTTTAAAAGACTATAGATTTCCCTTAAGAAATCACGTTACCTCTTGTGATATTCTCATCCTGTTTATACACCCCCTACGGTGCTCTGAATAATATCTGGTTGCGACCCCAGGAGCCCGGCGGTGAGCGTTTTGCTTTGATGGCTGAACAAAGGTTTTAATACTTTACTTTGGTGTTTAATAATTGCTAGTAAAGCTCTATTCCTTTCAAAACAGCAGTGTTTACACTTGAAGTTATTTTACTTTTTCAGGAAGGTTTAGCACGCCGGTCACCATGGCAACCTGAAACACGGGTTCTTGTTTTAGAAGAGTAATCACCTTTTTTGCACTATAAAGTCATTAATCTTTTGGAAGAAGAAAAAAAAATCAAAGGAAGCAG
This sequence comes from Pyxicephalus adspersus, assembly GCF_032062135.1. Classification (NCBI taxonomy): domain Eukaryota; kingdom Metazoa; phylum Chordata; class Amphibia; order Anura; family Pyxicephalidae; genus Pyxicephalus; species Pyxicephalus adspersus. Next base: position 148,176,120 of record NC_092858.1, read on the forward strand.
GAGAGCAACACAGCAATAGAAGATAAGAAAATAAACAAGGCTGTGATTTATTTTTAATTAATTTCTCTCTTTATTCCATTGGGGTACCACCAAACAGGAGTTGTGACAGAAATATCTCATTGTAGTGATTTATGGGATTCAGTACTAGGTTGGTAGGAAATTATCAAATTGCTGATTGGGGTTTATTAGAAGATGTGGCGTCCTCTTACGAATGTAGGAAAATCCAACCATTTGGAAGGTTTTGTTCTGTGCCTGTGTTAAAAATGGGTCTGCCTCATGCAGGATTTGTATTTTTATATTACTTTCTGTAACAGCTACTTCCCAGTGCTTACATTTTACTTCCATGTTGGTCAGAACATTATGGCAAATGGCTCAAACAGCAAATGAGTAAGGCCCTGTACATCAGATTTCTGTCACTGGAAATGATCTTTCCTGATCATTTCCATTGTCAGCAGAACGAATGAGCTCTAAACACAGCACTATGGATCCCAGTCTGTGGAGAAGGGATAGGGGAGGATGAGTGAGTGACACCCCATTGCCCTTTTATTACAAAGGAACTGACAGCGATTGTTCTCTGTTGTTCACTGATCTGCCAGGACACATCGGTGGACGAGGGGAATCGCTGTACACTAGATTTTCACCTGAGACAAGCACTAATTTATCTTCGGCAACACAAAATTTAGCGTGTGTACATAGTATTTGGGCCTGTGTCAACCAGTTGCCCACATCAAATGTGTTTTATTTAATCCTATAGAAGTCTATGACAATGCAAAGTCCACTTAAATAAGGTCATATCACATTAGAAGGAAGTCAACTACACCTGTCATTGAATTGCCAATGATCTCAGAAGCATCTCAAACCATACTGCTTGCCATTGACACAACTATTTAGGTTTCTGTTGAGGTACAATGGCTAATGTCTAAAGACTGCAGATAATAATAACAAATGGGTTCTTAATGTGATCTTTATTTGTATCTATCATTTACTTTCTTAGGCTTCTTATAAAGATCATGCCACCCAAAGGGGATACCTAATAAAACACAGAGCCCGATGGGTAAGGCATTTAGGTTTCATAGAAGAAGAAGTGTTCTCAGCAGTATGCTGCCTGTCAAACAATAATATAAAAGATAAAAAAGTAGAGAAAAGTGAGGTCAGTAACCTGGCTGTGTTGTGTTGTGTTGTGTTAAGGTGGATGAATTACAAGACAGCTCACATATATGTTTTTTTACCTGTTCAGCAATCTGCTTTGCTGTAGTAGTCTGGCTCTTATGCATATTTTCTGGTTTTCACTACCACCTAATTATAAGATATGGTTTTGCAAAGATGCCCAATTTCCTTTTACCTCTTCTATGTTATACATATATTGTATGAAATCTGATCAGGAAGCAACAGTGTAGGTCTGCTTATAAAAGAAGGCCATCGCTTGTGGCCCCATGCAGATTGGGTTCAGGTGAGGACATCACCTGCGATTTACAAAATGGTTTACTTTACCAGATTGATTTATTATTGGAAACATATTGAAGCTGTGTATGCAATTAAGTCTGGAAGGAAGCATTACATTGAGTTGTTCATGGATCTCTAAAAGCTGTAGGCTTAAAAAATGTGTATTGCTTGTTCTGAATATAGAACAAGTTGATTACAGGTTATATCTCGGTATAATTTTATAAGATGATGGTAGCAGTGCTAGTAGCAGTACTAATTTTGGTTTTTTTTTGCTACTATATTTATATTTTTAGCAAACCATGTGCAGTGATAGAATTTCATTATGTGCACATGTTGATTTTCTTTCCTATCAATTAGATGATCTCTTGGGCCGCACAATGATATACAAGTCCTTGTCAAGTAAGACAAGTGGGTGTGCACACATATTCTAATATCAGAGAGATATGCAATAAAAATGTCATTAACACGAAGTAGTGTAAAATCCCAAACCTTTACCCTTTTTTAGGGTATTGTAGCAGGGTAAAGAGTGATATTCAAAAACAAAGAAAAGCCCAAACAACATCTTTTTCATTTGGGTTATCTTGGGAGATAAATGTTGTTTATAATCTCATTGAGGAGATATCAACCCAACACATGCAGACATGATATTCTGTCACTGTTACAGTCTCCTTGGTGTGTCTAAAGAGTTGTTTTTATTGAGAAATTGCTCTTCATTTCAAGTCATGTTGATAGAGGGGATAAAAAGGTGATGAAGAAGTCCCACGAACAGAAACACGAACTGCAATATAACCCTAAGAATGAGTACCCCCCCCACAGTCATTGCCGTTCATTAACAATAATTGAACGTTTTGTTATATTTGTTTGATGATCACCTGTTAAAACTGCTAAAGAATAGGAAACTTGAAATTTCCAGTGGACTCTGCTTCCGCTAAACAGAATTCCATAGCTTTATTTACAGCTTCCCAGCTTTCCATTTTAGATATGTACATTGAAGAACACCTCCCCCAAATGTTATTAAGATGAGAAGAGGTGATGTGTTTGGTAGTCTAAATCAGGAGAGAGCCACCTAGGATGACAAAACTGCTCCACTATTTATGCCTTTATTACTATCAGTGGATAGAAAATCGTTCTGTTGGAGATAATGGCACGTCTCTACCATACAAACTAAAAAGAAAAACTCTTTGAATTAAACATTTATATCAAATCATTTAATGTTAAACACTAAAATAGAATCTATCACCTTTTCATAATTTCTCTGTGTTCTCACCAGTCAATTTTCATTGATTCTAAACAATGTATCAATTAAAAATCAAGGGAGATCAAATACAGTCGTGGTATCAAATTTGACTGAGCAGCTGGTCAACATTTTTCACAGCTCCAGTTCAATGTATGACAGCAAAGCCTAGTAGACTAGAAGTCTTTCTTATAACAATCTAGGATCACATCATAAACTCACATCTGTATAGATTCAAAACATTTTCATCTTCACAAGAAAAAACAAAATTCACCCGGGTACATCTATTTTAAGTCTAGTCTCCAAATAAGGATATTGACAAAATGCCATGGACAGTGTGGGTCTGGCTTTCTGGCATTTACTGGGTTAACTTTACTTCCTTCTAAGGAAATTTAGAACATGCTGCAAATAACAATAATATGGAAACAAATATGCAGTTCTCTTGCCAGGCAGCAACTTTGCAGAAAATAGCACAAAAGGAATCCTTTCTATTGCTAGTCATGCTTCATGGATGCTTCATAAGAGATGACTGTATGTGGGGATTCCAAGTGTTAGACAGTCCTGGGTAAATTCTTATTCTAGCTCAGTTATTTTTCAATACAGTGGGAGAAATAGGTGGTTTCACACGACAGTAGTTACTATAGTGTGCACTGACATTAGCTTTTGACACTTTTAGTTGAGCTTTCATACATGGAAGGTCTGCTTCCCTTTCTGCCCTCCACTACCTTTATAAAAATTAATTTGGGAAATATAAACCTAAAATTAACTCACCCTGGTCCTAGGAGATGTGGGTGATGTCAGTTCAGATCCCACAAGAATATTATTAAGAATGCCCAAAACACAGCAGTGATGTCACCCACACATCCCAGCATCTGGGTGAGCAATTTTTCTTGGCAAAAACATTTTTACATGAAGCCAACAGCATGTTTGGCAGAAGCGCATTAAAATGTGCTGCGCGATAGTGTAATATGCTCTATTCTTTTTAGAGCCTGCAGACAACGTGTGTTGGTATGAACTAAAGCTGTAGGACATTTTCCCTCACTTCCCGTCCATTTGAGCTTGTCTTAGAAAGAATCCTTTCACCAGTGACAGCTGCATATACACATTTACAGGTATAGTCAGGGCTACATCCACTTTTCTATGAGAACCACTCCTCAGAGCCAGCTTCAACCATTTTTTAATGATACAAATCTGTATTTAGTGCTGCGTAATATGTTGGCGCTATATAAATCTTGTTTGTTAATAATATTAATAATAATAACAACAATATTTAGATTCTTCTTCCACACTTCTCCCTTAGGCAAATTGGCACAGGATTGATTCATTTATACAGGTTCATGGAACCCAGTTTAGATTGAACACAATCTGATAAGATAAACATTGGCTATGAGTCCAATAATAAGACACATATCAGGCATTATTTCCATTGGCCAATAGATGTCAGGGGGATTTTTGGCAATGGGAAAGATGCCCACTGTGTGCCATGGTGGGCTCACAGCTGATCATTTTATTGGCTTGTGAAAATAGCAAATTAATGAAATTTAAGTTGAACCCAAGGTGGTAACATTCTCCCTAGTTGTCACTGAACAGGAAAACCAGCAGGCCAAATCCCACCAAAATATAAACTATTTATTTGGCTATAGTTGGACTTTAGGAGCAAGCTTATGAATAACTAATATGAATAATTGTTTGCCTTGACCAAATCATGACCCTAATTTCACATTGCCTAATGAGTTTTATCTTCCTAAGTCACTAGTGACTGATGAAAAAGATCCCAGGTGTCATGCATGATATATTATCCAGATCTGTTCCCGACAGATCGGTGTATTCAATAGGATGGCTATATTTTTATGCTTCAGCAGGCAATCAAAATCATGCCAAAAACAGGCATTTGTATGCGGTGCCACTGGTCTGTGTTATCGATATGATCTGTGGCATCTATCAGCATCTGTAAATCTAGGGCTTATCCATTTCTGCAATTGTAAGAAGGTATCCTAATGATCAGGTTACTGTTTGGCAATCATTTCTGTCTTAATTTGAAACCCCTTTGCAATTGAGAAGGCTGCATCTCAATACCACTTAAACACTAAAGATTAGGAGATTGAATTCTACAGATAAAACAAGCTGCTTGTAATGCAAATAACACCAAAATCCCTACAAAGTCACATTTAAGCTTTTCTAATATCATGGTAAGAATATGATACCATTGTGAAACATTTAGTTTGCAAGGTGCAGCCAACATTCTGTGGCTTTTCTTCAGCATATGTATGTATACCGTATACAGCCATGGAAACTGGTTTCTGCAGCAGCAGCCTGTAGTCCATCATGTGTTTTGATTAGGGAAATGTTTAATAAAAAGCAGAATTTTCCCTAGTGACCACATTCCAGTTTGCAGAGCTAAATTCTGCTTATTTATGAAAAAGATGGCCAAGCGGGAGCAGTTCTGAGGAATTCGGCTGAAATAACGAACAGGATATTGATTTAACCCTCTCTCTGCTGGGTCTAGCCTCCTATATTTAACCTCAGGGGGCTGCACCCTTTTTAATATTTTTTGTATTCTTTTTTGTCACTTTTCTTCACTATTCTTACAGTTTGAGTTAGTAAAATACACCTCAAATCTTATAATCTCTGAAAGCACAGGGCCTGTAGAATTAAAAGATGGTGCATTTAGTTTTTTACCTACCATGATAATCAATAAATATATACCAATATTAGTTGTGCACAAATACATAACAAAGCTTCTAAAATTTTTACTATATCTAAAAGCTAAAACTGTAATAATACATAACAAATACTAGTAAACTTTTCATGAAAAGGGGAAAATCAAAGGAATGCAAAACTGCAAATATATGTGTATGAAGAGCCAATTTTGTTTATTTTTTTTGGGATGGAGTAAGGAAGGGTTAAATGACACTGACATTTTGGTCTAAATTGACTTCTTAAGAGCCTATTGATATTTGTGTGGTCAATGTAATAAACAACAGTGTGGCTCAACAACAAATGTATACAAATTGGCTTATCAAAACCTTGCAAGATATTCAGGACTTTTAAGGCACTTTTGGACTGTGGACTTTTGTGTCCACAAATAAAATTACAAAGTTTCTTTTTTTAAACTAATAAAAACTTTAGCTATCAATAAGTATGCACAACCAGACAGTATATAGTATATAGCTGACCATAATAGTCAACAACAAATGTACCAAAATCCATAATTTCAATTTGAATGGCATCCCAGTGCATTTATCAAGTACAGTAGTGTGCAATTTACCTTCACTTCAGCACATTATTACCACATGTGTTGTAAGCTCTGGTGTTTTGTGTTGGTAAAAAAAAGGGTCACGCAAGATTTTGCCTTTTTTTCGGGTTTGCTGCAGCCCATTCAATTAAACTGGCTTTCATGACACAGAGAGCCTTGATGTTTTGTAGTGTACCACAACACAATGCACAAATTATGAAACTAAAAACTAAACTAAAAATAAAAAAAAATTACACTTACCTTTAATCCCACAGATCCCTCTATGTCGCTGGTCCTTCCCACAATCCGGTCCTGCGTCGTCCTGGAGTTGCTCTTCGTCTGCGCCCGACGCCGTCATCTTCTTTCTTCTCCTCCGTCTTCTTCTTGTCTTCCTGCTATGTCACCCAAACTTGCACTGCGCAGGTGCGAGCTCTGCGCTTCCATTAAGTCTTGATGCCACGGCCATCAAGACCTAAAGGGATTTTTGTGTTTTTGCTCTCTTTAGAAGGGTTATCTACCCTTCTATATAAAGTAAAAATGTTGAGTTTAGGTACGCCTTAAGTACCATCAATAGGGGAAATCCCCTGGTAACCCAGTCATAAATAGCTTAGTATATATTGTTACATTTAGAGGGTACTAGATAAAGTTTAGTAGGCCCAAATACCAGTGGGTACTGAGAAGTTCCTGGCTTTGCCCCCTTCCAGATGAAATAGAAAAATGAGTGTGGGGGCATATGACAGCCTAATATCTTAGTATGTAACTGCAAATATCAGGTCTTTGCGATCCTGAAAACTGTTTTTACTTTTAGTGAGAAGCTGTGACGGCAGAGGCACAAGCAAGTTTCGCGTCGTTGGAGTTACGGAAGTTTTTGTTTCTCCAGGGAAAGTCAGCAAGGGACATTCACACTGAGTTGTCACAAACACTGGGGGAGAAATGTCATTCCTACATCACTGTCAAAACCTGGATATCTTGTTTCAAGACTGGGCATTTCACTGTTGAAGATGAGCCCAGTGGGCGCCCCCAACCTCAACTGAGCCGGCAACCTGCGATGCTGTCCATGAGCTGATTATTGAGGACTGGTGAATATCTGCAAAAAAGATAGCCCAGATACTTGACATCTCACAGGAGCGTGTTGAGTTTGTTATCACCACTATCCTAGACATACGCAAACTTTCAGCGAAGTGGGTGCAGAAATGTTTGAACAGTGATCAGAACAAGGAGTTGCATCATGCAAAGCCGTTTTGGCCCATTTTGAAGCTGCACAGGACTAGGACTTTTGGCTAGGTTAGTGACTGAGAATGAAACCTGGCTCCACATCTATGATCTTGAAACCAAGGAACAGTCAAAGGAATGGCCCCACAGTGGGTCCCCATGGCCGAAAAAGTTCCAAACCCAGAAATCGGCCAAAAAAGTCATGGCGTCCGTTTTCTGGGACAAAGACGGTATTCTGTTGGTGGACTACCTACCTCAGTGCTCTAGTATCACCGGACAGTATTATGCTAACCTCCTGGACCAGCTGAAGAAGGCAATTAGGACGAAACGCTGTGTAAAAGGGATCCTTTTTTTGCAGTACAATGCACCAGCGCACACGTCCAACATTGTGGCTACCAAATTGAACACCCTGGGTTTCCAATTGGTCCACCATTCCCCCTATTCACCTGACCTGGCCCCTTCAGACTATTATCTGTTCCAGGATTTGAAGAAACACCTGAAGGTGCAAAGTTTTGAGGACATTTCTGACACCAAAGATGATGCTGAGAGCTGGTTTGCGGCCCAGCCAAAGAACTTTTATTTGAACACTCTATAAAAGTTGCAACTACGCTGTACCAAGTGAATCAGTCTCAGGGGGTAATATGTTGAATAAATGTGTTATTTCATAACTCTGCTTCCCTTCTTTCTGGGCAAAGCCAGGAACTTCTCAGCACCTCCTTGTATACATAGATGAATTCATATCCAAAACTCAACTTCACCTGTAAAAGAAGTGCATGGTTTCTTCCTCTCCTTCCTTCTTAACTTCCCTAAAAGTAAAATATGCCCTCATGACATCAAAGATCCAACAGGGAGGTAGGATCTCACCAGTTTAGCAAAATAAATTGAAACAACACATACAACTTTTTTTTACCATTTCCTTTTCCTTTACAGTTTTCTGAATCACAGCATGTAGGATCGTTTCACAATCCTTTTTCTTTTAATAATAACCCTCCTACTGGTATATTTATTGCACCTCTGAACATGTGATAACGCACAATGCCTGTTCAACTTCACCTTTTTTATTCTCCTTGAACAAATCTCACTCCTGGGATGCTGAAAAATAATTAGTAAAGCCACCTTTGCCGTGTTGTTAATTATATTCGATCAATCAGTTCAGTATGAAATGTGATTTATGTATGAAATAAACTGTTTCCCTTTTTTTTTCTGTAAATATCTCAGATATGTACAAATAAATTTGTGGAAGAATTGAACCTTTTTGGACCTTCAATATTGTAGGCAGTGACAGTCATGTTTACTGGTTTTCTTATTGTATTCTAGATTGGACTGACACCTCAATTTTTCATTAATTGCCATAGCACCTATGTCTTGAGAATCCATTTATCACAGTTTCTTCTCTGTACTGACAGGGAGTGTAAAAATATGCATAATTTATTTTTTAAATAAAAAACTCAAAACCATGTTTATGTCTTAGATGAACAGCCTCTGGAGAAATTGACAGCAGAGAAAAATAATTCTGCATATTCCTCAGCTTGGCAGAAACTCTTTGAACATATTTAATCACTTCCGCTTCTGAGTTGCTTGGGGTTTCATTAGTGTTTTGCTAATGATTCCTTCTATTGTTCTCTTGTATGATGTATATATTTGAAACTCCATCTCTGGGCAAAATCCATCTCTGGACCTATCCTGTCCTTATTTTTCAGCTAGATATACCAACCTAAATCTACTATCCTGATATTGCTGTTTCCAGGTGCAAGGAAACACTGGTCCATCTCCACAAATGTGCCAACACTGGCTGATTCCCTTTTGTCCTCCTGCAGTTATGTCACTGCTTCCTCGAGATCCTAAGCTGGACATCAAATAAAAAGTTTTCAGCATGCAGTGATGTGGACACCTAAAGAACAATGGCCAGCCTGTTGTGGGAAGATTCAGGACTGCAGCAAAAACAGGATAAAAGCAAATAGTACAACATAGGGCAATGATGAATTTGTCAACATTGAATAAATGGCACTGATTGCTTTTGTCCTTAAGTGGGGCTTTTATATTTCTGCTTTGTAATGTATACTTAAATATATCCTGTTTGAATAGAAGTTGGACAAGCTTAGCAATGCATGTGTTCCCAAAATGCAAAAGTTGAATTGTTTTCTATACATCCTTTTTAATGTTCCTGGAGTTCAGCTTCATGGTCACCCTCATCATTTAGCTGTTTTCTCCTCTGCACTGTAGCAGGAATAGATTGTTTTAGGCTATACTTTTTATTGGATAACTAAATTTATTTGCAGATGCCAGCTTTTTTCTTTAGGTAAATTTGAAGATGTTATACTATCTTCATATTTGCCTGAAGAAAAGAATTTTATCTTTCTCAAAAGCATACATCTGTAAATATATATAGTCAATAAAAGGTATCGCCTGCAATGACTTTCCTTTCACAGCTTCTGGCCAATACGGTACAACTTACTACTATAAGTGCACACTGAGCTAAAGTTACATGTTCCCTTTAAACCTAACCATTGGTAATGCATCTAAACAAATCCCTCTGTGTAGTTTCCAGAGCTGGTTACAGTTCTAATTATAAAATTATAATTATAAAATAAATATTAACAATTTTTCTTTGTTCAGAACCTGGGAAGACTGGTATTATGTAAATGAACTGATCTGCTATAACAAACAACAAGAATAGAAAGTGGAGGAGCAGCTTTTTTCTTTTTTTAACCAATTTAGTTTCGTACAGCAGAATTAATCCTAAAAAAACAAAATTGCTATCAGACAGAGCTGGGACCAAGTAATTAAGCACCCAAGGCAATTAGAACACAGTACCCCCTATGAGCATTGAAGTGTTTCAGATTCATAGGTTTCAAGTCTTGCCCATTTTGCTCTCTCCTCTTGTTGAAACACCTAAGGCAGTCGCCTTTTTTGCTCTGCTGCCCAGACCTGCTAGCAAGTAACATTTTCTGACTGCAGTCTATGAATATGAATATATTTGCATACAGTGTACTCATGTGTAATATACTGAGACTAGGAGACAGGTGCGGGATAATGAAGGTGCAGTACACATACTAAGAATTTACATCATCATTGTCTGAAATTAGAAGGTTCTGAAGATCAGGGGAAGAAGGTGGCACAGTTATGAAGAAGGCTTGATAGATTGTTCTAGTTCATAGTGCAAACTTGCACATTATTGCAGGTGACTCTGCTTCTGCTTTAACGTTTAGTGGAGGAGCAATTCCCAAACAAAAATTCTATTTTTTTAAATTCTTATTGAAAGTGTATATGAGCAAAAGAAATGACTGTTCTGAAACCATAGTGGCAGATATGCTATGGGGTGAAATAAACTACTTGGGGCTCAGGGGCTGGCAAACATCTGGAGGTAAAATTTTAAATAAATATTTTTACCACAGGTTTGCAGCAAGCAGCAAATGTTTCCTCTTTGAGTATCTGTATTTCATAATGTCACTGAATGTTATTTTAATACGTCCATGGAAGGATCCTGAATTAATTTAGCAGTCATCAGTGTTTGTGAATGATATCATCACAGCACATGTTTAAAAAAATGTAACAAAGTTAAAAGAGAAGTAAAACTTTTTATTTTTAAAACATTTGCTTTAACTATAGGAAAGTTTAAAAGAACTTGATACAGAAAGAAGCTTTTTCAGTAGGCCAAACTTGCCATTAAAAATAATATATCCGGTTGAGAATAAACCTACTCATAAACCATATTATTATATATATAGACATAATATAACATATTTATATATAGACATATTTTAACATTCTTATGTTCTTGACATATATCACATTCTTGCATACCTTTACTGATAGACCCACCAGCTAGTTTGCTAGACTAGGTTCGATCTTACAATCTAATGATTTAAGGAGACCCCGCCATCTTTCTCATTAAAAAAAAAGGCAATTTGCATCTGAATTATAATATGTTGTTTAAAAAACGTTTTTATTTATTGTCTAGCAGTCAGCTATGTTTTGCCAAAATGACCTTATAAATCCAGATGTCTTTCCCCTACAGATGTAAGACAATATCAGGGGTAGTTTTGTACTTTGTGAATGTACGAGAACTACTTACTTTCCCCCATCTTACTTACCCATGTGATTGGTTCATCTTTTAGATGCAGCCTAACCTAAAATTTAGGCTTTTCCTGTATTGACCTTAAATTTGGCCAATTGAGTAAAGTGGCATTGCCTACTGAAAAAGTCCAAACTCTGCAGCAAGTTATATTCACCCATTTATACTCCCTCACTGCCTTCCAGCTGTAGAAGTGCACCATGGGTAGTTTAATGTTGAATGGTGCCAGGACTTACCATAGTGAATGAGGCCCTTTAAAAAATGGCAAAAACAACCTCAACCATGCACAACCACTCATGTGCCAGCGTTCAGACTTGACAAATATGTGCTTAGCCTGGGAGATGTCACATGGAGTAGAACACTAGGCTTCAAAAGAGTCGGTTAGCAGCAAGGGTGCACACATGGAGGAGTGTATAGAATGAGCAAAGTTTCCCCACAAGTTTGTAGCTGTTTTTCTTTAATATAGCACATATACATTTAATTTTTTTCTATAACAATGTGGTCTATTGTGTAAATATGGTCTATTGTGTTAGAAGAGTGTTGACTTTTTTTCAAGGAAGTTAGTGCACTTTAAGCCTATGCAGCACAAAAAAGAAAAAGAATCAAAAGTGTATTATTTAAAATAAAATAATGGCCACAGAGGGGAGAAAGATTTACATTTATGTTATGCTAAGGCATTGCCCCTGATTCATCAAGCAGAATCGGATTATCGGTCGCGCATTCGTATTAGCGATCCGGAATCGTACGCGGTCGCGCTATTCAGCAACGGAAAAAGCTCGCGCACGGAGCCGCGCTTATCCGACAGCTTTTTACTGGCGATCATGCAATAAAAGTCACTGTTCCCCTAAAAAATCATTCTTTCTAATGGCACACACATTACCCATAGCCCTAAAAAAAAATGTTTGCGACCGCGGTAATCCGCGATCGCTGGCCGCGCGTACGTTCGCGCTTCCAGCGAGCGTGGATTTCATTGATGAATCAGGGGCATTGTGTGTGTGAGATACAGAAGTGAAACAATACTAAAAATGTATTATATTTGTATGAACTGAAAAGAGTTAACAGAGTTAAGAATTTGAAACAGTTAGTTCTTTTTTGGTGAACTGTCACTGGTTAGAGAGTTCTTCATAATTAGAGAGTGTCTTAAAATATATAGCGAACAAAAGGATGGTGACATCTCACTGCCTGTTATGCCTGGCCCAGGATAGAGGAGGACGTCTCTGCTGCGGTGACCAGTTTAGAAGCTTCTCACCTTCACCCAAACTAAATTTATTTGATGTGGTGTTCACCTTTACCCACACATTGGGGAGATTCATCCTCACTTTCTGTATCACAGACACAACAAGAAAGCAGGAGAATATCTTTCTATAGATATGTGTCCATGTTGGGAGAAATACCATGTACTAGTGTCCCAGCAGCAAAATATTTACTATCCCCTGAATTATTTATTATCTCTTCACTTTCTGTTTTATAGCAAACCTATCAAATGGGGACAGAGACCACCTGACAATGGGAAAAAAACTGTTTGGCAAGAGTTATATTTATAACATATAACATTGCACTTATTAGAATAAGAAAGAACCATGCCAGGTCTGTGAATTAGCTGCATTCTCTTGTGTATTGCCAGTAGGGCTGAAGACGTTGCTGACCTGTGCTGTGCGATCATATGAGGTGACAATCACTCTCCACCTATTCAGGCTGAGCTGGCACCAGGCTTTGGATTTTCTCCAAATCTCAAGAGTTAAAAGGATATGCAATATTTTGAGGAAGTTCGAGAGCTTATCTTTTATGTTAATTTAATTGTTGAACTTGTCAGGCTCTACAGTGAACACAACGCACACCTTAAAACATATTTACACACATTGCCTGTAATGTACACATCTTAAATGTAAAGACACCCAAATAATCTGCTTCTGTTTGTAACACAGATTGTGCATTTCTTACAGTACATTTTTTTTAACTATAATATAAAGTAATGCAAATCTCTTATTTTACAGAAATGTACTGTGATTTAGAACAATCACTTCACCTTTCAATAATTATTATTATTATTTTTATTATATATATATGTGTATATATATATATATATATATATGTCTTATATTTACCAGGCCATCACATGTTTCATTATTGTAGCCCAAGCTGCATACCCACAGCCCAGTTTCAGCATAGATCAATAATAAAACAGCATCACCCCCTGAAGCTTTCCTTGGTACACTGACATTGCATGTTTGTAGGGTGCAAAGTAATTTTAGACTTCAGTGGTTCACCAGAATTGCTATTTTATTTATCATAAAAATACAAATTAAAAGTTTAATTTGAGGCAAATTACCAGGGGTTTAAACAAAAGAAGCTGCGTTGACTGCTATACTAACCTTCTCTTTAGGCCTGTTCCCTGTAGTATTACCTATTTGAAACCCAATGTCCTGAGTTATCTGAGTTGAATGATGCCAAATATTAGTGAACATGGAAGAGTGAGGACATCCTAAAGACATCTTCAAGGAATACACAGCACTGGGAGATGATACAAAAAGGTAAAGACCCTGTAATTCGCATGAGCAACCTAAAGATAGGGAAACATATAGGATAAAAAAACAAAATATAATTAATAAACTCCATCCTATTGTTTATTCCATAAAGGACAATAGGACTGATTTCCTAAAGGAAATTAGGCTTCTCATTTAGCTAGGTGAATTCTTTGCCTTGCAAAGATGAATTCACTTAGTTTAGTGAATAAGAGAAAACCACTTTCTGAATCCCCCAATAACCTAATATTGTGCAAGAAAACATAAAAAAACAGAATTTTCCTTACACATAATTGGAAGGTTAAGGTCATTAGGGGGATAATTCCCTTTGATATATGAACACACATAATCATTTAGTAAATCAGAAACAAATGTAATAATTAACTGTCAGCACAGGCAGAGGGCAAAGGAAGAAACCTATAAATCATAATAACAGACCAAAAATGGACATTTAGTAGTGACCGGAGAGCAGCATTTTTTATCTATAGTTCAAAACTAGATCCACTGGTACCTAGGAAATTGTCGTGCTGGGCTTTTAATGGTACCATCGCAGTGCAGGTCTCTGCAGCAAGTTACTTCATAGCTTATTTTTAAATAAAGGACAAAGCAATATTTAGTGTCTAGTAATTTGATACTTAAATTTTGATAATTTGATACCTAAAATAAAACATTTTTAATGAGAATCCATGCCAAATATATAGTTCATATGATTCTGTATTTAGTGTAAGAGGCAAAGACAGAAGATTGATATTTTTAATGAGCAGTTCCCCACTTACATTTGCTTTGGGTAGACTCAGGACAGCTGCTTGCAGCACATGAGAGGTTCATTTTTTTCCTGCTCTCCTCTTTTGTATCAGATACAGAAAAAAATCAGAAAAATGTCCTTCCTCAAATATAAAATGTTATTCGATTCCCTGTGAATTACAGACATGGCAACCTGACTTTTCTATATGTAAAGCCCTGAAAATCATAAATATTGGGCTCAATGCCTTTGTGATTCTTCCATCCCACTATCCTTATATATGATATAGATAGACAAACAGAAGGGCAAGTGCAGCTAAATATGGAAACTGGGCATAGCCAGTAGGAGCTAAAATGAAAGATCGGTATACCCATTTCAGCCACAAATCAAAGCAGAGGAACTTTTAAAAAATATATTCCTGACCTCTCTAGCTGCATGTACTACAAAGGAGTTCATCTTCTAAAGTTGGTTTTTGGTTAGTTTGAACGATTTAAAACAGTAGCTTCATGGTCTATTTTACAGGGTTGTAAGTTTGCTAAGATTCTGCTTCCACAAAAATTAAATAGAAAAGGTGTTTCAGTGCTTCTGTTTTGAATGTTAAAGTTGAGTTATTCCACAATGCCTATAACTGCAGAGGTAACCAAGGGCTTGCTTTAAAGTAAATGATTTTACTACTTATTTACAATATGTAAATAGTTGTAATGGACAATATGGCACATGTCTTACTTTACATTTTCTGCTGGCTTCTACAATATACTCTTGTTCATCTGATGTCTCTGTCATTTAGGAATTACAGACTGGCATAACATTCAGTTAAATCTGCCTATTGTCTATTTAGTTATCCTTAGTTGAGAGGGCTGAGTATTGTAATATTAGTATGTAGGCCCACTTAGTGTGGGATCCAGAACATAGTGGAAGTAATCATATTTTTAAACAGGATTCTGTTCTAAGAACTTATAATGGTGTGGCAAATCTGTTGACTCAAATGGGAAATTTTCCTTCTAATTCTGCTTTAATATGTCAGAACTAAAGAGGCCTATCTATAATTTTTTGAGAAAGACAAAATTAGAAAAGTGGAGTTTTTTAAATAATAATCACATTGCTTGTTTGCTAATCCCATAGAATAATAAATGATCTTTTGTAAATTGTTTTATCTTTTTTAATATTTAAGAATCTCTCCCTAATGTTTGGGAACCAGGAATTGTTTACTATTTTACAAAGCTCTTGCTTTATACTTTATTCTAATTGTACTTAGAAATCAAGTCCCCAGGATTGTTCAGTGGTCTGTATTTCCTTGATGGAGTTCATTCTTTTGTAGTTTATTAAAATAAGTAAAATGGATTTGTAAAAAAGATTGGTAATGTCTGGACACTGCCGCAGATAACACTGAAATTTACAACAGAGTGACAAGTCTGTTGGCTGAAGAGTAGTCAAATTATCTAAAATGAGGCCTGGTATTATATTTGACCTTTTTTCTACATCACAAGAAATATTTTATTTAGTAGTCAGTTCTGATTTGTCATTATTTATTGAAATGGCAGCCTAACCACATTAATAGATTTCTGTTCTTTTGATTGCCTTTTAGTTCTAATTAGTAGGGATTTTTTTTTATCTGTAGATGTTATTTTTCTTACTTTTCTGAAGCTTTCTGAGATGAGCTTTCCCACTCCCCATCTTCTAAGATGGAGAAAAATAAAAAAAGAAAATCTGAATACCATGTTTTCTTACATAATTCAGTGGTCCCTTGGTGCTCCAGCTCCAGGTCATCTCTCTTTCTTCCTAGTTTATATTCAGATTGGTCGTACTTCAGGTGTCTTTGTGATATGAATACTTCCAGCTGACTGCCCAATGGTCAGGTCTTCTGTTAATGGAAAAGATGAATGGTGCCAGTGTAAGAGGATCATTGGGGACCACTTGACCACAGTGTAGGCAGATGGATCAGTGGCCCCTGCAGAGAAAAGTGTCAGGAGACAAGTTCAATGTACTTAGGAAAGTATATATTGCAAAACTAGCGGTTGAAAACTACGCAGTTATCTGCCCTTGGGCAGTCGCCTTATGCCTGGGGAAGGTGAGAAAGCGGTATTGAGATGCATTCATGATCATGTACTGAACACTATTAAGCAGAAGTGATATGATTGCGATTTTGTTGTCACATGTTGTACAGGATCATGGACAATCTGCTGTCCTTCAGAACACTTTTCTTCACTTTGCAACTTCTAGAAAATGTTTGTTTATGCAGTTGGAAAGCACTTCCGTTTAGGTCTATGAAAAACTCCGTCCTAGGTGCTCTTTGTTTAGATTCAGTCCTGTTGACATCAGTATATGAAATGTAGCTGGAAATAAAGTTAAGTAATAACTAATAGTAATAATGTGTAACAATATGTTATCCTGATTTCCTAATCCATTATCATTGGTACATCAAATTTATTGACTTAGTTGACCTCTTGTGATATGTCATCAGGCTAAAAAAATGGGAAAGTAAACAAAGTTTATCTAGATAAATGGTATGAGTGTGTTTTTAGGAACAGAACTTTATTAAATCAGACAAACTGATAAAGGATGCTGCTTAGCAGTAAAAAAACAAAGAGGGGCGATTCTTCACTGAGAGCACACAGCATATAACCATTATCTGACTCAAAATGATGTTTGGTTTTAAATTCAATTTCATATTAAGGATAATAAACATTCTTTGCTTTATTGATTTCCATTTAGACAAATCATGGTTTAAAGAGCGCGTGTAAGTCGAGCAGTAGCTGGTTTAGTTACAGATGGAAGAAAAAAGGTTTTATGGGACAGAAAATGCTAAATACATCTCCACAGTCTGTGTCTATTTATTGTGATATGGGGGCAATAGTTAGAAAGCTAATTTAGGTATCCTTTCAAATGTGAAAACCTCCAATATAAATTTATAATAAAGGGAATTGTATAATGTTTTCCTTTTATGGCTAGAGACTAAAAATATAGATAGTCTATGTTTTAGACAGGCTGGTGAAGTCAGCTGGTAAAGTTTTACATTCATGTTCTCATTTTCCTCTGCATTTTTGTCCCCTTTGATGGAAACATTCTGTTGTAAGAGTCCAGTAGCTCAAGCTGAAATTTACACACCACTAAAAAAATAAGGGCAATGGTTCATCCGTCTTTCTTTCTTTTTGATAGTTCCTCTTTTTGGAGCTTTTAATTAGACACAGCTATCCTTAAAGTAAGGTGCATATAAAAATGGCAAAGGATATTAGACATATTAGGGGGGGGGGTCAGCGGGAGCTATAAAGTGTAGGAACCTAAAATTACCTAGAAGTACATATCTACAGCAGCCTCCTATACCTTCCTGCCATGGACTGTTCCCATAGTAAAAGCTCCAACACCTCCGGGTACTGATGGAGTCTGTCTCCACACAGTCTTAAAGACCCATCACTATAATGGATCCATGAAAGTATGCAGAACTTAAGCAACAGTATTCATGTTTTGGCACTATGCTGAAAGTTTGCTGTTAAAGCTACAAGCTTTGGGGAGTAAAGGATTGGGATGCCACTGCACTTACTTGCAGATACCAATAGGTAGCTGATCCCTAGGTGCCTACACTTTATAGCTTTAGCATTTTTCCCTTCTATGATATAGTTTGTTAAAACGAATACAATCAAAACAAACTTCTTCCCAAATGCATTTCAAGTTGGACATTTTTACTGTTTGTTAATGGTGTATTGTTGATACTTGTTTCTTTGTCCCATACTGTAGAATCGAGATGATTCAAAATCTTATTGCGGTCATGTAGACACTTTTTATTATAGCAGTCAGCTAAAAGACCTAATTATACCACCATGAGTAATGCCACCCAGGGCATTGATGTCACTTCAGTGTTGAAAGTCTTGGCAATGGCTGCACAAGGCTAAAGAAAGCACAGTAATGTTTGTCACTTCTCTTTTAATAAACTCATAATAATAGATTCTTGTGGAAATTCTTTTTCTTTTGGCTTGTGTTTTTCCTGTTTTACTACCGTATACAGACTAATAAAATATAAAAGCAATTTTATACCAAGTAGAAGGCAAGACCTAATGCACAGATATGTAGTAAATTAAATAATAAAAGTTAGTTAAAAATTCAATGTAATTTGGATTCACATATCATTGACACAATTATTCTGCAGTGCATAGAGTGCATATAAACCGTTTAGTTTAGTCCACACCAACAAAGAGTTTTTCCAGTAAATGCCCATACCCTGGTCAAACATATGACTCCGGTCAGCAGAAAAATATAATTCTATTAGAAACTTCAAACATACCCAGCAGGAATTCAATTCAAAGTGGGAACTAAAACCAATCACTGAAAGGTTAGATATTGTGACTGATTTACTACAACAGGGGTGCCCAACATGTCAATTGCAATCTACTGGTCAATCGCAAAGGCAATGTGAGTCGATCGCAGAACCCTGCCTTACCCCTCCTTGCTGTTTTCCAGCAGCCCTGATGTACGCCTATAGGGATGCTGGGGGTGTCTTTCATCAGACATCATTGTTCTTACTGAGAATCAGACCTAGGGCACAATGCACTTTATTATAAAGACACTGACCACCTATACAATATGGCCTTTTCTTATTAATCCTGTATGAGAGATACCATGAGATCGGAGAACATTTGTGATGATTTGTAGAAGAGCATAGTAGCTGTTAGCTGTCTGTGATTCCTGGAACTGTCCCAGGTTTTTAACATGTATCCCTGGAGATGTTCCTGGATTTTAGTATTAACTGAAAGCACAACAGAACAACATTTGTGTTAAGTAGTTTTTGTGTTACATGTTGCAATACAGTGTTGCAATATCCTTTATATGGTACAAAATCTATGAAGTTTAGGGGGTCTCCTAAATTACATTGAATCAATATTGAATTAGTTATATGCCAGCAGTACCTAGTTAAAGATTGTTTTATAAAGTAGGAATGTATTGCAGCAGTTTTATATTTAAAAGCAATTATATTTATGAAGAAATATGGAAATAGTTTTTTTTTCTGGTTTACCGGGGTTTATAAGGAGAAAATGGGGGTTCCATAATAGTCCTAACTTGGCAATCAGATATTCCATTCTTATAAATAATTTACTGATCACTACACTTTCTAGTCTTATCCTAATAATTAAAAGTGGTGACTTTAAAAAGTTGTAGACCTCAAAAACAAAAACACGTAGGTAGGATTTACAAAAAGTTAATTTATCACTTTTAAACCTTTATATGATGAAAATAAAATGCTGATCATGCTTTATACCACTTAGTAAATATGTGTGTGTATATGTATATATAAATATATATATATATATATATATATATATATATATATATATATATATATATATATATAGCAATGAAATAGATTGTAGAACACATTTTAATGGGCTTGTATACATGGACACCAGAAACAAGCATGCTTTTAGGTACTTTTAGGCAGTAGTAAATTGCTTTGAAATGCATTTTTAATGCATTTACCTTCCATTTATTCTGCAGTCCACTGCCTTGTATAAAGGAAAAGGACAATAGAATATCTAAAAGTAGTTAGTCACATTTAACTGGAACTGTTGTGTGTTGCTGAAGACATTTCCCCACTAATCCAAGTAGTTCACTTAGTTCTAATGAGTTTCATGTTTATTGATTTTTTTATGTTATTTTGGATGAACAACATTTCTAAATATGACTAAGCAGTGTGATAGTCAGCAAGGTCTGACCACTTTGCTCAGTGCACTCTTTTACTTATGTTTAGGGTGGCTAGTACTAATGCATCTGATGCGCTTGGTCTAGTCTCTCCGATTTCCTCTACATATCATGCATTTGTGCCTATTGCTTCTCCAGTAATAGTCCTTGGTATGTGTGGAAAATAAACAGCAAAATCCAAATTGCTGCTGCCTGCTGGGTGGGATATGGATGCATGATATTACCAATTAAAAACGTAAACTAAATAAACAATTAAAAATGTATTATATAAATAAAAAGTGTGTTATTTTGCACCTTTCACCCAACCTCTAAATTATTCAGTTTGAGTTTTTAGAGTGTGATGTGCATTCCATCTTCTAAAAAATATGATAATACGGACTGTGAATATCTATGCTGGCTGCTGATTACTGCTCAGAACAGTGGTCACGATATTAAAATGACCAGCACAGCAGCACAGTTCCCAAAACACTAGATTGCTGGCTACACAGAGAATTTTAAACAATAGGGTGACCTTGTACGATGCAGATTAATCAGAATAAAAATGAAAAGATTTGAGTTTCAACATTATGCTTTTTAAGGCTTCAACTTCCACTTCAACAGTTGTGAATTTTGTGATTTACAACATAATTACACATTTGTGTCATATGTTATGATAGAACTGACATACCACACAGATTTACTCTGCTAGTAAGTATGTTATTACTGTTCAAATACCGGGAAAATTTCTGTCTGCGTCTGCTGCTACATTTTCTCCTATTCTCATTTTGTATTCTACCCATTAGCAACATTAAAAAAATCCCGGTGACAGCAATTTAACTTCAATTTTAAATGCATGTTCAATTTCAGCACCATCCCAGTTTAAGTCCTTTGAAGTCTGGCCTTGCTGCAACTTTATTGGCCTGTTTAATGTATTATTCCTTGTTTCTTTCTGGGCTTAGAAGCATATGTAATATTTTACGCTTCATGCTTTTCTTGCACCTTAGGTTCCATCCATTTATTCTAGTGAAAGTGAAGAATTAATTTTCCTTACAAGTGTGTGCGACATCATTTCTTATGTAAAGTGTGTGGGTTAGCGTTGTGTGAAAATTACATACTGTTCAACAGATGACTAGGACAGAGCAAAAGCTGATCTGAAAAGGATGAAAATATGATGGGGGTAGGTAGGTAAAGTAGGGCCCATGTCACACTTGTTACTGGTGGCCACATGGTGACTAAATTGCTATGCAGGGCAAAATAAAGACTTGCCTGTTTCTATAGGTTTACTTTGTTGGTCAGCAAGTGACATGCCTAGCTCATGAAACAAGCAACTGGTGAAAAAGGACGTTTTCATACATAATCCTATATATATAATTTGTTGCTAGACATTAGCAGAGGCTTATGCCTTCATATATTGGAATGATTACACTTCACTGGTGAATGAGAAGAGATTTTTGTGATAATGCAGTATGCACTGTGCATGCTTTTTTGTATTTATTTTGTTTGGTTTGGAATGTTTTTGACTTAATAAGTATATTTGGCGACGAAGGGTCCTCGGTGTGTCTCCCCTCCCATCTCTGGCACTCATTTTATTAATTTATGTGGTGTACTATGCATATTGATCACCACCCTGCCAGGTGCTTAACAACCGATAATAATAATAGCAAGTAATAGTGCTGCAATACTGTGCACAATCTGAATGGGATCGGTGGTGGGGGGCTAGCACAGAAGAGAGTATGGCATTGATTGCAGAGTTTTGTATACTATGACAATTTTCTAAAATTAGATTTAAAAATTGAATCTTCTTACTTACAGTATCGTATTATATATTGAATCGTGTATTATGTATCATGATTCATATCGTAACCCCTGTATCATGACCTGCATAGAAAGATTCTTGCCAACATGCAGCCCTAAAATAAATTCCTTAAAATAAAATCCTTTTTTCCATCTAAGAGATCGATGATTGCAGGATGAAAACACACGTGACAGTTGTAGCACTAAACTTCTTGCAGTCAGCTATTTAAGAGAGAATCAAAGGTTGCTGAGTAAAATAAAATTTGTAGAACTGGGACTTAGGGACTAAACATAATGAAATTCTCACTGCAGCATCCTTTTTACTCGCTTTTATAACAGCTGACACCACCAAGAGTTTCATGTAAAAAATCCCTTTGAAAGCTGCCTCTAGTTGGAATCTTTTTTGTCATCTTCTGTTGTTTTCTCAGTTCCTTTTATGATCTATAAATATATAAATCCATCGAGTTGACAGCCGCAGTTTTCTAAGAAGTGTTTCATAAGTCAGACAGCCTCCATTTGCCTCCAGTCATTATCTTTTAATTATTAGAGATCAGTTAGATTGGCACAGAGTCTGCCATGCAGCTAAATGTTCCAGTTGTATTCCAAATCCAGTGTATGTTGCTAAGCAGGACTGCATATTCTGGGGATTGTTTGTTCCATTTTCTAGTTTTATGGTGAGTGAAAATTGATTGCTGTGAGTAAGGCATCTGCTAATGAACACAACAGGGGAGTTGTGATTCTACTGTGAGGAGAGGAGCGACCTTTAAGACAACAAATGGGGCATTTTAACACTGGTTATCAACACAGAGTATTATGTGCCATCTTTTATGATTGTAGATATGTAATCCATTTTACAATACTGCATTTCTATTTGTTTGTACTAACCTGTAATATAAAGTGCTTGGGCTTTATCAATAGCGTTGTACAAGATAATCTTCTCAAGTCAAGAATATCAAGGGTGCTGCTTGCCTCTTTTGCCTATCAGTGGTACTTCAGTGCAGATACAGATGTTCCTAGGCCCAGAAGGTTGTATAGACATTGCTCCTCCTGGTTGTGTATGTGATGTCTGGAGTTTGTGCACAAGGATTTGTATATAGCCAGAGATCATTCAATACCAGGGGGCATGGAACACTAGGACTATCAGGTTACACAGCGGGTTACGCAGGTAGCAAAAGCGTTTGGTCAAATGCATGTATAGTTTTGGAAACCTCTAAACATTTGTTATAAAAGCAATGTATATTCTTGATTACCAAGAGATTTAAAGATTTATAGACTCAGACAAGTCTGATATGGCCTAAATTATGATCCATATTGTGCAGAGAAGTATCCAAGTAAGCAACTGCAATTGATTACCGAATGAGGACCTTTCTGTAAGCTAACCCCTCATTCTGGTGCCCTCCTTAAAGGGGTAAGGGAAAGCAATAAGAGGAAGGGCAGCCATGGCAAGAGGAGTACAAATGAGATGGGGGGGGGGGGGATTTACACTAATACTGTCACTTTGCCTAAACTGCCCAGTCTGAATTCCAACACAGATTCCCAACTGGCACTTAAAATGTCCAAGGAATTTGTAAAAAACCCTTTTTTAAGAGGATTTCTTGTACATACTGCGTGACTGCTGATGGGGCTGGGGAGTACTGAGCTAGCCTTCTAGGTCATTTTTCTAGGATGTGCAGGTTCCTGCAGGAACAGCCATGTTCTACTAAAAGGTAGAGCTAGGAAAAGCAGAGCTAGGAAAGGCTATTTACCCTAAAAGGAAGAACATTGTGATCCTATCAAAGGAAATGTTTGTGCAATATGTCCATTCGCAGAATTACCAAAAGTTTTTAAGATATTCCAGCCCTGGCAAAACAGTTAGTACAGTCTTACCAGGATTGGCAGTCTAAATCGTGTATTTTATTTTATAGTTTGAATTCAGCTCTACTTTAAACTTGAATCTAAAAACTAAGAGTCGTCAGTCACTCACTGACTATGATAGATTCTATTCTTCTTGCTAGCACTGTGCTTTGATACAAAGTGCCGATCCTTTAGTAAATACATGATGATTGTAGCAGAGCAACTTTAAACACTTTAGTATATAGTAAAAGTAAAAAACTTGTATTATATGTAGTATTACTCCTAAAAAGAACCTGCCATGGCTGGGCACATAGTAAAGTCTAAATATTTACTCCTTATCTACTTTCTTGATCTCTCTTTGGTCTGACTGTCCATCTAGAGTCAGGACATAAAAGATCACATGCATTCTAATCTCACACCTGCTCCCTGATGTCATACACCATGATATCATAGGATTTTAAAACGATTATAAGACCTTATTTTGTTGCTGTAAACGTTTAGTAGTAGTGCCTTGCTGAGCTCATCATTATGTAAACATCTATTGATCCTTTTATCTTCCCTGTAATTCTGTCCACTCCTCTCCAATTTCTGCTGTCAACCTCCCTAAGGCATGTGAAATGACATGGCCTGACAGTAGGTTGGAGGAGGAGTGGTGTAGATGCACATGATAAGTCTGACATCAGTTGCCTAAGTTCTCTGTTGTAGTGTCAAATGAGATAATTTAGCAGATTACTGTAAAGTTACAAATAGCTAACAGGAACGTGCGTTTTGGTGGTAGGACAATTTTGAACAAAGTGTTGCAGCAAAGCAGAAATAATACAGAGAAATTAAACTAAAGCTGCGTACACACGTGCAATTTTTGTCGTTGGAAAGGATCTTTTACGATACTTTCCAACGACAAAAGACTACACGATGCATTAACGGTGCTGTACATACAGAACTGTTCTGCTCAATAGAGAGGGGAGGGGGAGAATGATGGAGCGGCACCCTGCTGCGCGCCCCCCTTCCCTTGCATTAGGATCGCTCGTCGTTCATCATTCGTGGATCCGCCAGGACGGATCCACGGACGATGAACGACGCCGACTGTACACACGCCAGATTCTCGCCCGATATCCGGCCGATGCCGATTATGGGGCAAGAAAAATCTGACGTGTGTACGCAGCTTAAGATGGTGGGTGAATTGAAAGGGAGGGGTGGGGTAAGAAACGTAGGGAAATGCTCAAACTTTTCTTTCAGTGCTGTTGTGAAAAGGCAGCTAACTAATTGGTAGACAGGTGTAAGTACTGCTGCCTGAACTTTAAATGCAGGTTTGTTAGTGACCAGCACTTCTGTACACTATCACTTATGAAAGGTTGTGACAGATGTATATTATTTCATCTTATCTCTCATTTGAAGGTTTTATCTGTAAATCTTACCCGGTTTACACTTAGGACCCTTCTAAACTTGCAATAAACCACAACATTGTACAGCATGCTCAACCACACACCAAACTGCTCCCATACAGCTTTGTGGGAATGATTGGAAACCACTTGATGTACATGTTTGCATTTAGTTGTGTTTTGGTGGGAATGCGGCATGGTTCCTGGAAGCAACAAGTTGCTTTTGGCAATGTGGTTTCTTTTCTTGCCCTAGAGAAAGAACTGCACAGCCACCACAAACACAAGAACAACACATGCAAACAAGTGAGATTTGCTGTTCCTGGGTGCAAAATAGCATTTTTCTTTGCTAAAGGCTCTAGGCTTGCTAAAGTGCTGTACAATAAAAATTGCAATTTTTTTTTTCATCTAACTTTTGTTAACCTTTGTTAATGTCCTCAACTCTTTCTATATCCACTTTCCCTGTATGTGCCATTTCTCAGGCATCTTAGTGTTGGTGCAGCCACTTAAAGTTTGCATTAGAGATCCTGTCACAAGATGGGGCATTGTGACAGAGTGTTGTTACCCCTTACCAGAAAGGGCCTGAACAAGAACCTTCATGGCAGGATCAGCAGAATAGCAGAGCCACTTACAGTGTCTGTTGGAAACACATGTGGCAAGAAGACAATACAGGAGCATACCTGGTACTACTGACTTCCCCACTCATAACCTTATCACCCGCACAACTCCAAGACTTTTTCGAGAGATGCCCCGTATCTCTGGAATAGTCTTCCCCTTCCTTTTTGGCTTGCTTCTAGCTTTAAAAGAGCTCTCAAAACCCATCTTTTCAAACTTGCCTACCCATCTTCTGTCTCCTAAATCCCTCAGTGCTTACCCACCATTCCATATCCCCCCTCCTATTGTGTGATACTTACCCCACCTCCTAGATTGTAAGCTCTTTGGGTCAGGGTATCTCTCTGTCATTTGCATCCTCTTTTTAATGTACAGCGCTGCCTAATATGTTGGTGCTATATAAATACTGTTTTTTAATAATAATAATAATAATAATAATAATAATAATAATAACTGGTAGATAGCAACACTGTTAATCCATACCAATAAATGCCTCAAAGATTTATAGAGATTTTAGTGATTATGTTTACATCTACTTTAAAGCATGCAAAATATGATGATATGGTGATCCTTGCTTATATGGACAAGAACAAGTGCACCAATGAAACTTGTACTGTGTCAGCTGTAAGAAAAAGCTTCATCTTCCTTCGACAAGCTAATTCATCTTTCTACCAAGATAGAATGTTCCTATTGCCTAGTTTGCACTCTCACAGCCATTTTAGGAATGCTTCTACTGGATCTCAGTCAATGATACAGTATTTACAAGACGGCTGAGGTTGGAAATCCAGACAGTAATGCTATGCTGAACGCATTAAGGCTGGTCCTCCATTCAAATGTTTATTTTCCTCACAAGTTCTGCAGCCAAGTGTTCTCGGGTACAGAATACTATGCAAATACTTAACCCTATTTGCATTAACACATTATCAAGTGAATGTAACAAACAAGGCTTTACAGTAATGGTAATGATAGGAAAGTACAGTAATGTCTTATGTTTCTTGTTTAAACATTTATATAGCCACATTTGTCATCTTTTGTTTTATGACATTATTTTAGTAAAATGGATGCAGTTTTCCATTAGGTTTGTCCATTTGCAAATTGTGATTCTCTGCTAAGGCGTAAAAGCGATGTCCATTTGGTAGCACAAATTTCCTATTGCCCCCCATCTTTAATATCAGCTGATCACAGTAACATGGCTTTAGAAAACTATCCACCTAATGATCATAAAAATATAAAAGCCCCATTCACTGTATCTAATTCTATGATGTAGGTAGCTCTAGCAACATCTCTTATTTGTTGTTAGATTACTGTCCAAAAGTACGAACAAGAATGAATTCTCCCAGCAGCAGTAAATCAGTATTGCTGGTCATGACTGCCTTTAATTGTGTTAAAGACTGCTAGATAAATCTGGTTAATGTGCCTTAGAGGCCATTGTCACAAATATATTTCTAGTAAATATATAAAAATATAATACTCTCAAAGCTGATACTATTGGTGACCTTTTATTCACAAGGTTTAAACATCTTAATAGATAAATAAACATATATCCATCTTCTCAAGCACCCCCAATTGTCATAGATTCCACCAACCGCTGTGATTCATAATTTTGCTGCGTATAACCTAATCACCATTTATATGTTAGAAAAATATAAATAAAGGCTAATAAAATAAAATAAAAAAGAAAAGAATTAATATGATACATCATATCATTACCCATATTACCCATATACAGTGTTACATATTATCCAGCATTTGCTACTTTTAGGTTATCCCAGTTACATATATATGAAAGCACATGTCATATGCCATCTCTACAAGCCCATACCCACTTAGACCAGCCTGACTTGTGCAGTAAGCTTTTATTTTCTTTACAAAGAGGGTAATTCAAGAATGATAATGCAGAAGTGGCCAAAGTTTTAAATATATTTCAGTAGTGATAATCCTGTTTTGATATGAAAAAGGAAGTACATTTGACTGCCGATGATCTGAAGGTAACAGCAATAAAAAACATCAGGAGTGGCGTGCCATAAAAAAACCTACATGCAAAACAGAAAGCTGCTGCAGAGATAATTCTCTATTCTCTGCATAATAGGTAAAATCCTGTATAGGATAAAGCCATGTGTGTGAGCGATCTATACAAAAAGATGAATGGCCTGCACATTTCCTGTTGTTTGAGGGATAAAAAATTATAGTTACAGCTGCTGCTGGCCTTTAGATAAAACCAAATATTGTAGCATACAAGTATATATACATACAGTATATAAAAATATACAGTCTTAAAAAAGGAATATACACAGCAGATTATAAAATAGTTTAAATCTAACCTTAGGTATAAAACAACACATAACAATGTGAAGCTAATATGGAGAAGCCATGAAAAACTAAGTATATCCCATGATTCAGTAGCTTGTAGAACCACCTTTAGCAACAATAATTTAAAGAGGTTGTTTGCTGTATGACTTGATCAGTCTCCGATTGTTGTGGAGGAATCTTGGCCAACTTTTCCCACTACAGCATTTTGATCAGGTTTAGGTCTGGGCTTGAGGTCGGGATCATTGTCATGTTGCATGACCCAGTTTTAGCCAAGCTTCCTGTTTCATAGATGACTTTACATTTCAGTAGTATACTATCACATTAGAATACTTTGCTATACAGGGGGTTCATGGTCCAAGAATTGATAGGGTATATATATAGTCAAGTCAAAATATTTTTTCTCACTAACGTATTTATTTTTATTTATATTTACTATACAGTTTACCAAAAGCAAGTTTGTTTTATTTGCAAAAGCAAAATAATAGATCACTGTTGATCCAGTTTCAAGTTTGCAAGTTTGTTACCTTAGACACATCTACTCTTCTTTGAAATCACTTGTCACATTGCCACCAGTGGAAGTATTTAGCAAGGACCATGGGGAATATGTTATGTTAATGAATAGAGCTGTCATGTACTGGGAAACTAAAAGAACATTTGGCTGAATTTATATACAGACACTAGATTTTTGTCTTCCAAGAAGAAAATTTGTTTGGTGGGTCAAAAATCTAATAACTGTAAAGCTGTCCTTTACATAGTTTAGTGATCTATCCTGTCAGATTACTGAATAACCAACATCTAACAATTGCTGTTATTTCTTATGGGTAGAACTAGGATAATATGCACCTTATTATCTGACTAAAATGAGCAGTGCTGTCTGTTCAACACTAATTTTTACCTACTAAATATAGAAACGATCCTAATGATAATGTCCAGTGACTATGATCTAGTGCAGCCATTCACATTCAGGGTTCCATAGAATCCTAGGGGTGGTTGTTAGCAGTCCCTTCAACTTTGGCTGATTGACCTCCCATCTAATGGTGCCTGCATAAGTTCAACACCATTTGGCAGATTCAGTAGGATGGCATCAGTGATCTTTTAACTGCCTTTAAAGGTGACATTTTGCATCTGTTTTGGATCTAGCATCTGTACAGTGAGGGAAAGAAGTATTCCCTGCTGATTTTGTACGTTTGCCCTCTGACAAAGAAATGACCAGTCTATAATTGAAATGGTAGGGTTATTGTAGCTGTGAGAGATAGAATAACAACATAAGAACCCTCAAAAACCCAGTGCTCAAAAGTCAGAACTTGAAGTGCATTGTAATAAGTGAAATAAGTATTTGATCCCCTATCAACCAGCAAGATTTCAGGCTCCCAGGTGTCTTCCCTGTATGCAGGTAACAAGCTGAGATAGCTCCCTCTTTAAGGGAGTGCTCCTAATCCAAGCTTGTTACAGTACATATATAAAAGACACCTGTCCACAGAAGCAATCAATCAGATTCCAAACTAGCCACCATGGCCAAGACCAAAGAGCTGTCTAAGGATGTCAGGGACCAGATTGTAGCCCTACACAAGGCTGGACTGGGCTGCAAGACTATCGCCAACCAGCTTGATGAGAAGGTGACAAAAGTTGGCGCAATAATTTGCAGATGGAAGAAACACAAAATAACTGTCAATCTCCCTCGGTCTGGGGCTCCAAGCAGGATCTCTCCTTGTGGAGTTGCAATGATCATGAGAATGGTGACTTAAGCTACCCAGAATTACACGGGGGAACCTGTCAATGATCTCAGGGCAGCTGGGACCATAGTCACCAGGAAAACAATTGGTAACACACTGCACCGTTAGGGCCTGAAATCTTGCAGAGCCTGCAAGGTCCCCCTGCTCAAGACAGCACATGTACAGGCCCGTCTGCAGTTTGCCAATCAACACCTGAATGATCCAGGAGGAGTACTGGGTGAAAGTGTTGTGGTCAGATGAGACCAAAATTGAGCTTTTTGGCATCCACTCAACTCACCGTGTTTGGAGGAGAAGGAATGCTGCCTATGATCCCCAAGAACACATCCCCACCATCAAACATGGAGGTGAACACATTATGCTTTGGGGATGTTTTTCTGCCAAGGGGACAGGACACCTTCACCGCATCGAAGGGACAATGGACAGGGCCATGTACCATCAAATCTTGGGTGAGCACCTCCTTCCCTCAGCCAGGGCATTGAAAATGGGTCGTGGATGGGTATCCCAGCATGACAATGACCCAAAACACCATGCCACCATGTACTAAGTCATCCTTTGCAAAGGGATCAAATACTTATTTCACTCATTACAATGCACATCAAGCTTTGACTTTAGAGCATTGGGTTTTTGAGGGTTCTTTTGTTGTTATTTTGTCTCTCACATCTACAATAAACCTACCATTACTCGTCATTTCTTTGTCAGAGGGCAAACGTACAAAATCAGCAGGGGATCAAATACTTCTTTCCCGCACTGTACATAGCATCAGGCTGTTGTTGTTTTTTTTTCATTTGAAAGGGATGTCACAAAGGGAGCCCAATAATGTTGCTATGCAGTTTTTATTAGATAAACCTATTCATAAAACACACACAACTATAGTTCTACAGAAAAAAATTCTTTATGATATGTTAGTAGATTAAATATAATTAGTTTTGTGAACCTGGGCTCTGAAATCCCTATGTGAACATGATTATAGAATTATGTTGTAACATAAAATTATATGCTTATTTTTTCAGCATACTTGGTTATTAGCTAATTAAGGATTAAGTTTACAGATAGGTGGTCCATATTGAATCTTGCTGGTAATTGTACATTAGATTTTTTTGTTCTACTCTTTTAGATTGTACCTATTGTTCCCATTGAGTTATTTAAGCTTAGTTCCCAGATGTCAACAAATCATTAGATACATCTTTATAAGCTTTCAGTGCTACATTTCAGTTGTAATACCCTCAAAGGATATGATATACAGAAGCCGTGAACAAATCCAATAAATAGTAATGCAACAAGCAGCCTGCCAAAGCAAAGATCATTCTCAAGTATAAAGACTCCACAGTCTGCATATCTCCAGGTTGTCTAAAGCAAGACATGTAGATATTTCCTGTATTGAACTGTTTAGTTTTCATTATAAATATTAGAATGCAAACAATTCAATGACCAGAGTACCTTTGGATCCACTGTATACTTTTCCAAAAAATCACAGATCTCTTCTAGGGGTAATGTATATAGCATTTATTGTAGCCATTATGACTGGGTACATTTAAGCAAACAATTAAATTCACCAGCCCCAACGTTATTTGTATGGGTACCTCTTCTGACCATGAATGTAGATTTTGCCAATTCTTATTGTGCTGATACGGACATGCCATTTTTGCTATAACATGGTGGATCAAAAACTGGCTGCATCAATCCCATAGTTGTTAAACCATAAGTGGGCCATCTCATGGGGTCAAAAGACCTATAGGTAATCTTTGAATTATCATAACCATCTAAGGATGCACAAGCGATGTCCAGTGATGGCCCAGTATATGGCTCATTTTGAGGTCAGAAATCTGTGGGACTATGTTTGTACTTAGGTTGCATACACACGTGCAATAAAAGTCATTGGAAAGGATCTTTTGCGGATCCGCCGGGACAGTCGTCGGAAAAATGGACGACAAGTGCTGTACACATGCCAGATTCTCGTCTGATATCAGCCCTGAGATGATTATCGAACGACAATCATCTGACGTGTGTACATAGC
This sequence comes from Pyxicephalus adspersus, assembly GCF_032062135.1. Lineage (NCBI taxonomy): Eukaryota > Metazoa > Chordata > Amphibia > Anura > Pyxicephalidae > Pyxicephalus > Pyxicephalus adspersus. The sequence continues at coordinate 148,207,922 of NC_092858.1, forward strand.
CTTAGAATAGTCCCACTATTCCTAAGAATGAATGTACATCTTGATGTTTAAATTAGAAAAGCTTATTCTTATCCCCCCACCCTGCATGTATTCCTATTATTATTTGAGGTATTTTATTAGACATTGGTGTCATTGATAGCAGCTCTGAGTCCGCTTGCTTAAACCAGTAAATATCTATCTGGTGGAAACGTCTTCCTCGATGCAGCTATCATGATGAATGTACTGGGAAAAAAAATAGACCGTTTTTTAAAGATACAGAAAACCCATTTCCTTTTTGAAAAGTAATTGTAGTGTAAGATGGTAAATAAAGTGGTTGTTGTGATCTTGTCACACTCTGTACATTAATATGGGAATTTATCCACTGACTTAATTTCAGTCATGGGTGCAGTGCTCTGAGACACACCACGCTACCTTCCAGCTGTAGAGCTATATTCGTGATATTATTATACTAGAACTATATTATTTTATTTATATTTTTCATTTCTGTATTCCACACTATTTACCAACAGTAGAAGGTCAAAAGTATGCTTTCTAAACCCACATGGTGGGGTCTGATTGTTCAGAAAAGATTGCTTTGGGATCACTATTAGGTAATTCCCAGGACCTGTATATTACCATCTATAGACTATTAATAGGGAACTTTCACTTGCCTCTCATCATCTCTGCTTTTTTACCATCGGTACATAGAGTTTCAGTAAAACAACCAGGAAAACAGCATTTATCAGGTCAGCCTGCACATATGTCTCAGTGCAAAATATTATTAACTAGTATTTGTAGAGCTGACATAATAGACCTAGCTTTAGAAAGTCCACAGTCTTGCCATTAGCTGTCCCTCAAAGAGGCTCACAATCTAACGTTCCTACCATGGCCATATGTCATTACCACAGTCTAAGGTCAATTTGGGGGAAGCCAAGTAACCTAATGTTTTTAAGAATGTGGAAGGAAACCAAAGTACCCGGGGGAAACGAACATGAGGAGAACATGCAAACTCCATGCAGATAATGGGACCTAGTGCTGCAGATGCATTCATATAGATTATCTCATTCTTATAGATTTAAAAAGAATTAAGAAAGCCTCTAATGTCTTGAAGAAGACAATACATGCGTGCCATTGAATGTTGCTTTCGGCTGTATCTGCTCAGTGCTGAATATTATTGGGTAACAATAGTGACATTGTTTGTTTATTATTGTGATGGCTCTGCTTTGAAGCCTAGGGCAGCTGTCTGATTATTACTAGGAAATACTTCAATAATAAATAAAATCGGGTGCCAAAATGCACTTATACACAATAGGCAATTCTTTGAATAGTGTCCTTGGTCCCTGTTAAATTTGCTTTACAGAACACATGGGGTGAAGCAAGGTCTCCAACGGCTGACAGATTAATAATATTATTTCAGCTGCCTTAAGGGTGAAATTGCCTGCTGGCTACCTAATTTCCTTAAACCCTGCTTGCTTTTTGCAATGTTTGAATCATGGGGAATTTTTCCAGATACCCTTAGATGAGATTGAAGCTCCACAGAGACAGTCTGCTCTGTACTGTGTGAGTCTGACAGCTTGGTGGATGTGATATTCTGTAATAGATAAGCAGCGACTGATGTCTACACTGCTTTGGCGCTTCCTGGAGAGAGGGCTTGGATGGATAAAGTAAACAGCAGCTCCTTCTGTCTTCTATCTCTGTGTCTGTATGCCTGTTTCCTCCGTGAGATGTGCAGAAGTGGGAAATAAAATGCAGCAAGCACAGTAATATTTAGGCTGAGTACTAGGAAACATTTTAATATAGGTTTCAGACCTCTGACCACAAGCCGCAGGGCACGCTTTGATGCTCTGCAGGTTTTCACCTTTAGAAGAGAAAAATTTATCAGAGGTTTGATATACTTGGATCAGAATCACAGCAAGTTTTTGCAAACATATATAGCTTCCTGCACTGCAAAATCCCAAGAAAAAAAGTTGATAAGGACCCTAAAGCTAAACTCCAAGCAAATGCTATATACATACTGTAAATAGGAAATATTCACCTGCCAAAAAATCAAATTTTTGTCTATCTAGTCCTGAAATTTACACAGTCCTATCTTACAGGACCATCTTGTCTGAAAGGTCTTGTCCTTCTCCCAGCTTGTGATCAAACAGTAAAAGGAGAAGCAGCAGACTGATTAGGTCATCTTTACATCACTCTGCTGTGCTACACATCTGATTATTTCCTCTTGCTGCTTCTCCTACCTAACCTAAGCTTTTCTGTAAATTGTAAAATACATTTAAAATTTACCATGTAATATTGTGTCAATTAATATAGAACTTCAATAATTTGTGTCTTTTATATCTATCTTCTGTAAATTGTTGTTTAGTTTATCACAGTAATCCCCAACCTTTTGGAGCTCACAGACCACTAAGGTCTGAGCCTGTTATGGGAGAATGGGTGGGTTGTGTCCAGAGACACAACCTGCCCACCGCCCTGGGCCTGCGATGCGTACCAGAGATGTGGTCCATGGCTGTGGCCGGTGCGCCCCTCCAAGCAGAGTCCTTCTCCTTACCAGAGCTGCTGCCCACCTGTCAGACATCCCCAGACGGGGGGTTGGGGACTCCTGGTTTATCAGATTTGTATAGCAAAATACAGTAACTGAAATGTATTTTAAGTAGACCTGTTCACCATCAGAACAATGCATTTCACAATTCCTGAAAAATGCATTATAAAATGATCAGCGGATCTAGTAATAACACTAATAACAAAGCAGCCATCTCATACCTACCATGTTTTGCTATTGGGCCTGTAATGGAATCAACAGCCTCAGTGACCATTAAGGAGGCAGAAAGTTCAACTTTTACATCAGTCACAACAAAAAAGACCTATCACCAGACCAAATGTAATCATTTCTCAGTATAATATAGATTCTTTTTTCACTTGTCATGGTGGGTTAATATTCCAGGTGTGTCTTTGTGGCTGTCCTGCACTAATTTCTGTCCACCTCATCACATTTCATTGACAGTACAAAAATTGTCTGCACGAAATCTGCACCTAAACACAACCGCAGAATACAGAAAGTAAATGGTGCTCAGCCTGAAATTAAGAGGTCTCCTTCTGCACACAGCTTTAGGGCATGTGAAATGACAGCGCTAAGATTGTGTTTAAGAACACTGGCTCTGAAACCAACCTCAGGATATTTAAACAAAGAATGGGGAAGCTGTTTTGCAGGAGAGCAGTTCCTGATCATGGATCAGCAATATTTGTTAACATATGCTTCACTATTCTCCTGCCCACATGCTCATTGTTGTCAGATACATATGATGAGCTGCTGTGGAGGAAAGCCAGAAAAAGAATCTACATCTACATTTCCAGAAATTGGGATTCTAACTGCAATAGGTAAAAAAATAAATTGAGCAGAAGAGGCAATTTGGAAAATAAAGGATGATTTTATTTACTAATTTTCTGGATCAGAAAACAAAAGTTAAGCAGGACATCTTATATTTGCAGAAGGAGACAATTAATAAAAACTTGTATTATCTCTTTTTGTTTTGCAGTAGGTACTGTTTCCCATTTTCCATATTTGAACGTACCCCATGATAATATCTGAATGAAGAAAGGGAGTGGGATTGCATAGGGTGGATAGGACCCTGTGTGCAAAGGGAAAACATTAAAATGTTTGTATCTGTCTCCGGGTCATGCACATCTCATTTATTTATTGAACCTGCCTCAGATAAGGTCAGTATTGCCAAAAAAAAACTTAATACATACATTTATTGCACTCAATGTCCTTGCAGAAGGACATGTTCTAATAGCATTCTTTGAGAATCTTAATAAGGACCTGGGACCTTGTTAAATGGTTTTAGTATCCTAATATCTTATAGCCTAATATTTTAACTCAATACAAAAGAAATGATGGATGTGTCCTGTGTCCTGCATATAACAATACTGATCTTGTCTGTGTTCTCACTAATAGTTTGCATATTAAGAATCACGTAAAGGGAAAATAGCACTGTAAATGTTTTAGTCAGTGTAATTTAGGAACTCTGTTCCTATTTGCAGTATAATATTTCCCTCAAGTTCCCTTAATTTCAATTGTCTGTGTGAGTTATCACTTTTCTGTGAACAATGTATTTTACATCTGTAAACTTCTAACCTCCTCCCCAATCCCTATGTAAAGGAGATCATGAGAAGAAGCCATGTTTAAAGTCAAACTGCATGAATACCATGGCGCCATTTAGAAAAACCACGGTGAGGGTAGATAGCCACAGACATGTCCGAACCTAAATAGACTAAATGTGCACAATTACTGCACTAGTCTGTACATTCAGCCAGAAGATGTAAAGTTTTAGATTGTACTTGAATAAGAAGAACTTTACACGGGACTATGAAATGTTAATTGGACCCTGGGGACCAGATTTGGCACTCACATTGTTTCTATTTTTCTTGATATGTTTTGTTTAGTCACTCTTGGACTTTGTCACCATGACAAAATGTGGTGTCTAGAGTATATCTAACTCTCCCCTCCATATTATAAAAATTTAAATGCATGCAATACAAGTCTGCAAATAATGTAATAATAGTTTACTGAACACATTGTTCGCCAATGGGCGACAATCCTTTTGGCAAATAAATTGAATGAGCATTGCCACCCAAAGAAAAGTAGTTGCCCAAAGTACTTATATCAGAACCAACTGGTAATATTTTAATTTTGACCATGGATACAGTTTTTAAGAAGACTGTTAATAATGGAAATGGAACTCCAGACAAACAAGATACACAGACAAACCTCTGATACACATAATACATACAGTATATGGGCAATCTTTAATGTGGAAGGATTTGCAGTTCAGTTCATTCAGTCCTAAGATTTACACAGCCCAGTCATATCATACAGCCAGGTAAATGACAGCACTTTTTTTTTCAATTAAAGATACAGGAATAACACATTTCCGGTGGGGATAATTGCGTAAGTGATTATTCTGTGCACAAGGCTGCAGAATGTGGTGGAATATTTAATGTACAGTGCTGCGTAATATGTTGGCGCTATAAAAATCCTGTTTATTAATAATAATAACAATAATGACTTCAAAGACAGCCTAGAGAGTATACTATAACAACCAGTAACAATACTGTGCTCCCAGCCCAGTGAACCACAACATTTGATTCCTATTCCAGTAGTGTAATGCATTCATATGGTATTTAATTGTTGTTAACCTGATTACAGAACCTGGATATTTATTAATTAGCAATTTTTATCATCCAGCTATAGGTAAACAATAGACTGACAATGTGCTTTATAGGGGAATAGCATCTTTGTAATATTTGTATCATCTAGGTTTATTGCTATTATTTATAGCTATTACCTTTTATAACCTTTGTGTTCCTTACGATCTGGATGTATCACATCTTTGGATATATCATCTTCACCTGTTACATGAATTGTCATATTATAAATTATCACAGTCATTAATTTTTAACCACTTCCCAATAATGTGTCTGCTTTTTGTTTGTCGGTTGATTAATCATCTATTATAATTATATTGATAATACATTTATTATAAGGTAAAGCAGCCAAAGACACAGTGTTTGATTGTGGCAGTATACTATACACAGATGACACTGGCATTATATACTTCATACACTTTAGTGCCTAGATTGCAATGCTTTATTGTTTCTGCAGAGGGCTGTGAGCTTATTACACTGACCGCTCTGGAGCTAGATGAGATAAGTATATTGTAGAAGAACTATGTTAGGAGTTAGGTTAGTTAAGGATTGGGGGCTTTATAATAACTGTTAAGTTTAGGGTTTAGAGGATTAAGTTTAAGACTGGAGACAGGTTAAATTTATGGGGTTAGCTTTAGTGTTTGGTAAGCAGTTACCATGGTCAGATAAATGATTAGGTGTTGCCAGTGGTTGACAAATAGTCTTGCTTTTTTTTTTTTTTTTTGGTAAAATGAACATTTCTGGTGGGAGAACAGTAAATCATAGAATGTGTCAGGGAGTATATTTTATTTCCACTTTTTGCTTAGTTCTTCTGTGATGGGCTTCCAGTGTGAGAGCATACAAATGTGTGGTGCTGCTCAGGAGCTTTGGATAAACTTGTCAGGGCTTCCAGCAGAACTGATGCCCTCTAGGTATGTTTATGGTGGTTAACGGTAAACAATTGCATTCCCAATAATGAGATGGAATAGGACAGATACTATTCTGACCTCAGCACATAAGAACATGGCAATTGGTCTTTAGGTGCTGGACAGAGGAAATAGTCATATTAGGCATATCTGGTGGATATTTAACAATGAGTAGAGTAAATGAGATGAAAGGAGCAGAAAACCACCAAAGAAATGGCTACTGTTTAACATCTTTATAAATGATATAGAGTTTGGAAATAAAAGTACCATTTCAGTGTTTGTAATGGAATTCATTCAATACAGAATGTCTATAAGGTACAGGCAGACCTGGATGTACTGTTTTATTGGGCAGCCAAGTGGCAATGACATTTAATATAGATACATGTAAAATTATGCACTTGTGAACTAATAACGTGCATGCTTCATACTGTCTAGGGAGAATACATTTGGGGGAGTCAGAAGTGGAAAAGGATCTGGGGGTTCTGGTAGGTCATAGACTTTATAACAGCATGCAATGCCAAGCTGCAATATCTAAAGCTGGTAAAGTACTTTCTTGTATTAAAAGAGGAATAGACTGCAGAGATGGAGACATAATCCTGCCCCTGTACAAAGCATTGGTCAGACCACATCTGGAGTATGCAGTCCAGTTTTGGCCACCAATTCACAAAAAGGACATTGTGGAATTGGAGAGAGTGCAGAGAAGGGTAACTAAACTAATAAAAGGAATGGAGGAGCTCAGCTATGAGGAGAGATTAGCGGAACTGAATCTATTCTCCTTTGATAAGAGACGTTTAAGGGGGGATATGATCACCCTGTATAAATATATAAATGGTCCATATCGAGAACTCTCTTCCCCATTATTCACTTTGAGATCATTACAAAGGACAAGAGGGCTGTCTGAGGTCTGAAAATGTTGAATATGCTCCCTCAGGAAGTAGTTTCAGCAAGTTCCAAAGATTGCTTTAAGAAAAAGCTAAATGTTTTTTTAGAGGCGCAGAATATAACTGGGTAATAAAGCTTTGGAGTAGAGATAACAGAAACTGTTGATCCAGGGAGCATCTGATTTCCTTGTGCAATAAGGAAGGAATTTTTTTCCCTTTAGAGCATATTGTACCAGGGGTATTTTTTTGCCTTCCTCTAGATCAACTATGTCCATAGGGTTTTATATCTGGGATACGTTTATTTCTCTAGTGGTTGAACTTGAGGAACTTATGTCTTTTTTCAACCTGACTAACTATGTAACTAGAAATGATCCTCACATTGCTTTTCTGTACGTAAGTCCAATGCAGTAAATGAGCAAGAAGAAGAAACATCTGACAAACATGTACTATACAGTGTTCTCCCCAGAAATTTTTTTCAGCCGGGTGGTAGGAAGCTGTAGCCGGGTGGTAAAAAAGGGGGTGTGGCAAAACATGGCAAATTTAGTGCTTCCAGTTGTTTATGCCATGGGTAATCAGTAACCTCTTATTTTTTCAGTGTTCTACCTTCTTCCAATTATTTGATACAACTTTGTAATGCCTGCCCCGTTAGTATATCCAATTTTTCTATTCTATGTATTTTGCCACAAGTGTCCTATGCCGTGTATTGTGACCCAACTTCCTAGTGTTCTAAGTTTTAAGAGTTTATTCCTTAGTAGTAGTGTAATAGTATAATGAATGTGGTGTAACAAGTTAGGCTTAGCTCATATTAGCAGCAAAAAACATTTACTCCTTCTGAGTGACTTCTGGCAACTGCTAGGCACCTAGGATTGGTAACAGGC
>NC_092858.1:148216852-148294549 GCF_032062135.1 Pyxicephalus adspersus
CTAGGATTGGTAACAGGCGGTAAGTGCTGGGCACCTAGGATTGGTACCAGGCGGTAAGTGCTGGGCTTTTTCAGAGCTATAAGTTTTTTAAGCAGCAGTGGTTCCTGGCATGAGAAATGGACAAATGTAACCTTACTGCCGGTGTGAATTCAGTCGTACTTCAGATGTGCTCCTGTGTCTATATTTAGTTAAAGTGAACTTTTGTGAAAACATTTTTTTTCACTTGATTCTTTTACAAAATTAGCCCAGCAAGGCCCATGCTGGCTCAGCTTCCACCTTTTCTCTGATGCTCACTTGTACGTCCAGTGCTGTCTTGCACTGCGCATGCATGAGAGTGAACACTTTTTTTTTTACAATATAAGAAATCCTCTGAAGATGCATGCACACAAGGAGCAGTGCAGAGCCTCTTGGGATATGCGACACAAATATCCCAGGAGGCTGCGGATTTCCCTTCGGTCTTTACTGAAATGGAAGTAAAGACTGAAGGGGAGAGGTCCTCTCCACAAAAATGTAAAAACAAAAAAAAAAAGCATAAAACGCACATTTTTCCATTACATAACAGAAAGTCACTCTTAAATATAATGCTAAAAATGTGGCGATGCTTTAATAGCATCATGCATGTGATATCAGATGGGGACAAGACAAGACAATGGCCCCCTCTCATCACTGCCCATATTCTATATAAAAACTGTCTGTGGCGTTTATCCGCAGTGTGTAATGTCATCGGCAGCGCAGTGTGATCGCTATGTGAGTGTAAAAGCTGCATGTCATATTCTGCAGCCTAACAACTCGCTGTGTTCAAACCTTCAGATCTCCTAAACCGTTGGTTGTATTAACATGAAATTTTTAAGGTACACGTGGAGGCATAGGAAACTGAAACTGTAGGTGCAACTGGGGGACACTAAACCTTTCTAAAATGTAATTACTATGGCATTATGAGAACATAAATCTCTACCTAGCAAAGTTTGCTGCCTGCTCTGTTACACATATCTGTCTGCATCTTACCTCAAACCCCAATTTCTCCAGAATTAAGAGGTGCAGGGAAACAAAAATATAGGTGGAAGTGGGAGACACGTGTGGCGATCACCTTATCACCATGGCATCATTAAAAAAAAAAAAAAAAAACTGTCCATCAAAATGCACTTCCTTGTTACACATGGCTGTAACTTTCCTGTACCTCAACCTCAATAAAATTTAGTGGGCAGAGTTCATTTTATAATGATGCCATAGTGATGAAGTTTTAGGGGATGTTAGTCACAGATGTTCCCCACTTGTACCTATATTTTTGGTTTCTTACACCTCCCCATTCCCCAATTGAAGTTCAGAATGTTAGATAAGTGGACAGGAATGTGTAACAGGGCAGGGAGGCCCATTTTAATGGGCAGAGTGTTTTATGTTCTAATGATGCCATAGTAATGAGATTGTAAGGGGAGAATGTGCCCGCCGCTTGCACCTATATTTTCAGTTTTGTACCCCCACCCTCAGAGAAATTTGTGTCCAAAGAAGAGAAGCAGACAGTAGTTTCATAGGTATAGATTTGTGACAGGTAGGTATATATTTAGGGGCCCCACCCCAATGCTCCTTGCTATGTTCGTGGCTCCGGGGTCCCCAATTTGCACTTTCAATTTAGGACTCCTAGTTGCACTTTCCTCAGAAACAGCAACCCCAAAGTTCAATTTTCATAACTTTTTACATTTGTGACCCCCATATCTTGAAATTCTTTAAAGCTGGGGGGCTGAAATTGTAATAACTAGTATCTTTGAGGGTCCCCTGTACACTCTGAAAATTACAGGTCATTGTGACATACATATTAGGAGATATGGAGGTTTGTACACAGAGCTGTGAGGATGCAGAATTCACACGCAGAGCTAGAGGTGGATACATTTCTAAGGTAGAAATCTGAGCTCTGTGCTATGAGATGGGGGCGGGGCTGCCTATGTTTCCTTCACATGAAGGCTGCACAGGAGGACAGAGCAGCCTCACTGAGATCTGGGCATCCGAGGATGAGAGCTGCCGAGAGCTGGGCGGGGTATTCAAATCAGCCGGGCGGAGCAACCGGCTAAAAAGCTCTGGGGAGAACTATGCTATATGTTTTCTATTATATATATATATTGTAGGCATCACAAGGTCTCCACGCCATATTTGACATATTCTGCATAGTGAGTGTTTTTTTGTGGAACAGTAAAGGAATTGCTGTGGTGTAGGGGTGTGGAACCATGCCAGAGGGAAGGGCAGATAGCCCATTAAAGGGGAGCTGCAGTAAGCAGTTGGGGAGCCAATCTAATATTTACCCTGGTGTTTTATTTAATTTTAAATAACCCTGCTTTTTGGATCAGGGGGAGCTCTAAATGTTTTTGATTTTGGGTTTGATGACAAGAGACTGTTAATTATATGGTCATTAGAGCACACATTACAGATGTGAGATGTAAGTGCATAGAGAAGTGAAGACATCTAAGTTGTATCATGTAATTTATTTAATACTTTTATTGGTTGAATGTGTAAAGGTTTTAGGATAATATCAGAATGACATTGGTATAATGGGCAGAAAGATTCTCACAGACGGTAGTCATCTCAGTTATATTATTTCTGGTTCCATGCTTTGACTTTCTGCAATTTTTGATTTCCCACTAAAACCTAAAAGTTGTCATTAGTAGTTTTATGATGTATTTCAACTTTTGTAATGCTTTTTTTCATTTTTAGTTGTTAATAAATACTGGTTTTGTAGTTCTAAATATAATAAATAGACACACTGTTGCATCTGTATATATTATCAGCAAGTACAAAAAAGAAATCTTTAATCTGAGACCTTTCCTGAACCTTAGTTGCCCTGTGTGTCATACAGTCGATCTGTTGTAGACATGATATGTTCGTTTGATGGCAAAAAATTGATTTTCAGATCAGTGAAGTCAATAATTCCTGCAAGGCTTCAAACCCTTTGTGGGTCATCTGGTCAGCCATTGCCTAAAGGGTCAGTAACTTTACTTATAGCAAGGTTTATATAAAACAGCTTTTTAAATGCAAATATTGATGTAAAGGTTTGAGGAGGGTATAAAAACTTATCATATTTACAGGAATTTATGCAGGTTAGGGAAACTCATTTTCTACAAAACAGCTCTGGTACTAGGCTTCTCAGTGTCAAAACATTATGCTGACCATGGTAATGCATAAGTGCCCTTTGGCACTTAAATATGCATTAGGTGGATGCTGGGACTCTTTTTTCTTACTGTCATGTACTCCTGGATTTTACATTGTTCTATAGCAGATGAGAAGCTGAGGACATTTTTAAGATGCTTTAACCTGGTCCTCTACACAACAGGTTGCTGGCTGAAATCTAGAAAAGGGGACAGATATAAGACCAGTCATTCTGCACCAGCTGAGAAAGCTACTGTGACTGTTTTTATCACAGGAAGTGTCTGCACACAGCCTAAGTTTCATGCCAATCTAATTCACAGATCTGGAAGGAATGCACAAAGCACAACAAGATTCAAGTAGAGTACGCAGGTCTTATAAGACAATATTTACTTACTTAACTTTAACTGAACATTGGCAGTAACTTTCATACTATTTTCCTAAATATGCCTGTAAGGTCTACAGTTTGTAAATCCTATCCTATCCTAAAGATAGATAAAATCATGTTGAAGAGAAATTAAGGGGAGGGCAGCAACAGCAAGAGGTGGCACCGGAGCTCTGGCGGCTCCGGTATTCCTAACCCCCACCCCGGCAGATCCGTCCGGCAAACCCCGGCTCCAGAGCGTTAGGCCGGATCGACCAGGGGCCGTTAGGCCGGAGTGAACCACCGGCTAGGCCGTATCTGGCCTAAAGGCTGGAGTTTGCCGACCCCCTGCTCTAAATAATTTAGTCTCATCCAGTACATAAATGTGGTGGTAACCTTACCAATGCATAAATGTGGTTGTTGTATTTTTTTTTTATTTTTGTTTAGATCTTTTTTAGTTTTTTTTTGTGTTGGCTATAGATTTAGGATGAACTCTGGGAAAAATTCAAAAAAAAAAAATCAGGGTACCATAGAAAGAAGTTTTACTTACCTTGCCTCTTGTTCCAGCAGACTTCTTCCTCTCAATGCAACCAGTCCCCACTAACTGCTTTTCTCTGGCACTTTATCAACTTCAGGCATTCTTACATCATCAAGTACAAAGCAGGACCAGCAGTTCTGCATTGTAAGTGAGGAAGCCAATGACACATCCACATTTCAACATGTTCCTCAACTTCACCTTTAAACAGGTTGGTAAAGAGGAACTGAAGAGTGAAGATTTACTATAAGGAACCTTTGAAATGGAATTTGTGCCTAAAAATTGCCTAAAAAAAATGAAAAATATTGTCTGAAATTCATCCTGAAAAATACCACATCACTTCCTGTGAGTGTACCCAGGCACTCCTTTGCCTACATCAGGGTTCGGCAAACTCTGGCCTTTAAGCCAGATACGGCCTAGACGGTAGTTCGTTCCGGCCTAACGCCCCCTGGCCGATCCGGCCTAATGCCGGCCGGCATATGAAAGGTAAACACAGGTAAGAAACTCCTTCCTTTTCTAGACACTATGAATTTTAAGCTGTGCCAGTTTATGGGCTTTTTTATCTTCCGTGAACACTGGCTTGCTGTAGCTATGTTTGCTTTTCATTTAATTGAGAGCCAAGTAGAGCAAACAAAATAATTAGACAATATTGTGTGACTGTTCACTCAATATTGTGTGTACTATAATTCATGTCAATTACCGTGACAGGAGCACATGAACCTTCATGTAGTTCCTTGACCACCTCTGTTAGGTTAGTGTCCCCGAAGCTTCTGAACAATACCGCCAATGTTTTCTGTAAATGTAACAATGCATTTGGAATTGTATGCCTTCTCTGTATGTAATGTATTTCTTACATAAATAATGTATCTTTTTATTATTGTATTGAAAAAAAAGAATATATATATTTATACACACACAATATTATTATATATATATATGTGTGTGTGTGTGTGTGTGTGTGTGTGTCCCTAGGCAAACAAGGATTTCTTGAGTTTGATTTGCAATCCATTGATTAGGAAATTCTAAATTAAGTAAAACAATGAATAATAATTGCTTAAAAATATACAACTTATTCCTTATTTTGTTCTGTTGAAAAGGACACTACAATTATGATAGTGGTATGATGAGTTACAAAGATTTTTTACAAAAGAAAAATTGGATGGGAAAATACATTTTTTAAATAGAACACTAAAAATATGTTAACATAATGAAATAGGCAATATGATCATCAGGGAAAAATAGTTATAGAGACAATAAATATGGTTTACCTAGGTAAATTAAGGATTAAATTACACATTTTATTTTAAATAACTTTACTTGTCAGGTTGCCTCAGGCATCATATTAAGACTGCCCATCTCTTCATCTATAGAGAAATGAAACACTGAGCAGATACAAAATGTTACTTTGTTTTTCTAGATTACTGAAGTTTGAGAAGTTTGAGTGTGAGGAAGGCCTGTTCTTTGACAGCAACGGTTATTTTAACTGTTGAATTTACACAGCAATTTCCAAGTTCACATTTTGACAGCGGGCAATTGCAGGCAAGTGCATTGGAAGTGTGGCAGCAGGGCAGAAGGATAGAGTATCCTACTCATGTCCTGTGTATTTACATGAAGATTTTTTGGGAATGCATACCATGCTCAGTGTCAACAACTGGCAACCACTGTAACCCACTTTTAGGTTATGTGACTCTTTTTTTTAGTTTACTTTGTTTTGTATAAGTGAAACTAAATCTATGAATAGTACTTTCAGGCCGAAGTGCCTTGTAGCCCTCACTCAAGTACATGTAGGGAAAATGGCTAATAGGAGGCTTTTGAGGATGCAACAAAGGATGAAAAATAAAATAAAAACAAGTCTTTCTTCTGTTACATGTACAGGTAATGGTGAGGGTTTACGTCTTTTAAATATTTTTGTTATATAGACACTTTTACCATGTTCCTTAAGGGCAATGTAAGAGTGTTTATTTAACGGGGCTCTCCCAAACCCACTGATCCTTTCCATTCCAGTGTAGCTCCTTCCTCTGTCTTAGCTATTAAGAATACCTGGGGGAATGGCATCACCACACCAATCAACACTGGGAATTCTGGTCCCATCTGTGGGAATATAAGTGGGATGGGGAACCTTATTATACAAAGTGACAAAGAGTGCAGTTGAGAATGCAGTTTTTCTTACAGCCTAATACATTTGACAGGAGGAGTTTATAAATAACAGATGTTTTGCAGATATTCCCCAAAAATAAGACAGTGTCCTATATTAATATCTGTTCCAAAAAATGCACTTGGGCTTATTTTCAAATGATGTCTTATTTTTTCATGAACAACAATCGACACTTAATCTTGAACAAAAAATGTATTCAAATATAGTCATGTAATGATCTTCTGGAACATCATCATATCTCTTCAAACCCTGAATTTCATCATGAGCACCTCTTGTTCATGTACTTATACCGTGTTTCCCCAATGATAAGGCATCCCCATCAAATAAGCCACCCCCCGATTTTTGCTCAAAACAATAAAATAAAGCACCCCCGCAAATAAGACATCCTCCGATACCTGCCACTGTGTGCCTCTGTGTGACTCCTTGATGCTGGCTGCAGTGCAGAGTGAAACTGAAAGTAACTTCAAAGCCAGGAAGGACAAGCAAGCTGCTGATCCCTGCCCTAACGGAGTCTGTTACCCGGCCGTAGAAGCCAAAAAAAAAGTGAGTCAGTGAGCAGAAGGGGACAATGAATGGCACAGAGTGATCAGGAGACAATAAATGGCACAGAGTGATCAGAAGGGGACAATGAATGGCACAGAGTGATCAGAAGGGGACAATGAATGGCACGAGTGATCAGAACATACATAGCTGGACACACTCTAGACCTGGTATTTTCCAAACTCTGCAACCTCACCCTCCTTGACAACTCACCATTCCCCCTCTCTGATCATAACCTTATCTCTTCATGGAAAAATAAGACATCCCCCTGAAAATAAGACCTAGGGCATATTTTGGCATTTCAAAAAATATAAGACAGTTCCTTATCATCGGGGAAACAGGGTATATTATAGCTTATTTTAAGGGTAGAGCTTATTTACAGGGTAGGCCTAATAATTCGAGCATCCTCAAAAATTACGACATTATGTTAAGGAGATACCCCTTCACTTCCCGTTGTACGACAATCATCTCTGAGACAGGAAATAAATATGAAATCTCTTCATTGGAAATACAGACACTAAATTCCAACAGATGATATAAATTGTTCTCATGCTACTTAAGTGTTATTTTTTTGTTTCTATGTGTGTCTCTGTTGTGGAGATGTTCCTTTACTTCTTATTATGTGGGACAACTATTAAATGATGAGTAAGTAACTCAAAATTTTCGATGAACGAGCCAGGAATAAAAATTTATCAGAAGATCCAACCCTTATCTGTTTATTACTCCCTCTCCTTTGTTGCACATACCAATGATGGTTTCTGTTGTCAGTCAGTGAAGCACCTGGCTATGGCCACATTGCTGCATTCCGGCTCATTTATTAATGTTTGCTGTACTGCTTGTTAAACCTTTCAGAACTACAGTCTTGTACATTTACATGAGAATATGATGTTACATTTCAAGGACTGACTGTTTACCTGCATGGTAAATTTGACCTTGATACAGATAACCAAGGACGATCCAGTGCTGTTAGGGTAACAATACGCTCCTTAGTAAGGTGACATACATGTTCACAGAGTCGGGGATGATGTGGGGTTATTGCATGAATAGGACAATTCATCACTTTTTAACAAAAGACCGAACATATGGCAGACTGTCAAAAATGAATATCCGAGTAGTCACATCCGAGTAATATAAACTGTGAGTATGCTGGATCACAGAGGTGAAAATGCATTTAGAATCTGGCACTTGGTTTGTTCCAAAGTCCAAATGAATTGTTTAATTTCTCTTTTGTTTGTAAACTTTCTGCTGTCATTATGTGAAGCCAGGGAATGAGATGAGAGAACTGGATTATCATAGCAAAATGTATCACTTTATGATGTACGCCTACATAAATGTAATGCAGCCATGTAACGTAACCCCAATGTAATTCTAAAAAACAGTAACAGTTCATTATATGAGAAAATGCTTAGAGAAAAATCATCAGAAATCTGATCAAGCTATCTCTGTCCATCTAAGTAGTCTTTCTCTCTCTGCAATTACTATCATGGCACCCTTTCTCTCTGTACCCCTTCCATCGGGCATTCCCTCTGCATAATTTGCTAGTCTTAAGCCTGGTTCACACAGACCAAGTTTTGCTTTTGATCTAATTTCTGATGCAGTAAAGTGAACTCAACATCTATCCCAAACAACTATTTTTGTTTGGAAATGAATACATCGAATGTTGGTAAATACTGATACCGAAAGTACTGAAAATAAGTCATGTTGTGTATTAATGATCAAGCAAATCTGGTCAGGAGCTCCTGTCTGCCCGGGGTAGCATTGTGTGTCTATAGACTTCAAATCAATTACCAATCGGAAAATCAACCAGTTGCTTGAGGTCAAAATGATTTTGCTTGTGTGCACTAGTATCAGAAGTCTATTTCTCGCCCTGCCTCATCATCCTGGCCAATCTCTGCCAGTATTTCTTAGAAGTCTAGTCATTCTCTTTTTGCATCATGACAGTCTTGTCGCCCTCTTTCTCTGTAGTGGGCAGTCTGGAAAGCCTTTTTTCTGTATCTCTGTCTTAGACGCAGTCTGAACATTTTCTCTCTCTGTATCTCAGCGGTTTCTCCTGTGTCTTGGCCATTTAGGCGTTGTGTATTTATCTTAGCAGTCTCTCATTGTATAAGGGCAGTCTCTTTATCTTGGCAGTCAGAGCAATCTCTACAGGTTTCTCACCGATCTGTCGGTATCTTGGCAGTATCCACCTGTGTCTCACAGTCTAAACCGTATTTTATGTATTCTGATAGTCTGGCAATCTTTCTATATCTTTTTTCTATAATTAATAAACACTGTTTATATAGTGCCAACATATTATGCAGTGCTGTATGTTAAATAGGGGTTGCAAATGAAAGACAGATACAGACACCGGAAGAGGAGAGGGCCCTGCCCAGAAGAGCTTACAATCTCTTATTACTGTATTCTGGTAAATCACTTAGGATGTCAGGCACTGGCCTGTAAATTAGCTGCTTTTGCATTGCAATATCAGTAAAAGTATTAATAGAATGTATTTGATTACTTCAGTAGCTATAAATTTTAATTGGAAAGTAGAGTATATTTGCGGAAAGCATGTTCTTAGCTAATATTGCCCTTTTTAAGAATGTTTTACATTTTGCTTGGCTTTTTTAGTGAATGTATCAATGATTTTGATTTGTGGTTTCTTTACTAGTGAAAGGAAACATTAATTTACAGTTAAGATAAAATATCAGTCACCCACGGTGTGTTTTCCCATATGCTTTCATTGTGGGAAGGAGCATCCCAACCTTTATAATTTTTCTAAAGGAATATCTGCTGTTCACAAGTCAATTATCACCTTGCAAGGTATATTTCACTTAGATTAAGCTCTGCTGACTTCAAACATCCAATCAAGCATAAAGAAAAATGCTGTTTTTTTTCTTTTTATGTGATTTGCTATGCTTTCCGAAGCGAATTATCACCACATTAACCAACCTTACAAGATGATAATTCAGTTTAAGTGAACAACCTAAATTCCTAGGAAAGCAGTAAGCAAAGCTTGTATATTTTATGAGCAATTGTGGCCAGCTCCATTTACACATATAATTACATACTACAAAGGACACATAGAAACATTAACAATGATAACATAAAATATATATATTAACAAGTCTATACATTTATTTTAATATGTGCTCAGATTATAAAAAAAGATGTTCTTTTGAAAATCTCTATTTGTGTAGATTTGGCTTTGCTCCTGCTGCTGACAGTATACTAAATGGTTCCACCCATACCCTGGATCATAGCCCTGTATCATGGCATTTGGTATGAATAAGGAGAGGCTTTGAGAAGTCTTGCTCCAAAGAGACGAAGAATTAACACTAAACCTTCGCTCTTTACAGTAATTGCTAATTAAGAAAAATATGTCCATATGTTTCACTGATTTTTTAATTGCTACTTGTAGCGCTTAGTCACATGCAATTTTTCTCAAGATTAAAGGGTCAAACAGAAGGCAGGTTTTTAAATGTATTTACATAACGTTATGGATGATTTGCATGTGCAGTCAATGTATAGAGCACCTGCCTTGGGATGACCTTGCAAGGGATTGATTAACTGTAAAATTTGGTTGAGTTAAAACTGATATAAATTCTTATAGAATAATTAACCTATTAAACATTTTTAGCCAGAGTGCTCTGTACAATCCACTGTTTGTGATAGGTACAGCATGGTGTTTCCTTCTTGCAGACAAATTATACAAGTACATGTAAATAAAAATACATATTTTATGTCAGCGGGGTTTAGCCAAGGTGTAGGCAGAAAAGCCTTGGGCACATTAGCAGGAAAAAGGGCAACACCTGCAACCTATGCTATTCATGTACTTTACACCTAATGAGAGGGCTTGCACTTTGGTTTTTTTACCATGAGTGGCCCCTGGATACTGCTGGCTTTGGGAATATTAGATAAAAAGTGGATGCAGGGAACAAAGGGCTGCAGAATTAGGGGTTTTAAAGGATAGGAGGAGCCCTGGCACTAAGGCTCCCTCCTAACTAAAAACCTTTTATGAGTGCCTACTCAAGAATGATGGCAGCTTGTACTTTATGTATTCTGAGCTTTCCTGCTTTATATCCGAATCTAACTATTCAGCTTGTCTAATATAAAGACAATTTTCAGAAATGTAAAATTTTGTTTGTGGACACATAACTATACTACAGTCATTTTTAAAATTCTTCTATGGTGTTTGGCTTTAATGTTTCTTTATATATTGGTTCCACATGTATTCCTAAATTCCTATTGGTTTGGTTTTTGTCATTGGACCCTTGTTTTAGTTTATCGTAAGCTTCTTTTCTGACCTATTTTTATCTAGTAAACCATTTAATTAGCACAGGAAGGTTTTTACTTCCTTTAATTATTCTCTAGAGCTAAAAGTAAGCTGGAGGCATTATTCCAACCTTAACTAGTAACATGCTGTTTATTGCCATAATTTATGCAGCAATGTAAAAGGAGTTGGACTGAACGACATACAAACAGGATACAGTGAGTTACTAGTGTAAGAGATCTTTCTGCTGATATCCATACTTTTTATCTGATTTATTATATCCTGTGACACATTTACTTTTAATTTTGTTAAAAAATTAGAATTATATATAATATAAAGAAATGTGTACCATTAACTTTTTAACTATTTTTATGGCCTAAATGCCATTACTGATTTGTATTTGCCTCCTTTGGCCTGTTGAATCCTGTTATTTCCAAAAGACTTCCAAAAAATGGAAGACTTGAACAGATCAGCACGTTCTTTGGCCATTTAACATAAAACCAACAGGATAAAACCAAGGAGTATTTCAGGTCTTTAGAGGACTGACTGAACGTATTCACTCTTTTGGAAACAAATCTCTCCAGCAATCGTCTCCTTGTCCTCTAGTGTATTGATCTGTATAAACAAATGGCTAACAATATCTAACTGGCAGTTTTTTTGTATTGCACAGAACCTTTGAACCATCCTTCATTTTTTTGCTTTGGTTAGTTTAGCATAATTATTTAAGAAAAGTTGGGGTTAAGGCCCCTAATGGGTGCACCCTGCATTCCATCATGGTCTGACATCTGATCAGAGGTGTGCTAAGGTATGTTCATTGCCTAAGGCTGGGTACACAGGTTCAAAAATTGTCTTTGGAAGGGATTTTTCTGAACAATGCATGAACGAGTGCTGTACATAGAGGGCCATTTTGATGTATGGAGAGAGGACAAGGGAGCGGTTGCGCTCTATTCCCTTAACTTTCGTTATGATTGTTCATCATTTGTGGATCCATGGACGACGAACGTCAAGCGTTGTACACACGCCAGATCTTCGTCCGATGTCTGCCGTGAGGCGATTATGAGACAAGAGTCATCTGACGTATGTATGTAACCTTAGTATTCAGAAGGTGAAAGGTTCAGAGGAATACAGCACAGAGAACATATTGAAAATTCATGCACATCCACCATCCAGGTTGGCTGAGGCTTCCTTATAGTAAAGAGTATGTAACAAGGGCCTAGGTTTCAGTCTTGGAATAAGCATTGGTGGGAGCACAGAATGTTATATTCTGTTTCAGCTAACATTTTAGAAAATGTCTGTTTTATGTTACTTTCTAATTTATGGTCATGAGATTTATACATGCACTTTATCTTTGTATCAGATATAATGAGACTTATTGCTGTTTCCTTTGGCTTTTATTGCACTTTCACACTTCACAGAAATAAATCTTGGAGGTGAAGAAATATAGCTAAACATTTAGAACTGAAAACTAAAACTAGGAAATAGGAAGCGAGGTATCAGATTTTCGGGAACACTCTATCTGCCAATATTTCAACAGCAACCACCCACTTAACAGTATTGTAATCTTGTAATAAAGAATTGGATTTTAACGTTAAAAGCCAAAAAGGTTTGTATACCAATTATATATGTTTTTAATTACTGCATTTAGAGTTTAAAGGTGTCACACTGAGCGCTCTTCACATTTATAGCACCAAATACTGTGGCCTTTTTTTTTGGCTCTCTATGTGCTGTTATAATTTGCTCCATGTTTCCCTTTCTGTCTCCTTTGGGCAGCTAAGTTCAGTGCAGTTCCTCTGCATCGTAAGTACAGCCAATAAGTGTAAAATCAAATATTTAGGGTTTTATTTGTATTTTTTTTTCAGAGAAAAGAAATTCTCTGAATTTCCAGAGAAATTCATAGCTGGCTGCAGATTGAATTAGAAAAGCCATTTTGTCAAAGCTGAATTTAAGTGAATAATTTCCTGTTGTCACCGCCAACCCCATTCAAACTTTGTTTGGCAGTCTTCTGGCATGACACATAACCAGTGGATGGTATCAAATGTTTTAGAGAAGGTTGTTCACTAAGCAGCCTCAGTGCCATTAGGAATTGTACTGGAAACCCAAAGTGGGTTGATGATGTACCCTCAGGGAGTGTCTATGATGCCCTGGGCTTTCTAGAAATCCAGGGCCATACAGCCCCAGAGAAGAGCAATGCTGCACCACAGGGCAGTGAATCTGTGAAGAACGCGTTGGGGAGAAGGGGATAAACTTCCTTTTTATTTTCAAATGTACTGAAATAACTGAAATCAGGCTTTCCCGTGAGATTACAAAAAGTCTGTTTATTTTATGTATATGCTTTCATATCTATATTCTGATTTTCTGGGATAACATATATGCTTACTTATATGTACTTTTTGGCCTTTGCCTCTAATATCTAAATTTGTGAAACCCATTGGCCCCACATCCTGTTGTTTTTGTCTAGATACTGCCTTTGATATTGAATCACCATTTCTAAAGCTAAACTTTTCTCCAGATAATTGTATGACTCTGATACATTTACCTAGAAAACTTATAATATTTTTCTGTGCAACTAAAAAGCTTACCTAACTAAAGCAGTTACAATGAAGTCATTGCAGAATACAATATCAGGACAAGGTAGTGTAATTTTAATTCTATTAGCTTTGTAGAGTAAACAACTCTGAATCATCTGCTTTGTAGACTACCTTTGTTCAGTGGCAAATAAAGATTTTATCATCATTGATTTAAAGCAATGGTTGCCTGGGTTGCACATCATATACCTTTATAAAAGCAGCAAAATATGTTCACCACTCTTTCAGTTCGAGTTCTGTCATTTTCCCTTCAGGCCATGGAGAACACAAAAAGGGATTTGGTATAAAAAAAAATAATTGGTCCCTCCCAAATTGTGGCCTGCAGCTTTCTAAATTCTGCACGTGCATTGTTGTTGTAGAAGCTGATTTAGGCTGCTGCCTGAGAGACACACTATAGGCCCTTTACCGATTTGACATGTTTGTTGGTGGAAACATGGGGACAGAATTTCTCCAAGACTGGGGAAAATAGGCTATTATGGGATAACCTGAGAGATTCAGCAAACCTAGAATGGATTTCCTAAAAATCATTTGCCAATTATTTGGCATATGGTTCAGTCCTCAAGCAGATCCATTCCAGGTTTGCTGCATCACCATGTTCTCTCATGGTAGACTATCATCTCCAGTCTTAGGCTACGTACACACTTGCAATGCTTCTCATCCGATAATCGGCTCAGCTGATATCGTACGAGAATCTGGTGTGTGTACAGCACCCGTTGTCCATCGTCCGAACGGCCGTCCTGGTTGATGCACAGACGATGGAAGACAAACGATCATAATTAAAGTGAAGGGGGAGAGCGCGCAGCAGGGTGCTGCTCTATGATTCTCCCCCTCCCCTCTCCATAGAGAACGGTGCTGTATGTAGAGCACTTGTTCATGTATCATGCAATCGTGAAAGATCCTTTCCAACGACAATTATTGCACGTGAGTACCCAGCCTTAGAGAACTTTAATAAATCAGACCCAATCTCTAGTGAGAGAGACAGTTCTAGTGATCTCAAAAGAACAAATGAACTCTGCACAGACACATTATTCAGGGATCATTTTATTTTTCACACTAAAGATACAATAGAGGTGTAATCATGGTGTTCCTATCAGTGTCATGGAGCCCTGGTTTGCATTTTGAATTGGTTCCCTGAGAAATGTAATTACATACTTGGTATGACACTTAGCATTCTATGGAAGAGGTGGATCTGTAGAGCAACGTTAGTTAGAAAAGAGATTTCCAAGAAAATAAATATAAATCCCCAGAATCTGTAAGTCAAATTGTATGCAAATCTTTCCCTTTAAGTCATAGTCACTGAACTGAGTGTGTCAGTCCCAGCCATCACCGAATACATTAGTATGTTTCTGCTAGCCTAGTTGTTAGGAATAGCTAAAGAGAAAACAATATCTTCTTTTATATGTGAAATGTTAAATTGGCAGTCATCAGAACCAAGGGCTTTTCTAAGAAGGGCCACAAACCTAATCCAGCTGCATGTTAAAGTATGTTATGTGAAATTTCAACACCTCATAAAAATCTTTCATCACAACAAATGTAAAAGGTAATCTACAAATTTATAATAATGCTAAAGACAATACATTATTAAAATAGGATTTAGTTAGAGTTAAAGTATTTTTATATTTTTAATACTACTTACTTAATTAGGGAAAAGGTAAGTACTAAAATAAAGGTCTGGACGTGTTTGTCCAGTTCAAATAGTAGATTGGACAGTATGAGAAGGTAAATTATTTAGTATTTTTATTTAGATGCTTGCTTCAGTATGTGGGGATTAAATCCCAGCAATTAGGATGTACTGTATACAAGTAATTATACAGCATTATAATGGCGCATAGGGAGCCACCGCTCTTTTTTTTGTTTTGTTTAGCTTTGGGAAGAATGAGTTTTCTGCTCGCCAGGGCTCCAATAAAGAGCATTTCACTCACTTTCTGCTCTTACAACAACATTTTCCCAGATGGGGGGCCAGATTTGACCTAGCATAGCCCTACTTAACTTAAAAAATAATAATTTTTACTTCTATCTGTTTGCTGTTAGAGAGTTTCCTTCACTTGGTGTCCTGACGCTACAAGTATTAAAGTTGTAGATATTGCTTTAACCGAGCCCCTGACTTTAGTAAAACTTACCAGAAGTTGAATTTCCCCACTCTTTTTAAAGCTAAAAAAATATTGTAGGTACACTTTATATAGGACCCCCCCTCCCAAATCATAAGGCTGCAGAAATGTGAATGCAAATCATAATACCTAACCAACATGTCTTCTGATGCAGGGTTTGTTATAGAGCGCTTACACACTCTGATCTTTGTCACACAGGAAAGCTGGCTCAATACATGCAATCTTGTGCTGATAAAACAGTGCCATTAAAACAACTACATGAAACTGTCCTGTTCCCATGATACTGTCTCCATACTGTATCAGGATACTTATTTGTAATCTGGTATTGCATTTATGGATTTCTGACTACTCAAAGACAAACACATAAAAGTGATTAGCAGTGTCCTTTAGAGACTATCTGTTAATGGGCTTACTTATGTAGCTGTACCATTCAGAACCATTTTATTAGGAATAAGTGATCACTACCTTCTGAAGAAAGGACCTACACACAATAGAATAAGTATGATACAGAAATGCTTCATAATGTAAAGAACGCTGTGTGGTGCATTGTCGTTGATTTGTAATGGACTTCAATGAACAAGATCTTTAATTCCTTTGGACTTGTTTTGCAGCTTTGCACATCACACATGCTGTGTGTTACTTAAAAAATGCTGCATGCCTGGTTTTTCATCTGTTACTGTATGTTGACAGGCTTTTCAGTTTTAATGGGCTTCCTTAGCATATCGACCATTACCTCACAAAAAAACATAAAGATCTGAAAAGGGTCTCTAGGGCTGATATACTTGTCCAGCTCAGACCCATGGTCCTGATTCTGCATTCTGTAATTCAGGGGTCAGGTCTTTTTATTTCTGGGACATCTTTTCTTCATACTGTTTATGAATTAGGTTCAATGTCTGGAAGAATGAACACTTTAGCTGGAAATAAAACATTTATTAATGTATGCAGAATAATGTATACAGAATACTACTGATGGTTTTTACTACTACGGCTCCTGCTTTTCTAGTGTTGGCAAAAGGAAAGTAGGTGGACTATTTGGAGCATTCATGCAGTGGGGGCAAATTCAGGTCTGGGAAATCCTTCCACTGGAATGTTTGTTCTTGGATCTTTCATTAGATCCTAATATAATTTAAACAAAAGGTTTAAACCATATTGTGTGTTAGGTAGGCTAACTATGTGTTGAACATAATGCTTCTCAAAGAGAAGAAAACCTAAAGTAAATCAAAACCATAAAACATAATTGAAGCCAAATTCAAAATAAGGAAGATGCTTGTAATATTGTTGTAGCTGATTCCTCTCCTCATCTCTTGAACTTGACTTTATGTTTAAAGTACTTAACCTTTTTCACATCTTTAATGTACAGTATATAAAGGCTTCAGTAATGTCCCCCTCTTTTCCTTCTTTCCTCAAGACTTTATATTACGCTGGTGCAGTCTCTCCTAATTTGTTTTAGCTCTCACACCTTTCACTTTTTCCACTGCCTGTCTCTGGCTTTGGATTTGTCCTGTCTTATCAATATCTTCAGGTCTCCAAAACTAAACACGGTATTCTAAATGAGCTCTAAACTGATCTGATCTGAAAATAACACATTTAAAGTACAAGTCAAGGCCCATGTATTAATTGCAGTTAAATGAAGTACCAAATCTTGCGACTATGTGATGCACAAGCCTCATAAAGTAAACAGAACCTTACACTTGTGCTTACACTCACCCTATTCTAGACACTTCAGCTCACAGTAAAGCTGCGTACACACTTCCAATTTTTGTCGTTGGAAATGAACGAAGAACGACCGATTGGCCAAAAATCGTTCGTAAAAAAAGTAACCAACGACGCCGACGAACGAGGATAGTCGTTGGAAATAAACGGCCGGACCGGCGGATCGGATTGGACGACGATCGTTGACCATCTATTGTGTGTACGGTCGTTCAGTGATCGTCCATGGTCTGAGCATGCGCGGTGAACGAACGTTCGCTCAGTTCCTGTGGTGCACGTCACTTCCTGTATCGTTCAAACAATCGCATCTATCGTGTGTACAATATCTTTGAACGATCGTGTCGTTATCTGTATGTACAGAATCGGTGCCATACGATCGTTCGCAGATATCGTGCAGGATCGTTCGTCGTTCGTTTACCAACGATAAAAATTGGAAGTGTGTACGCAGCTTAAGTTTCAGCAGAGGCAGTGCTGTCAGTGTAAAAAGCTGTAGTTAGGACTAGGTGCGGTGAGGAGCTGATTACAAGCTTGTAAATCAACAGTGACAATACTGATCACCATGTCCCTTGCTACTGTCGATGTAAGTATGGCAACGCTGCTGTAAATTCAGGAGCAGTGCATCATCATTGCCACCCATCTCAAGGCGCTTCATTAGTTCAACTTCACTGGCACAGACACACACATATATAAATTACATTATAGGGCATTACCACCGCAATGTAATAATGAGTTTATAATTCACGAGGGATATCAGTTATTCAACACAATTAAAAAATATAATGGTCCCTTTTAGACCTATTTACATTGTTGCAGTTAATGAGCACCTTTTATATAGATGAATAATTCCACAAATGAACACATTATATTTGTGTTTTATTGGCATCTTAGTGCTGACCTCTTCTATTTTGGATGCCGATTGCTAGACTATAATGCTGATTTTAATCATTTTATTTATTGTGAACAGCAACTCTGACTTTGCTAAGTTTGTTTGTTCCTGGGCAGCAGTAACTTCAGTAACAATGGTTGAGAAAGTCAGGTAACTAACATTTTCAGAATAGGATTAATAATGGCAGCCAGCATATTTCTGTCAGGACAGGTTTTCTTTATTGTGTGCACACAAACTATATTAGGTCTATTTGCATCTATAAAGTATGTATTAGAAACCAAATGGGTTGAGAACTGAGTCTATGACCCAGAACAGGTATGTAGAACAGATTCAGATGCCATCACTCTGAATTACCAAATTTGCATTTGTGTTTCAAGTCAGCAACCCGGAAAGTCCGGAAACGGGATCAATCAAACAGCCAGTAATTCCTGTAATGTAGGAAGGCAGGATTACAAGGATAGGACTGTACGGGGAACATGTCCAATATCGGCGAATTACCAGCACTTATTTGTCCTGTGCCAGCTGTTTAGAGTCGGTGAAGCAAGCAGAAGGAGGATGGCATCATTTCTATTTTCTGCACCGCTTCCCCTGCGGCTGTCTAGGAATCCCCCCAGTGCCAGTGGCAGGAGGATTGTATGCAGAGTTTAGCAGACACAGGATAATTTGATGATAACAGTTGTATATGTTTTGTTTTATTGTGACGACCATAAAATAAATGTTTATTACCTCCTCATTGTAACCACTTAATCATTTCTCGCTCAGTCGGTTTACTGTTTGTTTTACTGTGTGTTGATGTTTTAATCTGCTTTATATGGTTCTGTGTATAGACGAGGTTGGAATGAAAATATTTGCAGAATGTAAAATGTTTTCATTTTTTTCCCTGTTCTAAATATTTGATTAATTTATAAGACCTACAAGTCGATATACAGGCACAAGTCTTGTGGAAATAATATTAAAGAAAAAAGAATAGTATATACTTGCACAGCAGGACATAAAAAAATTTCCGGCCTGCATGTCTTTCTTTTCTTTTCTTTTTATTAAGCACATGAATAGGAATAGTTTAGTCATTTTTTTCTTTTTTAGGATTAGGATACATGTTGATTTTTTGGATCTGATAGCTGAGGATTGCTCATCATCCGTGTATTCTTCTGCCAGGTGTGCTGCATTTTCCTCTGCTGTCCCTTAGCCTACTGCGTACCAGTTTTATTCTGCTTCCCCTACCCCATCTGTATCCGTGTGCTCACCTTTTTTTTCTTAAGCACTGCTGCATACTTTCTTTATTTATCTCAAGGGAGCTGTAGGTGTTAAAGTGTGGGACTGAATTAGTACTAGTACTTATCATGCCTGATGGTTGGTTTTCCATGAGGCCCATGTTGTTGCTTCCTGACTCCTTTTGAGCTATAGTCATTCAAAAGTAACTTTCAAAAAGTCATCAAAAAGCGACAGGATGATTTGAAGTAGGCTAACAGACAGTTTTTGTATGTATTGAATTGAAACATGAGGATATGATTTGAAGCAAATATTATGGACACAGATAATATTTTCTATATAAAGTTGTAAATACATGGAAATTCATTATTGTACGTTGATTCACCTGCCCTTCTGACATTGATTGCCCAATATAAATAAAAGCATCTATAATATACTCTCTAGACATCCTGAAGAAGCGGACACTGTTTCCTTGAAATGTGTGGAGACATTGTTCATCTAGAGTTTCCATGTTTTTTTTTTCTGGTATAGTCATTCAAATAATCTGCCACATAAACCCACAATAGCATATGAATTTAGAACCATGGGCATAAGACATATCTGTAAGGTGGATGCCGAAAGCGATAAATGTCAGCTAATCCCCTTGCTTTGCTAAATAAAAACTTTTAATGGCGACTTCAATGTGGACACATTTAACAGAAGGTGGGCTTGGTGCAACAGTCTTTTGGAAAGTGAAATAATTAAATGGCACACCAGATGTAAGAGATACTTCTTTGGTACTCTCATGAATTTGCAAAGTTGTGTTATGGGTGCATATGTAGATTAATGTTTTTCCAACATATGGATTGGTAGAAGTGTTATTGAAGAATTTCTATACAGAAAATTATGTAAACATATTGGTATACTCCATATATTGATTGGTATGCTTAACCTGCAACTGTAATTTTCAAAATGTAATAATTTAATTATTTTGAATAGGGTCTATGTGTTGTTTATGTATTCACATATTCTGAAATTCCAGCAACACATTAGACACATCCAAAGCATCTTGAGATGAAACTATATGTAATTTAAATCCACATATGGATATTGTAGGTGAAATGTACCATATGTATGTACCTAATCCGTGTTGATACATAACCTAAAACTTTTACTCTGCTGAAAGTTCCTTATCTGTTACTATTTTGTTCATCTTTGCATTTGGAAAGTTTTCTTTGCCAGTAGCATCAGAGGTGGCGTACACGCTATCTGGACATCTAGTGCAGAAAAAAGTAACTTTGATTATCATTTTAATGCTGAACATTTATGAATAAAACATTGTGTACAGCCAGTGTTTCATGTATCCTAAGTACACTATCTCTCTGGGCCACACTGGGAGGATGAAAAATGCAATTTGTGATGGGTACCAGACCAGTGCAGCCAAAGGAGATATGGGGGATTATCTACTTCTTCATATACAAAATGTTATTACTATTATTATTTATGTTTTTTGGGAGTTAGCACTTCAACATCACAAAGCAACGTGAAATATATGTATACAATAATATTCAGTAAATTACATACTAATATTCTTTTAATAAATGTATTATCTGTTAATAGAGTTATAATGATTTTTAGGATTTACATTTGTGACCTTCTTATCCACTGTTATAATACCTGCCAAAAACTATTGGCTCTGTCTGTTTTTTAGATTATTTGCATGAAATTCTCGACTTTCTGGTATGAGACTATTTAGCCAAAAATTTGAAGATAAAGAATATGCTACCATGTCACACCTCTGTTATGCGGACCATGTAAGAAAAATTTGGTTAAAAAACTTTCTTTTTAGCAAAACTCTCCCTTTTTACTGACTTAAAAAAAAACACACAAGTAATAAATAAGACGATGGATGAAAATTTTAACAGTTAAATATAACAATTTATAATGCCTACTGATTCAACTAAAAAGGAGGATAATTAAAAAGAAAAGCGGGCCAAATGGATTTGATACCAAATGAGGGACAGTGTCTCCACATAAAGGACAGTCGGGAGCTATAGCATTTTATTTTTAGTGATTCTCTATGATAGAATATTTTATGTAACATTTGCTTAAATTTGTAGTCTTTTTTGTAAGATTTCCCAGCAAAATGTATATACTCACAACAGAGTCTATTCAAGATGTATACTGCTTACATAGTGTATAGAGTCCTATATAGCTCAATATATTTTTGGAACTTTCAGAATCAGATTTATAATGCAGTTTATGACATAAAGTCTTGTATTATCATAAAATGCTTTAAAGTCTAAGGTGGAGAAAAACTTGATGTAAATGTTGTTGTGCTGCCCAGGTGTATAGTTAGTTGTTCCTTGGATTCTCACAACATTCCTCCCTCATCCCAAGGTTACAGATGGCAGCTAAGTCATTGCTGTTGCTATAAGCGTCCTTTTCGGTTGCAGCCTTGCTATCAACCTTATCCTCAGGCAAGTTCACCAAGTCACCAAATCTTACATCACATCATTTGAACGAGTGGCTGCAAAAGAATTCCTATTTGCATAACAAAGTGTGCAAAAATGTGCTGTCACATGTCATGCAAATGTTCACTATGTTATCCCTAAAAGTATGGAGGTTTTCATTTCATAGCACTCAAGGTTATACTGATCTAAAGGCTGGATTGTTTCCTAAGTTGCAGAAGTAAATAATTGTGGAGCTCTGACTAGTTGCATCGATTTTCCAGGTCACTGGCCTTGACTTATTAAAGTCTCAAAGGCTGGATAGGATAAACTTTCTCCAGTGAAGCTGGGTGATCCAGCAAACCTGGAAGGGACCTGGTCCAGTATTCAAAACATTTGCTAGCAAATAGCAAATTACTTTTAACTAATTAATTCCAGGTTTGCTGGATCACCTAGTTTCACCGAAGAAAGAGCTTTAATAAATTAGGCCCACTAACTTAATATTTGAATATTTGAATTTATTGAAGAAAAGGCCAGAAACAGACAAGAAACAGCCAGCAACCAGGGATTTAGCAACGACAGCCTATTTCTCAAAGCATATACTTCTTTTTAAAATTCAGAGCATGTTTTTTTCCAGCCCACTTAATGTGAAAATAACAATGATTTCTAATCATTGTAATGACAGGTGCCCTCTTCAATCATTCTCTGCACTGCATGGGATCATTTAATGAGCAGTAACTGGTATAATGTGATAGTTTTCATAGTAAATTATTGGAGAGGATGTAATCAATAGCGGGCCCTGGTCAAGGTTGTCCAGATCTGTGTGTGCATTACTTTAATTATGCACATATTTCACCCACTCCGAGACTTGGCATCTGTGCACTTAAAGTGATCTGTCTGTGGTTACCATTTTAAGGTAGAACTCCAGGCACAGGAAAATAATAACCACCTGTAAGAGATAAGTTTGTAATATGTCAATTGCCTCATCATAAGTTTTTCCGTGCTCTCCATTCCCCTCCTAAAATGATGGTTCTGCACCATAAGTTGCATCAGTCAGCTGGGTAATATTGAAGAAAATGGAAAACATATGCTGGCAGGTAGTGTCTTGGTAGAGTAGATGACTTTTTTATGTTATTTTTATTTTTTATTGAATTTATTTACACATTATGGCACATTTTGGCATCTACCAGTACAATTTTCTTTCATTTTTTTCTTTACATTATTTTTAATTAACTTTTCCATTATGTTTGTTAATACAACAAAAGCTGCACAAAACTTGAAAACTGTCTTTTTTTATTCCTCTTACTACAATATTTAGATTGGGTTTTGCTGTTTTGGGCTAATGCTCTTTGTATACATTCTATGTTTCCTCCTTATTCAGTATGCCCATTTGTAATACTGTTTGTTCTTCAGAACCATAAATTATAAAGCTAAAGCTAACCAAAAAAAAGCAAAAGTCTGCACTGAGATTTACAGGGGTTAGAAGTCTTGCCAGAGGTGAACAGTACTAAGAGGTCCTCATCAGCAGGGATGGGTTTTGTGTAATCCATTGTCCACTTGATGGTACTGAAACTTGAGTTCCTAAAAGTTTGGTAGAGTTGTTTAATCACAATAGTGTATAATTAGAGAATGAGAAAGGCTTTTAATGGTAAAACAGTTCACACATATATTGTATGTATTTGACCTGTATATTTAAATGGTATGTACAAGTTTGTATTTGTGTCATATACAAAGGGATTTATATAAAATCCATGACCATAGGTCTTTCCCTGGTGTTAGCTAGTTCACTACTGACATAATATAACTCTTTATATTACAACTGAAAAGGCGATCTTCCCTTTCAATGCCATTTCAGGCAGTGATAGTAACTGAAAGGTTAATAGGAGAAAACTGCTGTTTCTGGGAAGCGTGCAGCAGGTGTTGTATTAACACCCCAGGACTTCCAACCTTTCGTTCATTTGCCCACTGAGCAGAATGAAATCTTCTGTATCTGTGACTTCTTACACCAGCGATGACAGCTGCAGCCTACTGCACTGCATAGTTATGGATGGGTGCAGCAATAGTAAGGTGTGCAACCGTATATCTTGTTAGCAAATTACTTTATCCCTGATGGACTCCAGTGTTAATTGGATAATAATAATTTCATTACTCTTCTTCCTTCTTTGAAGGCCAGAACAGCTGAAATGTTTCTAAACTGCAATATGTAATTACCAAGTGCTTTGGAAAGACGATATGCTATATCAATACAGATGAGTGTTGTTTATTACTTTAAGGGAGCACTTCTTCAGACCTATTAGTGTGAAGTATAGTGCCACATGTGCTCCTTCTGACTAATATCAGGACCTTCCCCTGGAGGGCTCTGTATAAAAATAAAAGCCATATGCCCCGCACATGATAGTGTGTGCTGTTGATATGTATGAGTCTCTCTTCACGGATGCCTAATGTGCCAAGTCATCCTGTATCTGGCTAGAACAGATGTCTACCTCTTATGTTCTGCGTCTTGCTGCCTTACAAACAAAGCTTAGAACATCTCAGAACTTGACCCTGAAATTCTGTACTATAGAATTATTGCTAAGACAGGATACTCACTAGTAAATGGTATTGATCTTTTATCCTTTGTTCCCGTATATACCTAAATCATGCTCTTATTTCCACAGATCATTTACCTCTGTGATCTTCTCTTGTTACTGTATCAAAGTATTGCAAGATACACAGGCTGGAACAGTTGAAAATTGCTTTTATAAACTCTACCTTTTTTGTTTTCAGAATGTTTTTTCTACAACTAGATTAACATTTATTTTGTGGGAGTTTGCAGGCTTCCAATTCTGTTATTTCAATAATCCCAGTATTAGTCATAGGGTTGCTTTTCTCCCATTTGTCAACAGCATGGCCGTTGAACAAACCTCTGAGAATTGCAAACTGCTATTTCCCTATTGATATTTCAGTGATCCCCACACACACACACTGATGTGGGTGAAGGAAGATTAACTTTGCCTCTCTTGGGCCTGTTTCCCCTTTTAAAGGGTGCATGGAAATGGAGTACAAATTTCTCATAATGATTGTGATTCCCATATTGAACATAGACCAGAACACCTGGAGCCTAAGGTTAGAAAAAGCTCAGTTTTTTCTGTAGCCTTACCCACACTTGCATAAATAAAACATGCAAATCACAAGGAACATAAAGGAGTAATACCTGTCATTTGTTAGTCATACAAAGGCTTGCATGTCTCAGTGGATGGCCTAAAAATATTCAAGCACTGTCAAATACTTCAAGACCATCCATCACTCTATCTCTTCCTAAAAAAATATAACCCCCCCCCTTAAAAACAAATCTCAGTGTATACTCGGGTCACACCAGTAGATGGAGCTTTAGCCTTATGTAGAGTGTGTAACAGTCTCTTGGCCCCAGAATTACACACTTTACACAAAGACACTGCCATCTACCAGTGACCAACAATATGAGACCAATCAAGTCATCCATTTTAACTAACTCAAAAGTACAACATACTTTACCCTGTAAAGAAAGGTCTTAAAATGTAATTTTTACCCCATTTAAATAAATGTTTAAAACTAAAACACCATTAATGTATTAATACATGGAATTTTATTGGAATTTCTATTGATTACTGTTTTAAATGTTAAAAAGTGTTGACCACATTTTGTGCCCTAGGTTTATACTAAAGTCAGTGTTTTCCTATATTTTTTTAAAAATTAAAAATAGTACCTTGATTTATAATTAAATCAGTTTGTATTTTCAAGTATATATGGTAGTCTTATTATATTAGGCCACTGGGTTTACTGGACATATTTATTAGCACAATTTATTAAGAATTTTTTTACTTGGCATTTTTTTTAATGGAATGCATAGAATAGTGTAAGATCATTGGACAATATGTCAAGAAATGTGCAGGGTACTAAAACGCTAAGCCTTACTCATAGACATGTGATGACAATATCCCTTTGCTCTGATCACTTTTATCACTACTTTGCTTATAGTACCAGCTCCTGTCCTACTTTCTGTCCACTCTGGTTTTATTTATTAGTCTTGGCTCTAAGTGAACCATTAGAGCATATTTGTCAAATACAATACACAAATCTGTATGGATCCTGGTGGGCTGAATCGTGATTGTATTAGAACATAAGTCAAATATATAGTAAAATAACATAATTACTCCATTATAACATTTCATCATCAAGAGCAAATGTTTATCAAATGCAAACCTATTAGTATTAATTGTGTAAATTGTATTTCAACCTGTATTAGCTGTTCCTTTTTATCCCTCAGGTAAGCACATTTTAATCATGTGATTAGCCCATTGAATTGATTTATTAGCTGGTTTTGCATATTCTAGTCCAACACAGAAATTTTAAACAGACAGGTGGATTTAAATAAACCAAAAGGACCCTGTACTCAACCAATGTGAAGGATAGAGGTGCAAACATTAAACAGTGAGTTTCTGCATGTTTTAATCATACATTCAAACATGTGTTCATTCCCTATTTTAAAATAGAAGGACAGAGCAATGCAAATAATGTGTTCTATTCCAGGGCCATCTCTTCTTCTAGAAGCACTGGTTTACAGCACAGTTAAAATATATTATTTTATAGTTATTTTTTCCGAACTTCATTCATTAAAACATTGACAGCTGTTTGCAGAATCACAACACTAAAATGTAATATGGAGCCTCTAGTTGCTTTTGACAGCACAGAATCCTTGATAAATACTTCCATGATTGTAGCAGTGCAGAGCAATGTCGGCCTAATGCCAGGAGACTTTGTTCCCTAGGAAAGGGTTGTTCTGGATGCTTTGCTGACTGGAGCCCTATGTGACAGAGATTCACGCAGGAGTGGAGTAAAATGGAAACAGCAGGATCTCCCCGCTGCCTCGGGAGATTGCTCACAGGCCAAATTATAGTGGAAGAAGCACGCACAGCTGTCTGTTACGGACTGTCAGTCTCTGGAGAGCTCCATGCTGCCAGAACCTTCTATCAGATATAGTTAGAGTTCAGCCTATGAGTCTTCTTAGTTGTTGCAGCCTGAGCAAAAGGTAGCTTAAAATAATTAACATTGTACTGGATGAATCAATTCACACAAACACTCTAGAAAGTAAAAGTGTGTTTACAGGGCCTGCTGTAATTTTGCTGCAGCAAAGGAATCTTGCGTAAGTGGTAAACATTAACAGGTTTTGGTATATTAATATAAAATATCCAACATAAACTAAATTGGACAGAGAACATGATTAGGTTGTGTTACATATCACTGCTTTTTGCTTGGGCTTAAAGTCTTGAGATTGTGAGACTATGGAAGTTTTTATTCTACCAGTGTATACATTCTTCTACATGTCCTTAAAGGGTCAGATCACATATATATATATATATATTATTGTCTATATGAATTCTGGTGGGCTGAATCGTGATACCACAACACAACCTCCATGCCAAAGTTCATGAGTGTCTGTGCTTAACTGGCAGTCTTCTCAGTAAAAGCAAAAATGTTTATTACATCCAATTTTATTCTACAGAATGTATAATACATTTATAATCAGTCTATCAGAGAGAAAGAATCCCCTCACAATGGTCATAGCAGGTGTGTAGATCCAGGAACTCAAGAACAGAGATCTAACCAATACATTAACCATGTGTCTCAATACGAACTATAAGTGCTGTCCTTGTCCACCAGTCTAATTTAGCAGGTGCTGTGATACCACTTCAAATATTTCATGGTAAGTAAACCGCAACGAAAAAAAAACACTTCCTTGTATTATTTAAAAAATATTTCTCAAGACTGTAATGTTAAACAATTTTACATCTGTAATTAACTGGGAAGCTAAATATTTAATGCCATCATATGCAGTCTGTAAACACAAGTTTAAATCCTCTTTGTTGCCGTTAAAACTAGCTGAATTTTCAAACAGCGAAGTAACTGTTTTCTTTTCTAGAACACCAAGAAAGCTTACTGTACTCTCCTCACTCTCTCTCGAATTTCATCCTTTTCTACCATGCCTGCTTCCCTCCTGAATATGTGGTCTCTTGCTTTTCTTTTGGTGTATCTCTTTATCCGTACGCATGGCTGCTCTGTGCTCTTAGCAAGTGCATCTAATGAAAAATTAACTTGTTTCCCATTTCATGTGAGTGGTCTTTGCAGGAAGGATTTTGTGATGGGGGCATGGGGGGAGTGGACCACAGGAGACATACAGTATATATTGTCTGTTCTGTGTCTGACTGTAATTCCTATTTTACTTCTTTCAACAGCCAGCATTATAATACCATTAGGTTTCAATGTTGCATTAGTAGGTGGTTAAATATATTTAGAAATGAATGCCTGCACTAAGGTATTAAGCAATTAACACAACTTTTAGATATGGAGCATAGTACATTATTTGAATAAAGCACCTATACGAGGAGGTGATGAGAAGTTCCTGGCTTTGCCCAGAAAGAAGAGAGCCAGAGTTATGAAATAACACATTTGTTTAACATATTCCCCTCTGAGCTTGATGCACTTGGTACAGCGTAGTTAGAGCTTTTCTAGACCATTCAAATAAAAGTCCTTCGGCTGCAAACCAGCTCTCAGCAGCATCTTCAACATCAAAAAAGGCCTCAACACATTGCCCCTTCAGGTGTTTCTTCAAATTCAGGAACAGATAATAGTCCGAAGGGGCCAGGTCAAGTGAGTAGGGGGGATGGTGGACCAATTGGAAACCCAGAGTGTTCAATTTGACAGCCACAGCGTTGGACATGTGCGCAGGTGTATTCTCCTGCAAAAAAAGGATCCTTTGGTCAACTTTCCTCAGCGTTTTGTCCTAATTGCCTCCTTCACCTGGTCCAGGAGGTTAGCATAATACTGTCCGGTGATACTAGAGCCCTGAGGTAGGTAGTCCACCAACAAAATACTGTCTTTGTCCCAGAAAACTGACACACATGACTTTTTGACCGATTTCTTCGGCCGTGGGGACCCGCTGTGGCGCAATTCCTTTGACTGTTCCTTGGTTTCAGGATCATAGATGTTGAGCCAGGTTTCATCCTCAGTCACTAACTTAGCCAAAAAAAGTCCTGTGCAGCTTCAAAATGGGCCAAAACGGCTTTGGATGCTTCAACTTGTTGCTTCTTCTGATCGATGTTCAAACATTTCTGCACCTACTTCGCTGAAGGCTTGCGCATGTCTAGGATAGTGATGATAACAAACCCAACACGCCCCCGTGAGATGTCAAGTATTTGGGCTATCTTATTTGCGGATATTCGCCGGTCCTCAATAATCAGCTCACGGACAACATCGCAGGTTGCTGGGTCAGTTGAGGTTGGGGGGCACCCACTGCAGGGCTCATCTTCAACAGTAAAATGCCCAGTCTTGAAACGAGATATCCAGGTTTTGACAGTGCTGTAGGAAGGACACTTGTCCCCCAGTGTTTGTGGCATCTCAGTGTGAATGTCCCTTGCTGACTTTCTCTGGAGAAACAAAAACTTCATGACGGCCCATAACTCCAACAACATGAAACTTGCTTGTGTCACTGCCATCACAGCTTCTCACTAAAAGAAAAAACAGTTTTAAGAATCACAAAGACCTGATATTTGCACAGTTACATAATAAGATATTAGGCTATCATATGCCCTCACTCTAATTTTTCTATTTCCCCTGGAAGGGGGCAAAGCCCGGAACTTCTCAGCACCCCCTCGTCCTTATGGCAACTTAGTTATTTATCTCAGAAATTATGTTTGTTCATGTAGGAATGGGTGATTCTTCCAGTGAGGCAAGGTGAGAAATGTGCCCCATGCAGATGACACTAAGGTCAGTGTAAGACAAGGTTATCACCTAGATTAATGACAACTTCAATATTTCTTACATCTTTCTACTTCTAAGCTATGTACAGATATTGAATACCTGTCACTGGAAATGTTTCCTGCAGCAGTGAAATGAGCAAGTACTGTACAGACAGCGCTGTTCTGTTCTGCGGAGAGGAGAA
Organism: Pyxicephalus adspersus; assembly: GCF_032062135.1. NCBI lineage: Eukaryota > Metazoa > Chordata > Amphibia > Anura > Pyxicephalidae > Pyxicephalus > Pyxicephalus adspersus. The sequence goes on from NC_092858.1 coordinate 148,246,709, forward strand.
AGACCAGAGGGAGGTGTTCTATTGTATTCTGTCCATAGTGAACAGTAGTGGTCATTAGCAGCCTGTTAATAATAATCGCCAAATAATCGCCAAATTATGTTGTTAGACCACTGTGCTAACAGTAAATTTCAGCAAACATTACCAGGGTATGACAATCTAACACTTTCCCAAGGTTCTAATCATTATATGTCAGGGAATGTGGTGCTGCAAAAATGATAAAATGAACACAGAGTTATTTTTATTATTTTCAGTAAGTTTAACTGAAGTGATAAAAAATGCAACATGCAGTGAGAACAGTAGTAATCACTGTTGGATGCAAAAGTCCATCTCTATTGTAACTTGGAAACTTAGGAAGAAATAAAACTCCACTTTCATTCTTGTATTCTACTTTTAAAAGATGTATATGATTATATGGGTCATTGTCACTTATATTGTATATATTTTACAGGACCAGATTGAACAGGTGGACCCTCGGGGACGGACCCCCCTTCATTTATCTACAACATTAGGTCATCTGGACTGTGCCAGAGTCTTGCTGAATCATGGGGCTGACGTCAGCAAAGAGAACCGTAGCGGATGGACGGGTAAGTTAGCTATCTACCCTTCATCTGTATAATGCAATATGTACATTTACAAACATAGAAATAAATTACATAAAGAGAAGGATATAACAAACAGTACAAGCCTTCAGAGCTATACAAATCCTTCTTCAGGTGTAATGGCAGATAAAAAGCTGACATAGCAAAAACAAAGCCACTACATGCAGATAATGTGTAAATAGGATAGTAAAAGATGGAATGAAAATAAGCATTAAATTGTCAAGCTTCAGATCAGAGATTTTTAGCCTTACGGTGTGAAAAGTCGGAAAATCTCATTCTACTGGAATATTCATAGCAGTTGGTTTACATAAGGAGGTTGGCTTACTAAATAAATTGAGAATGTACACATAATAAATTGGGTAAAGATTCACTTGAATTATCCAATCATGGAAAAAGCAAATCCCTGTTTATTTATTTTTTTTTTGTTTTATTTGTACATGATTGGCGTCATGTAAGTGAATAATAACAGAATTTACTTTGTAAGCCTCAAGATGTCATAATGGTTTAACTCTTCCTGGGATGTATTGAACATCCCAACACTTTTATATACCTGGATTTTCTTCTCCTGTTCAGATGGTGTTGTTTTTAATCGGTACGACAAATTATACAGCACTTCACAACGTCCATAGTCATGTCACTAGCTGTCCCTCAAAGGGGCTCACAATCTTATGTCCCAAAATAGCCGTATGTCAACAACACAGTCTAAGGTCAATTTAGGGGGAGAAGCCCATTAATCTAACTGCATGTTTTGGGAAAGTGGGAAGAAACCAGACTATACGGGGAACACCTATGCAAACACAGGGAGAATCCTGATGTCCTGATCGAGATTCAAATCTGGGACCTTGCACTAAAGGCCAGAGTGCGACCCACTGAGCCTATAAGTACTTGCATGTGTTTTTGTTGTTGTCTTTTATACAAAAATGTTACATTGCCATTTATTATAATTTAAAGTTACAATTTAATCAAGTGTTAACAGTAAATAATCCTTATAAAAGCGAACAACATTATCATGAACTATTGCACTAAGTCAGGCATTTGTTCATATTGCACATTGATATGTATTGCCCTGCCAACCCCTCCCCTACCAAGGTTCAACTGAAATCCCAAGTTTCTTGTTACTCTCATCAGTCCATCCATATTCAGGGCCCAAAGCACTTCTATTTAAACAACAGGCAAGGTCAAGTGGGGACCCTGGTTACATGCCCAATTCTTAAGTGCCAAATTATAAGTGCAATGGCAATTAATCCAGGGAATAGAAACAGGAATTGGAACAGAATTGGACACACCATTACACTCATTACACACATTACAACTCCATCTCCTGCACCCCATCTCGTGCCTTTGGACTAATTCATCCACCTGGACTCCAACACAACCTCTACTGCTGGCATTCTAAACTGCTATTTCACCTAGCCGTTTTTTTGACTGACTCATCATATCCCACACCTGGAACTCAACAAGCTTAGAAGCCTCACTACAACCCACATTACAGGACCGGCTCTCATGGACTGTTTTCCACTTTGTTTATTATACTCATATGGTTCTCAATTATCTGTTAAAATGTATTATTCACCCTGCACTCTCTTTGCTGGCACTATTCCCTCTTCTCCCCGGTTCTATCTCCCTGCTCCTTCACTCAGCCCTGGATAAGGTCTCATGCTGCCTGTCGGCCATCTCATCATGGATGTCTGACCGATTTCTGAAGCTCAACCTGGATAAAACCAGACTCATCATCATTACCCCCTCAAATTCCAAATCTCCCCCTGACATATTTCTAAGTGTTAACAACACTGTTATTCGTCCCTCCCTCAGGCACGTTGTCTTGGCGTCACCTTTGATTCTGCCCTCTCATTTACCCCCCATATTCAGAACATTTCCAGGTCCTGTAACTTTCACCTACGCAACATCTCCAAAATCCGCCCCTACCTGTCCCCAGAGACCACCAAACTCCTTGACATGCACTTATTATCTCAAGTCTGGACTACTGTATATAGGATATAGCTACATCTTTGCATTCTTTAATGTTGCAATAAGGGTTAGTATACGTAGATAGCCCTGACCGAAGCCTGCCCCTGTCTGAATTAGGCATAGCCAAGAGAGGAGCCAAAGTTTTTCTCCATCTGATGGGTGTACAATCTCTCTAGACCATTTTGCTGGGAACACTTGTCCCTGCTGAGAAATTTTCCAGTTCAGATGGGAAAACTGTCAGGGACACACATATACCTCAAATGTTCTGCATGTAGTGTTTAATGAAAGCTAGAACCAGTGAACGGTGTCTCATTGATTCTATCTAGGCTTCACTTATATACCCTTAGACAATGGAATTTGTGGGATTAGGAATAATGAATTCTATGTGCACCCTTCATGCAGCGCCTGGAAGTTCCACAATTATCCAGGCTTGTAAATGCTGCAGTATCTCACAGCTGGTTCATTATCCCTGCATGCTGAAACAGCAGATTATTATGACTATAGCTGGTGGGATGATTAGAGGTTTGTAATGGTGACTTGACCAGGAATACAATGCTGAAACTGTAAATGATGCAGGTGGGAAGCCAAACAGATTATTTTAAAAGATTTCGTACATAAACAGCATTACACAGCATAATTTATCAGAGTGTTTTTATATCACATATGATGTACAACTGGACATGTTAAGAGGCTATCTGGGATGACTCCAGAGCTCTCTGTGGATTGTAGCACTTTTTACATTGCTGTTATACTTTTTTAAATAAACCTATTGGTCTGTCTAAGCACCTGTTTGGTGTTAAAGTGCCCACTGAGAAACATTGCACACCTCTGTGTTATCATATAATGGTCAATAAACAATGTAACGTAGTTTTGTCTTGTCAGAAGAACTCTACAGAAGAACTTACAGCTAAAATATTGACCTGAATGTTGCTATTGCTATTTTTAATGTAGGATATTTGCTATTTTTAATGTAGTCAATCCATTTTTTCAGTTCTTCAGGAGGCAGTCAGCACACGTGACTTAGAACTAGTCCGCTTGATTTTACGGCATCGAGACTACCAAAGGGCCATTAAACGTCTGGCGGGGATACCCGTGTTACTGGAAAAACTGAGAAAGGTATGTCAGAATGACCGAACCTAATATAAATGTACTTTCTTTATGGTTTCTTGGAGAATTTATCTATTCTTTCAGATTTTAAAATTATCAAAGGATTTGTCAATCTGTTAATCTGTTGGTGATATTAAATTGAGGAATATTTACATTTTTACTAGACATACAGATCATCATGTATTTACAGTATATAAAAGCATTATATTCTATAGAGATTGAGTAGGTTATATAGTAAACATGCTGTTTATACATTGTAAATAGAAAATGATAGTGTATTTTTGCCCTCACTGTATTGTTTCTATTGTAATGTTTTCCTTCTTATATAGCAGCTGAAATAAAATTACTGGCAGTATAATCTATCTAAGTAAATGTCTAATTATTATTAATAATAATAATAATAATAATAATAATATTATTAAACAGGATTTATATAGCGCCAACATGTAATGCAGCGCTGTACATTAAATAGGTCTAATAGACTTTTACTAAAATAGAGGTACAATCCCTGTGCTGCATCCAGCTCCCCAGCCACTTTTAGCCGAGCGTACCAACTAGCACTTTTCAGTAACCACCTGGCTGTGTTTGGGTGGTTACTCAAGAGTTGGATCACAATACAGGGGCTGCCACCTGCCTACAATTTCTTCCAACCCAGCTAAACAATTTTCTGGGTTGAACACTGAAGCCCATGGTTACAAACAGTCCTGCAATAAGGTAACCACACACACATATTGTACGTACCTACAAACATTGACTAATGATTCCTTTAACATTTAAAAACTAAATATAGAAATAAAAGTAAAAAGAAACATAAGGCCCCACCCAGTGACTTATAATATAAAGCGCTTGCAATCAAACAAGTAGCAAAACAAAATGCAAGTACTTGTTTAGTACATTTCGGACAAAAAAAAATTCCCTCTTTGTTTCATAATGTCATTGTAGTACTAGTCACAATTTACATTTTGTTGAATACTCTGATGTCTTATTTAAGACTTGTCAGAAGATTGCATCAATTTTATTGCTATTGTGCTTCAAATCTAATCTTATTGTGGATAGGAACCTTTAGTTGTTTTTAATATGGAGCAGTTTTACAGGAACTTTTTTTGATGGAATTATGTGACAGCGTATTGACTGTGAGTTGTCATCTCCTAAGGCCAGCATCACATATTAAGCAGAACTACCAGGCTAGACTATTTCTTATTGCTCTCAGCTGTTAAGGAAGAGATAGGTCAGCTATGTTATTCACTACCTCAGGGTCTTGTTTTTGAGCAGCCAGTAATTAGGAGGCTCCTTTATTATCAGCTTTAAAGTAACTTTTGCATTCTATTTGCTTTCCAATCTACCAGTACCTGCACATAGAGGTTCTTCATTGTTCCTGTTCTTATGTCACAAAAAAAATGCAAAATGATTTTACCTCCAACAGTCTAATTTCCAGCTGGTTCTATTTACATCATTTTTCCAATACTAATGGTTCCAAGCAACGGGTAAAGGTGGGATGAAGATAATGAAAACTGGTAAAGTTATTTTTTTACGGCTGCTGCATGTGGGTAGATAGGGAGCTGTGACTGTGACAATTACTTAGGTGAGATTGTAATAGGAATGATGTAAAAATTTCAATAATGTAAAAATGTTCACATTTGAAAGATTTAGCCAGCTTTAGTTTTCAGTAAAGCATCTCAGATAACGGTGGCACTCTGGTATGAAAACATCATCCACTAGCTGTAGCTATGAGCTCTGACTTGAACCCAATTTCCTTGGCCAATGTAATATTATGAAGACAGTTGGCTGCACTCAACTGAATGATTCAACATAAAACACAACAGTTTCACTAAAACAAAAATTTTAAAAAATCCTGCCAAAGAACAGACTTAAAAACTTGTCCTCCCACTCACCTTCCCTGTCTTGAAGAATATTTGTGGCCGAGAATATACGGCATCCAAAACAGTTTTGGGTATGTTGGTCCCCCACTTAGCATTGGTTCGATCTGGCGGTTCCTACATCTCTATGTCCTGGAGTGATTTATGGGCTAGCAGATTAAACTTCAGAGTGCATAAGGAGACCAGGCCCCCAACACTCCTGGACATGTCAGATGCTTAAGATTTATTACCATAATTCGTTCTTTAGGAGAGCAAAAAAAAGTGGTGCAGGCAGTAGGACAGGTAAGTGTTAAGTCTTTTACAGGGACTCATTTCATAAATATTTTTAGTTTATGCTCCTTAAGGCATATGATGATCTGGCTATAGTCATCACATCTATGAATAGTATAAGACAACAGTAAATATACCCAGCAGGTTGATCTTTTCTTTTGCCCTGTTCTGTGGCCTGTAAATGTTTGGCTGCCTTCCATCCCCACCTTCAGACCTAAACATGTTTTCTCAGTCAGGTCAAATATTCATGTTTATATAAGAAATATTAAGAAAAGTACCACATATTTTTGTATTTGGGGCAAATCTGACCATCCAATGTACATTTTATGGCTAGCTTAAAAGTGCACATCAAATACATTTGAAATAACAGTCTGGCTGGGTTTGGCAACAGACAAATATCTATGGTGAGCGGGGTATGTAGTAATCTATTGTTTCTGTGATAATTCTGTGCTAGAAGTGTATAGCAGCATCTCATCCTCTCACCTTCATAATAAAACTTGTATCTGAGCAGAAATCATATGCTTAAGTGACAGTTGGCCACTTGATGACCCCAAGGCCAGTTGGATTTTGTCTCCGCATTTGACGATTCACACATCTAAAATTAACATTTAGTAAAGAGATGGCGTTTTCTGGAGTCGAACACTCTGAGGGGTTGTCTCAATTATCTGAAGGACTTCCAAGGAAAATGGTGTAAATATTCTCATTTTGTGTTACTTGCAGGTATTGACAGCCTCAGAAATTGGATGTTAGAGGTTAGACACATGTAATGCCGTTTCTGATTAAACCCTTTATTTTCATACTGGTGTGCTTGTACCTTGGGGTTTCACTTCTGCTGCTAGATTTTTTTAGTAGATTTTATATGTATATTTTTTTAGCAGGTCATTAAAAATTCATACATGTAAAGGGCAAGCATGGAGTAAAGAGTTTGTAGCTCAACTACAGACGTCACTAATTTAAATGATTTAAACAGTTTAAAGGGAATGTGTAGTCTTTTCAATAATTGTATAGATCTTTATTGAAATAGATCAGCTTAATGATTAAATCATTTTCAATATGTGTGTTTATTTGCCCATTAGACATATAGGCATGGTATCCTTCTTTGAAGTACATTACACAGTAGTTATGTATTATTTCTCTTTTTCACAATGTAAGTCTATGAGTCATCTGACACTTTACCAGCAACCAGTTTCCTATATTGCTGATTGTCTACTGTATTTCAGGAGCTGTAAACAGTTAAGCTAAGGTATTTTACTGTGGCATTTATCATCTCCTAGCACTTACGTTCAAATACTAGGTTTCCAGGGAACAGAATCAGTTTGTCACTTCTCAACTTTTTCTGGTATTTGCAAACACCTGTGCAGGCATGTTTAGGAGGCTGCAAAACTCTGGCATGGCAGTTCAATTTTTCACTTCGCTTTTTAAGCATTTGCAAGTGGTAAAACTATTAAAAACAGCTGGCAAACACTGCTAGTGTAAACATAGCCTTTGGCAATGCCATGTGTATGCAAGAATGATAGTGATGTGCCAAGCTCCAATTAGTGTGCAGCTTTCTACATTTTTTGTAGTTTATATACATTATTATTAATGGCATTGACCTCATAATCTTGTCCAAAAACCATCTTCCTTTGTCCCAGCAATGAGAGAAACAGATAAAATCAACACGTCAAAGTGCTTTTACATGCAGAACTGTGGCTCTTGTAACTGTATTTAAAAAATATCATGATTTTAGGATATTCTGGCCTTGACAACACTAAGGAATCTTTAAAATGAATGAACACAGGGTTTGTCTATGATGACAGAATTTTTGCCAAGGTCTTAAATAGCATTGGATGTCATGAGTATTAGATTTGCACCAGGTTTCTAGACCCCCATCAGAAATATGGATGTAAGGCTCTGGTTGGCACCAGTCCTCACCAGACACCAGTCCCCCAATCTAACACCTGCTTTACAATGGATGCTGGGGATGCCATAAAATAAATCAGACTGCAAGGCTAAAGGGAAATGGGACTGAGACAACCTCCAAATAGAAAATCTTCCTGGAAAAAGGCAGGTGAGGCAGGAGGATTCAGAAGTTGGGCAAGAATAGCTTTATGTTTGCCCTTACTGACAACACACTATACTATTCCAAAAATTTGCCAAGTCTGTGAAATCCTTCTATTGTGTAATTGGATCCCAAACAAAACAGGAAAAAAGATACAATTTGAAACCTGTCTTTTTAGTTTGTAAATAATTAGAGTTTTCAGAAACACGCAAGTATATGGCAAAGCACTAGATTTTGCAACATAATTGTCCACAAATGATTCCCTACATGAGTTATCATGCTTACAGTGATCATCAAACATCTCACACGTTTAGTATAATATATAGTGGCCAGTAATAAAGTTTAGTATATTTTAGAGCTCCTTAAATCAGAAAGATAATCTTCTAGAGTTGTAGTTTTTACAAATAGCAGATTTAATGGTCACTATTTGCTCCTGTAATATTCAATTTCATATTTATTTTCCTGTAATTATCACTCTAGAAAGATATTTTATAATTCACTTCTTCTTTCCTGGTCTTCAGTAGAAATCTGATTTAATCCCAAGAGGGTCCATGGTGACTAAGTGCTAATGTGCTTTTTCATGTCACTTATTCCCTCTAGTGCTTGGGGGCCTGTTTACCTTGGCCACTAAATGGGTTACATTCCTCCAGAGAATATATGTACAGGAAAAAAGAAGACTATTAGGTCCTGTTATTGTGATTCTTTTTACCTATTTATAGATAAATGGGCCCAAGCAAATCAAATTTTACTCCGTTACACTACTACAGCATTAGCATATTATTTATTAGCATAAATCCATGTGAATGTATTACTATAATTAATTTTAAGTAATTACATTTTCTTTAAATATCTTTTTATTGATAAAGTTTAAACAAAAAACAAGCAATTGTATACAACTCTGTAGAAGAAAAAAAATGTAGATATAAAAAGAAAACAAGGGTTAACAAAATATTGTGTTGAGTATTAAAAAATGTTGCAATACAATCAGGTATAACAAACAAACATTCTAGATGTAGTTATGCGATTCAGTTTTAGCATGTACTAAGTACTAATCAAAAAATACTGGTGTGTCTAAAATTACTCACAATGCACATCAGAAAACTATAGGAAGGTCATTAAGTAAATCTCCTTCCAAATACCATGTTCTGTGGCAAAAACAGTTATACTGTTTTGTTTTATTGGGAGTATTTAACGTATCAATAAAAGCTTTCCCAGGTTTCAAAGAATTTGTGGGTTTTTGTTTCTTTATGCAGTGCTTCTGCCCATTCCATTTAAGTACTTACATTTTAATTCTATGTACGTTCATAGGGCAGCCATTATTTTAGTAATTTTATTTAAATAGCTCAATTGGAAGCCAAAAAAGTGCATTCCTTACTTGTGCCACTAGCAGCAGGAAAATATGGATCTTTTTCTTAAAGGATGGCTAAAGAAAAAGGATAATTACAACAGCAACAAACAAACTTGTTTATTTACTGCATTTTACCCATTCCAGGAAATAAAATATATGTATAGTATTTATCTAGTGAACATGAACAACTATATCACTGACCAATAAATGAAAGGAGTTCTAGCACAAAGAAGCTGTAAACGCGCATTCAGATTTGGTTTCACATTTGAACCATCATATCAACGATATGTACTGGCCACTGTAAAGCATAATAATGCCCATAGACATGGGATGACAGGTATAAAATTCAGCCAGATAGTTGACAATCTCAGGTCAATTACATACCTCTAAACACTGCAGGGTGTTGGGGGAGTCAGTTAAGTAAGCTTTGTCAATTCTTGTTTTTTGATGAAAGGAACTTGTGTGGTTCCTAAAGCCTTTCCCAAATAGCCTGGTACCAGGTGCTGATTTTTCTCTACTCCCTTCCACAAAGAATAACAATGGACCCATGGAAGAGCCAAGTGTTCTTGTCAAGAGAAATGCCATCATTTACAAGTGTTTAGGTGTGTCTGGATCTTTCCTACACATCTGATTTCTATTTAGTTTCAGTGAGGATCCTTAGGTATATGTATAGCCCCAAATTTATATTTTCTAGATTTTTAATGGAGAAGGAAAAACCTGTTTCTGAATTCACTATCTTTGTCCTGGTGACCATTTATTATTGTCTCCAAAACCATATTTACCAAAGCTCTCTAAAACTGGGGAAGATAGGCTATCATTGGAGAATCTCGGTGATCCAGCAAACCTGGAGTGGATTTCTTAAAAATATTTTTGCTAGTTCACAAATGTTTTGTGAACCAGATCCATAACAGGTTTGCTGGTTTACCAAGGTTCACCGATGGTAGTCTATCTTCACCATTCATGGAGAAATGTAATGATTCAGGCCCAAAGGGTATGTGTAGGTAGCTGGTAATAGAAGCACAGCAAGGAAAGTTTTGTTTTTGAAACGGCAAATCTAATAAATGGAGGTTACCGAGGAGGTAAATGCAACCTACTCCACTTACCTCTAGGATTTTAAATTATTCTTTATGTCTTTATGTACACACACACACACACATATATATATATATATATATATATATATATATATATATATATACTTTTAAATTAAATCTTGTATAATCAATGTTAAGTTTTATACTACTGGATGTCCTGGTGAAATATGGAATATATGATAAACCTTACAGTTAGGTTTAATGTTAGTGGTATTTAAAGCTACATTGTAGTGGTCATAAATTTATAAAGTAATAATTTTATAGATTTTAAATAAATATATGAAAATATTTCATTTATATTTATTCATCAATATTAGGACCCTGACATTAGATCTGTAGTCACAGCTGTACAGTGAGTTTTTGAATCCTTAGAATACCAGATTCACACTTGACACTTGTTGGTTGCAGATGGTTTAATGTGAAATATTTTATATGAACTTTTTCATGACGATAACCGTATTTCTTTTTACAAGCATTGCTTCCTGTATATATTTGCTAGTTATTATTGCAGTGGCCATACAAATTGCCTCTACTATGTAGGTATCTTAGGAGTGCAGCCAGGTAACAATCCACTAGTCAGCAAGCTGTTGCTTTTATTATTGGAGATTGCTTGCATATAATAAACTAGAGCTGTAAATCAAGGATTAGGTGAAAATAAATAATTCATTGTCATGCTGTAAACCCTGACTGTGTGATAGGGGAGTGCAGACAAAATTGGCAAAATAATTTCAAGGCAAAGAGTTTTCGTCAAAGCAAAAGATTTTATCATAACATACTGTAAAGTCATTATGCAGTCAAATTGCAAATTTAAGGTAGGAATGGCCTTCATTGTGTTAATTTGAGACATTCCAGGTGACTTTATAGGTTATGTATACATTTACAGCCAGAAATTCTTTCTCATCTTAATATGAACACTGCACACATGGAAGATAAAGGCAGGTTCTTCTCTGTTGCAACTTATGGAGCCTCTCTCGTATTTCCTGCTGAATTAAACCTGCTATAATTACTAATAACCATAGATGTCAGCAATTATTTTATTACTATTTACAGTAAATGGTCATTTTATTATTATATGGCAGAACATATTCAGAACAAAACACATTGGGTCTGATTTACTTAAACTCTTCAAGGCTGGAGAATATACACTTTCAATGGTGAACCTGTAATGGATTTCTTAAAAAGCAATTGCTTTTTCTTAGCAAATGTTTTCAATCTTGGACCAGATCCATTCTAGGTTTGTTGGATCACCCAGGTTCACTGATGAAAGTGTATCTTCACCAGTCTACCAGAGAGCTTTAATAAAGCGGGCCCATTGGCTGAAGGTCAACTTCAGACGTGGCCACTTTGTTTGGATGTTTAATTTTACTAGTTTTTCTCTTATGACAGGCACAGGACTTTTATGTGGAAATGAAATGGGAGTTTACCAGCTGGGGTGAGTACTAAAGTATAATATGAAAATGAATACATTGGTGTAACCAACACTGGCATTAACAAATTGGCAATAGTTAACTAAAGTACAAAAAAGGAAAATGGGGAAACCATGCTCATGTTGTAAAGTAAAAGTAGAATCCACTCTAAGAACTTATGTATGATCTCATGTAAAGACTAGAAGGTGACACTGATGCAGACCTCTCAAAATTACAACAGAATTTAAGCAAAGAGTACGAACATAATTTAGCTAACAGAATTGTTAACCTTATTGTTCCAGAATTGAAAAAACAAACTAGATAATCTAAATATAGGTCCTTTCAAATTATGTATGGAATACAGAATGTCCAAGTGTGCCTTAGACAGCCCAATACTTGCAAGTAGTTTGGCCATTTCAAGCACCGCATGGACAGGCAGTTAACAAGTACAACATTGAGTATATGAGTTTAGCTATCTGTTGTTAACCTTAGCATTCAAGAGATCTTATAAACAGTTGGAAGACCTGTAAAGCCAGACAGGGATAGCTCATTTAGCTTCCACTGAAACTTTGGGCAAAAATATTACAGAGGTTTGCAACAGGGGATAAATATGTTTAATATATATATATATATATATATATATATATATATATATATAATCAGCATGCTTCAGGGACAAACCACCTTACCTATATTTACCTTTTCAATAATTAGCTTCAATCAGTTCAATAAATAGGCCTGTGTTTGATTGTATCCCACCTTTAATAAAGCCCTCGTCAAGGGGCTTTGTTTATAAATTCTATGCAAGGGAATGCTTACATGCGTTATTGTTTTTTTTTAAAGCTGTTTATTGCCAGGGCCATTGTGCTGTATTCATTTTTTCTTCCATGCACCATTTATAAGTTATTAGGTATCCCAGTTTAATTCCCACATGAGAATATTTTTATGAACTCAGTGAATCCCAGTGGAAGCTTTGTTAAAAACAATATTATTTACTGAAATATTAATTGCTATTTAACTGCATTTTGTATTCACCGTTCTTTAGGAAGATATGAGAAGGTGATGTACAAATGTAGAAGGCTTCTACACAATGTGGGGTGGTGGTTACATCCAAATATGGCAGCATTAGATAAAATTGACCAACAAAATAGCAAGTACATTCTAACTTTACATTAGTTAAATGTGTTAAGGTTATTATTTTTTTTTTAAAGTGGATTTTGCGCTGTAGAAACCGGAACCCTGAAATGCAGCTTCAGAGAATGAAGTAGTCAGTGATTAGATCTGTTGAGTCAAGCAGTTGTAAATTTGTTCTGCTGTATAAAAATAGAATGATAATCTTCACTGCCTTACAAAGGAACCATACTGAGACTTTCTGAATACACAACAAAGATGCAGCTTTTCTTTATCTGCTCACAAGATGAATAAATCTTAAGTGCAAAAGAAATAGAGCTCAAATTGTAGCTAAATCTAAAATCTATAACTTAGCCTGTGGAAAGAGTTTTAATGATGTCTGAAATGTTGTAGTACCTGCACCTCATCTATCTTTTTTTTTAGTTCCCTTGGTCTCCAAGATCTGTCCAAGTGACACATACAAGGTTTGGAAGAGTGGGCAGAACCTTCGTGTAGACACTACATTGCTCGGCTTTGATCATATGACCTGGCAACGAGGAAACCGCAGTTTTATCTTCAGGGGACAAGGTGAGTGCTCCTAGGCAAAGAAAGTCATGTAAATTGAGGTGATTATAGTGCTTTACAAAACAGCTCAAAGTACAACTGCAATTGTTAGTAAAAATTCTGCTGGTTTGGGGCTTATTCAGTTGGGGAGCGAATAGATATCCTAACGATAGGTTCGCACCAGCTGCTTGCTTGATTTTATGCGGCTCCCTGTGGCTGGCACCTTGCCAGCTGCTCAAGGATTTTCATGGCGGTGCTGGTTAAAAAAAGAGCCAGCGTCTGCACATTTGATTACATTTGATCACATTTGATAGTTGTCGGCAGGGAGCAGTACTAGTACAACTCACTACAGCCCTTATTCATTCTCTTTGGGGGTGCTGCAGGGAGATGGTACATGTCACAAGTGTCTATCCATGGGGCAACATTTCCTGCCATGAGGAAGTGGTCAATGCACCGCAACCTCACTGCAAGTGTGAATAGGCCCTAAGTGTTTGAGTAAGCCACTGAAACTATACACTAAAACACTGGTAAAACACTAAAACACTGGTAAATGCAACAATTATATACAAAAAACAGTGACCCATAATAATATTATTATTATTATTCATAATAATAATAATAATAAACAGGATTTATATAGCGCCAACATTTTACACAGCGCTGTTCATTAAATATGGGTTGCAAATGACAGACAAATACAAACACAGGGGTAGGAGAGGACTCTGCCCCGAAGAGCTTACAATCTAGGACCTATAGTAAACAATCACATTTTATTATTTACAAAATACAAATACTCAACTGGGCCATCTTGGTCTTGAAAAAGTAGACAAACTTCATTCACAGTTGCATCAAAGTTTCACCTGATTTATTTTTTTAAAGGGTTCACTTATCAGGAAAGAACTTGTATATGTTATGTTGTGATATATAATCCTGTTCAGTTCAGTTTTTTAAGTTCCTAATGAAAAAGCATATGTTTAATCATACAGCTCATATGCTCTGTTATTCATAACCCCACTGTAACTGTAGTCAGGTCAGATGAAGTTGTTTTTTTACTGAATTTTTTAGATTTTGTACCTAATTTGGTTGTTGTACTTCATCAGAAGAGATATGTAATGTTTTATGGAATTTATTCACTTACTGTATTCTTATTTTTTCTCTAAATATATACTTGGCTATACACCCACAGATACCAGCGCTGTTGTCATGGAAATCGACCATGACAGAAGAGTTGTCTTCTCTGAAACTTTAACTTTAGGTTCCCAGGACCATGAAGTTCTCTTGGCTGCTGTGCAGCCCACCGAGGAGCAGGCCATGAGCCGCCTAACAGCCCCAGTAGTCACCACTCAGCTGGACACCAAGAACATTGCCTTTGAGAGGTCAGTAAAAGTGTCAGGACTGTAGTGCATGGTTAATGTATGTATAATACAAATATTTTGATTAAAATTATACCTCAGTAATGTTATCAACCTACAAGATCTGATAAATTGCATTATGTATACATTTACATAATTCTAAAGAAGAAATGCAGTTTTTCTCTTGAAAAATGGAGAATGGATATACTAAACAAAAGCAAATCCCACAACCAAAGCAAAGTATGTTAGTCACCCAGATATTGGACACCAAGATCATTTAGAAGAAAACCTGGGACACATGGCCTGGATGCAGAATTTAGATGTGCTGGCTGCAAGCAAAGATGAAGTTATAAAAATATATGGGAACACACTGTAGCTATACTAATGCTATGAGTAAAAGGTTGCATGGGTTTTACTTTTATATTGGGATATATACTGGAGACTGCACAGTAACCTGTTGTGGGGACTTTGCATTCAAACACATTTGCATAAGCATTAATATATTATATATATCCAATATTATACAAATATAGTATCTTAGGCTTCACATACACATTACATTAACATTTAACAACATGTTGCTGTGTTCAGTAGTGAAAATATCAGCTTGTCAGACAAAGGATCAATACATTAGCCGTACAGACTTCATCAGGCAAATCAATCATTTACTAGATGTACAAAACACAACAAATAAAAACATAAAATCTCTAACTTTCTTCCACTTTTCCTGTCCCCCCGTATAATCCTGCACATACGCTAGGGAAAATTGGCAGGTTCATGATAGCGGCAACCTAAGAATAACATTTTCTAACCCATCAAATTCCAGTGGTCAGGGATGCAATGGATACAGCTTCCCATCAGTAGTCATTAGATATTACAAAGTAAATACATTTTTATTATTTTGCATGATGCTGATAGATGACCATCCACTGCCCATGGGTGCTATTATTTTTTGTGTAACTGTTATTCATATAAAAAATCATAAATATTTTTGTTCTGTTCTTTTTGGCTGTACAGGAACAAATCAGGAATCCTGGGGTGGCGAAGTGAGAAAACAGAAGTTATTAATGGCTATGAAGCAAAGGTTAGGAATGTTAACTGCACAAACACATTAGGCTAAAAGACAAAGCATTAGTTTCACAAGGCACAAAAGTTTTCTATCTTTTTATAAGATGGGGCTCTGCAGGCCTTTGTTTATAGAAATATGCCGTGTACAGTAGAAATAGAAATATGGAACACATCATTAAAACTCTTCTTGTGATAATAACTGTCATTGATGACACCGCTTGATGACACCGCTTACCTGTGTTTATCTGTGCAAGTCCTCATGCAGCTTTTAGTCTACGACTGCTCCGACCTTAAGACAAGCATAGGATTCTCTTCTCCGACATTCCCAGTCCTGAAATCTGGCACATGTCCTTAGAGATGACATACAGAAAAATAGCTGTTTATATTTCAGCATATGAGCTGTAAACATCTATGGCCTCTGCCAGCTCATGAACAGGATTTCAAAGCAGGTTTGTTAAGCTAGAGAAGATAATTGCTGCATTTGTTCTGGCAGGCTAGGCAATATTCCACTTCCATCCATCCATAGTTTGTGTTTCTGCGGAACGGAGGATAAGCCATTTACCCTTTAAAGGTGTTTCTGGGCTGACTGAACAGTAAAGTTCATGGCTGACGGGATGTTTTAATTTCTGTAAAGGAAACCCTCACTGTTTGATTAAATACATATAAACTAAACCACTGAACAGTCTTTCTAATTCTTTTCTCAGGTGTATGGGGCTTCCAATGTAGAATTAATCACTAGAACCCGCACAGAACATTTATCAGACCAGCACAAAGGAAAGAGCAAAGGTAACAAAGTGAGCTAAAAATATTCTGTGACAGTCGCCGCCATAAAGATAATGGGATTTTTTCTTCAGTGAAAGAATGCAGTTCTCATTTAGGCTTTCAGGTTCACCGTACACATTTTGTTATCCACTCTGAATTGTTATATGTTGACAATCTTGTTTGGTAAATGTATAGTGATAGATAGAGATATAGCAGGTGAAAGCTGAATATAACAATTGGCTGGCTTAGTTAATTACTCACTGTCGGTAATAGCTGTTGCTTGGGTTCCAAAATCAGTGAAATTTGGTAACTGAAAAAGTATACATTCTAATTGATATAAAATAGTATATAAGGGTTTCCTAAAGCGGCCAAAGTGCAGAAACTCACAACAAGCACAAGATAAGTTCTTACTGCTTTTACTACTTTTTCTTTGAAAATGAGAAGAAGTTTGTGTCTAAGCAATTTAAAAACATTTGCAATTTGTAGCTTTAATTCACTGCTTTGTGAAATGAGCTATCTATGCTGAATTAGAAAATTTTTACTGTATTAGCAAATATATTTTGTTTTCAGCGGTACAAAGCAAAGCTTTGTAGTTTCAGCAAGAACTATAGATTTGCTTTAGGAAAAAGCTGGATAATGGAAGGAATATTTTCCCGTTGGAGCAAAATGTACCAGGGTTTTTTTTTACTTGCTTTGGATCAACTATGTCCATCGGGTTTTTATCTGCAATTTGTTTATTTCCCTAGTGGTTGAAAGTGATGGACTTATGCTTTTTTCAGCCTAACTAACTATGTGTCTTTATAGTGCTGATGTTTATTGAAATATAGTCATTAGCAGTTGACACAAATGAAAGGAGGACACATGTTGTACTAAATAACAAATATCCACAACACAGATAAGTGTAATCCTGCAGTTTAATTGTGCAATTTTGGGCAACGAGTGCTGTCTCAGTACTCCCTCCAACTAAAAAGTCTTACCCTAGCCTAACCTGTAGCCTTAGTCCAAACCTTAGCCCTAAACAGGTTGCATTTTTTTAATTCCTTCATAGTATGCAAAGATCAGGGCTATAGAGTGACTCCCAGATCAATGACCTGAAAAGGTGTCCAGCAAACCAGCAAAGGGGGTAGTTTAAAATTAAGAAAAGGATTCCAACTCCAACCAAAATGCTTTTCCTTTGTTTTTATTAAAGCAGGGAAAGGCCCAATACTTGGTCAGATTTCTTTGAACATGTCCCCACTGGAGAGATTTCCTCTTCCTGTCCTAACGGCAGAGTGTCACAGAAAACCAAATGCTGAGAAACATCTTTAATATAGACATAAGAAACCACCATTTTTTTTCTTTTAATATGGAAGGGTTAAAATCTCTGTGAAGTTTGTATTGCTGTCCATTTCTTTCTGACCCAGGAAGACCTGTTCCGCTTTTTATTCACAAGGGAAGAACACAGTATGGCTAACTCGCCATAAATTCATGGACAGCTTAAATATGTTTCTGTGTTCAGGGTTTATCTATCATTTATCTCTGACTCTGAATGTGTATCACAACACATTCATTATTCGTTTGGTTTTCACATAATGTCAATATACTGTTAAAATGCCAGACAGAGACAGAAATTTATCACACAGCAAAAAAAACAAAAAAAAAACAGAAGCTTTAACTCCATTCTGAATATGAAAACATTTTTGGCTTGAGCTGGGTGGTAAGGCTGTAAATCTTTAGGTGATACTTTTAAATATGCTACATTTAAAAAACTTAATAGGGAATAAACTTTGGTTGGTCACAATAACAGCTATTTGCTTTTGTTCTTTTTGGTCCATTAATACACAGATATCGATATAAAAGCATATGTAAAATCTGTGCTATTCAGCAATAAATGTGGCAAATATGTAAAATAGTATCATATTGTAAAGTAGTAAAAGCTTTTGTGCCAGTTTACATTGTAGCACAAGTAACACCGATAATCTTGTTCAAAAACTGAACACCAAATGTAACAATTTGCCCTCAGTTTTGTATAATTGTTGTAGATATTCACATGTTAGACACAAATGTCACTTATTGAATGTGTTAATGATAAAGTAGGAATTTCAGCCGCCCACCTTTGTCTATGGCAGTTTATTGCTACAGACGATTCTACAATAGACTAAGAGATGTGTCTCTTAAAAAAAGTCAATTAACTGAGATAGATGATTGCTAAAACTTGGAATTGTTAAAATAAATCTATCACAGGTATTTATTTGGTGTGCCTGGTTCAATGGTGGAATACTTGAAGTCTTAATGCAACTACCTACTAGAGCTAGTGTACACTATCAAATACATATATATTCCGACTGTGTTTTGTAGGTGTCCATAAATGCTCCTGGTGGCATGATTGCCTTCCTCTCTTAGATTAGATTCAATTTATGGTTTCTCCTGGTATGGAACATCAGGATTATTGTGACTCGCAATGTCTTGTATTATATATTGAGGAAAGGAGAAGGGTAACAGTTTAGCAGTTGTCCCAGGCAGTGAAAATTCTTAGGTTTGCCTTGATTGCCAGTGTCAATTTTGTTATTTGTCAATTTGCTTTGCAGGTGGTAAAACCCCTCTGCAATCATTTCTGGGAATAGCCGAGCAGCATGTAGGACCAAACAATGGAGTGAGTATTGTTTTGGTAATTTTTTTATAACAGTTTCTTTGCTGCATCCTTTCATGATATGCCCTGTGAATATGCTGGAAAAGCCCATATAAGCTGTCCTTCTAAACCCGAGATAGAGATGATCAGGGCCTGTTATGTCAGAATGGAATCATACCAGCTTTTTTTCTGACATTTATCAACAATTTCTTTCAGCGATCCATAGTTAGCTTTAGATGATAGAAGGTAGATTACATTTCTTATTAAAAACTCATACAGAGAAAATTGGCTTTAGAGAATCTTTGATTTTATATCCTAAATAGAAAAAAAGAAAATACACATCAAATTGTAAGTATCACATCATGTGACAGCAATAGCTGTATTAAAACAATAGTTGTAGCAATTTAAATAGTGTCCAGAAAAGAAATGGAGCACTACAACTCTCTGCATGCCACCTGGCATTTAGCTCGTGACTAAAGCTACGTACACACGTCAAATTTTTCTCGCCCGATAATCGGCTCAGGGCGGATATCGGGTGGGAATCTGGCGTGTGTACAGCCCGCGTCGTTCATCGTCCGTGGATCCGTTCTGGCGGATCCATGGACGATGAACAACGAGCGATCCCAATGCAAGGGAAGGGGGAATGCGCGCAGCAGGGTGCTGCTCCGTTGCTCTCCCCCTCCACTCTCCATAGAGCAGAACAGTGCTGTATGTACAGCACTCTTTCATGCTTTGTGCAGTTCTTATCGTTGGAAAGGATCGTGAAGGATCCTTTCCAATGACAAGAATGGCACGTGTGTATGCAGCTTAAGTGTAATTGCTTATGATTTTTGATTTGATTTGATGATTTTTGAAATTGCTTTAAAAGTGACCGTGTTGCTTTTTAAAAAGCTAAGAACAAAGACTCCTTGTAATGAAAATAATTAATACTTACCCTGTTTCCCCGATGATAAGACACTGTCTTATTTTTTTTTGAAGGCCAAAATATGCTCTAGGGCTTATTTTCAGGGGGATGCCTTATTTACCCATGAAGAAGACTACAGTACACAGTTATTAGCTACCATATCAAACACCCTATCCCATTTCCTAAAAACTAGCTTTATCCAATAACAGATATGGTATGTTGAGAATGCATTGTCAGGGGTGGAGCCACTTTCAGTGATATTTTCAGGGTCATTATATTGCTGAACAGTTAATAGTAAGAGCCAGAGTATCTGCAGGAGTTATATTGGGATACGGAATTTGATATTGCCAAGGACAGTACACGGCTGACTTATGGATGGAGAGGGATATCACCAGATACGTTATAATGCTTGGTCCTTGGAGGCATAGAAGCATTTTCAAAGATGCCGGGGTTGGGAGTACAGGGGTAATGTAGTAGGGCTACTGATCCATGTTGGGTTGTACAGGGGCATTTCCTTGGCAAGGAAAAGTTAAAAAGACAAAAAATGTTGTGTATATGTTTTTATCGATAGTATGCAATGCCTCAAATGGCAGAGGATGCTGTTGATAGAAGTGTCCCAATAGTTACTGAGAGCTACTGTAAATAAAGAGGCATGCCAAGAAAGGTAATTATGATATGTGGGTTGGTAGATAGCTGTTTAGCGGATGTCAGAAATAGGGATAGCTTCATTTGTTTGGCAATTCTACTTAAAATTGATATTTCAGTAATGTGTGGGCAAAATGATAAGATGATATCATCTTGTATCTCTAAGGAATATAAATTATAAGGGATCTCTTCAGTATTTTGTGTCTCATAACAAAAGGTTCAGCCTCTGCTATTATTAGTGTACTATACATGATGAAGAATCCATCAGAAAAGCATGACACTATTGTCTGGCTTTGCAATAAGAAATGACAGCTGGGCATTACTTTGAAAACATTACTTTGAAGCACTGAAAAACCTGACATTTAAAAGAATGTAACATGTGATTCTGTGTTTTCAACCACACAAAGGTTAAATACCAGTTTTGAGTGTAATTAACTTTAAAATGTCTGGTGACATACAGAGAAATAATGAATTTGGGCAACCTAAAAGTCTTGGTGGCTTATGTGAAAAACATTTGAAAAATATTTACAGATACACAGAAAGGTTCCAGGAGCAGAAGTTTTGTCAGATTTTTGAAGTTTTTGTAGGGGGTAATTTCCAGCCCAGAATTCCCACTGGCCTACATTGTAGGATATGTTAGATAATTGTAACACAAATGTAGCTTATAATAATAAAGGATAATTGTACTGTTGTAGAAGTATTCTTGAAATGACCAAAAAGCCAACCCTACCCCCATGCCCCGAACAAAAAGTCCTACGCCTATATCTTCACTTCTATTGGTATCCTCAGACATGTGGAGCACATGGCTGCTTGAAATGATTTCCTTTGGAAATCAGTGAGCAATAGGATATACTGTGATAATAGATTATACATTCTTTGTAGTGTATGTGGATTAACCCAGTTTATATTCCTCAAAGACGTGGCTTTGAATGCAAAACACACACAAAACACTAGAATATGTGAATGATTTAAAACGAAGCTCCATTAGCAGAGCTTGGAAGACTAGCTATCTTAGCATCGCAGAAACAAAGCTATGATACCTGAAAAGCCTGTTGTCATGCTACTTGATACATTGCATAATATCCTTAGTTTGGGACCCATAGGTTGCTAAATATTTGCCCCGACTTCAAGATGTATGCTAGAACTTTAACTCTTTTTTCCCAATTATGTAGATGGTATACATATTCCCATGCTCATATTTTATCATATATTTTTTAACCCAATTTAAAACTTAATAAAAATCCTAAATAACAAAAAAACCTAGGAGGAGAAACTTTAGGTCATGTGGGCTGCCAATCATGTGACTTCTCTACTCATCATGGAGTTCTCTTTTGCAGCGATATGTAAAGAGAAATCCATGGGACATCATAAGAGCCCCACACATTTCTGATTTTTAAGAAATACTTGTTAAATACAAGCACAGTGTTCAGCAAACTGTGCAGTGTTTAGGACAGGGGTCGGCAAACTCCAGCCTTTAGGCCAAATACGGCCTAGCCGGTAGTTCGTTCCTGCCTAATGCCCCCTGGCCAATCTGGCCTAATGCTGGCCGACAACCCGCTGCTCCAGAGCCGCAGGTTACCAGACGGATCTGCCAGGGGGCGTTGGAAACTACCGGAGCTCCGGTGCTGCCTCTTTGCTGTTGCTCCCCTATTTACTGCGGCCGGCGTTGATATTCTGGTGCCCCGGTAAATAGGGAAAGCTCCCTGAAGGTTAATCCCTCTCCTCCGCAATGCATACACTTCAGGGGGCGTTCCCTGATGGTGGGCGGAGCCATTAGGGCGGGTCCGGCCTACTGTGCTCCCGCCCACCCAATAAATGGCCTAGTGGCCATAAAACTTTACCGACCCCTGGTTTAGGAGAAAACAAATAGTGGTACCTATTTTTTGTTCTAAAAAGTCAATGTGCATTTTTGCCTGCATCCCAAATTATATTTAATGAGCCAATATTGGTATTACCTACATTTTTATTTATGACTTTAGCATGTATACATGGTACAGGACTTTACAACCTAAATTAGTGAATATGTACGTGTTTGTGAAAGGTAATTTGATTATTTTTGTAGATGGAACAGGAATTTTTACGAAGCCTAAAAGACCTGCAGAGTTGCAGTCAACTCGAGCAATATTTATTTTAGTCTAAATGAATTTCTAATATTCAGTACTGATATTGTAAAGATAAACCTTGACCATAACAGAGAAAATACATAATCTGCAGGGTACACTCTAGGCCTTGCATTGTGTTTACCTGAATAGACCTGCTATGAATTGGCTCTCACAAGGCCTCTGTAAATAGCTGTAATTTGCCTAGCCTGGAATTGATTAAAACATCATGGTATTCTTGGCTGCAAAGCTAGGTTTGACAGTCATTTGCTTTTTATTCTGCTTGCAGTAATTTATTTGTACAAATGACTGGAGCACATCCACTGCCTTCAGTTAATGCCAGAGTACAGTAGCAATTAAACATCTAGTTCGCAAACCTAAAAAAATTAGCCACCAGTTTATATATTGTAAAAATATAATGATAGGCCTGATTTAATAAGTATGAGATTTGCAAAGTGATCTTATAACTGAAGTTTGTAGATTAATATAGACAAAATAAAATTAAAAGGTTTTAAGGCGTGAAGTGCAGCCTTCATGCTACTGATGTTAGCTACAGTATTAGGAAAGTAGATTAGTGTTAATAAATATGACTTTTCTGAGTGAATGTGTATATTTAAAACCCATTTTTTTACAACATTAGCACATACTGATAATATAAATAAAAATCAAGCGAATATATTAGACTTGTATATCTAAAACATGCATTTTCTTTATCACTGATTCCTACAAGTTTTAAAATTAAGTTGTTCACAATCACAAAGGCTCTAGAGGACTTTAACATAATTGTATTTAACAAATGTTTTTCTTAGCAGACCTTAATTACCCAGACTTTTAGCCAGACCAATCCAACAGCCATTACACCGGATGAATACTTTGATCCAAACTTTGAGCTGGGGCATCGGGATATGGGGCGACCCATGGAGCTCACTACCAAAACTCAGAAGTAAGTTGTACTAATCATGGATACCATATGGATAAGCTAGGCAACGTAGGATAGAAATATCACCTATTGCACACCCGCAATATCTACAATATATACTGATAAGCCAACACATTAAAACCTCTGGTATGTGGTGTGAATTAATTACCTTTTTACAATGGCAACTATCAAGAAATATATTAGGCAGCAAGTGAACAGTCAGTTCCTGATCATGTGTTAGAAGCAGGAAAAAGCAAAGTAGCGCTAGTACGTTCTGCTCCAGGAGGCAGCAGTTCCTAGCATAAAGAATTGGTAAATGCACCTCAACCTAACCGGAAGTGTGAATTTAGCATTTCATTCTGCCATGACATTGCCTAAGAAAGGACATTTGGAAAAATAAAACACAGTAGAATAAAACACATTAGAAAAATATTATATAAGTTATACATGCATTCTGCCTGTTACATTATTGCATCCTTATTATCATATTATTAATTCGTTTTTACTAATTGTACCTTTCTTTGTTTGTGAAACGCATGTAGGTTCAAAGCCAAACTTTGGTTGTGTGAGGACCACCCGCTCTCTCTGTCGGAACAGGTGGCACCTATCATTGACCTCATGGCAATAAGCAATGCACTATTTGCAAAACTCCGTGACTTTATCACTCTCAGGCTACCCCCAGGATTTCCTGTAAAAATTGGTAAGTAAAAGCAGTGACAAGGCTAACATAAGTCAGCCCACACAGGTGATTTTTCAGCATATATGGAATAGATAGAGGTTTAAGGGTTTAGTTAGCCACTAAGTTCATATAATTCTTAGGGCATGTTCACGCCACTGTTTTTTACAAGTGATTTTACATGTTTTTCTTTTGCAAATAATCATTAAAATAGAAAGGAATAGGTCCATTTTATACCATTTTTTTGGTGGCAGCAACATTTCCCATGTATGTAGCATACAGAAGCAGTTTGCCACCACTGCTGCCTCCATACACTTGAATTGGAACTACTTGTAACGGCTTATGCAAGCATTTTTCAGCAATTGCAAGTGTTTTTCCAAGCAATTTCAAGTAAATAAAACACAATTGTATGCAAACATCAGAAAGAGCCCAATGGTTACTGTTTGTTACCACTCCCAGACATCTAGCGGTTGTCAGCAGGCGTCTGGGTGTGGCAAAGGCCTTAGTTTTTCTTGCTGCTAGTCTGGACATTTCTCTGGCCTTTAGTACAGAGATTTCCCTGGCTTAAGTGAAGGGCTTCTCCTACTGCATTCAGGGGACCACCTCACTGTTGCAGCTGGTATGAAAAGCATGTTATCTTGTTACTTGTATAGAAATCACACCCAAACTTCCTAAAAAAGGTACAGAATTTGGATGCCAGCTCCAAACAAAAACTATATTTTAGTCTTATATGTTGGGTAACAAACCACAGGTTATGCTGCATCAGCTCCAGCAGTGAACTTAAGGAGAGTGATAATGCTTGCTTTGTGTCTGAGACACAAACCAGTCCCTGGAAATCTAACCATTCAAGTTTCTGAGAAATAACCACAACAGAATGATCTCCCACCACGGAAGTCCCTGAGAGGTATATCATAATCTAGCATCATAAAAAGTACACCTCATAAAATGTTTGTAAACTTTATTTTCACATATTTGAACAGTCAAACATTATAACCTAAGTGAAACAGTACCTTCAGATAAAGACTAGACTTTTAAAACTTTGATTTGAATCCCATTGAAATGTTGTCAGAGATTTTAAAAAACTTCATGCATGGAAAGCCACAAATATTTTGCAGTAGAAGAAATTGTGAAAAATTAAAGTCAACAACTTTTATGGGGGTTTACTGACTTGTTTGTACATGACACTTATATGTGTTTGTGTGTATGTATGTGTGTATACAAACATAAAACATGATCATAAATACAAGATGTCATGCATTTGCGGACAACACTGATATCAAAACTGAGATAAGCTGCAGTTTCCAGTAGTAATACTTATATTAAATATTTTTATTCCTGATGAAAAAACATCCAAAAGCATTCTCTGCACTTTTGCATTAGGCGATGATAATGTCACTTTACAGTACTTCAGCTATTAGTAACTTACAAAGTATTTAGTATGAAACATGCATATTTGTGATGATTGAAATTCTCATCACAAATACGTGGATTGTTTATTCAAGTGCACAGCTGTTTAAATTGGCGTGTACAATACAATAAATATGTGTAGAGCTCTCCATACTGCAAAATGAGTGCACAATCAGAGCTGCTTCATAAAATACTGAAAGCCTTGTAGACTTCAGTGATATGGAACAGCTGGAGCTGGCTGCAAATGTAAAGGTTAGGCTGCATGTGGAGTATTAAGAGCTGGGATATGTGTCAATCCAACTGATTTTCTGCCTGTATGCAGATTTATTTTTTTAAAGTGTATGAAACAGAAATGTGGCCAAGTACACAAGTAAGTTTAAAGGTGCACTCTGGTAATATTTCACTGATTTAATCAAACCCACAAAAAAGCTGGGATAGAAAGCAAGTAAAGCTACGTATGCATGTCAGAGGAATTGTGCCTGAGATGGCCGCTTTGCTTTTCCATGGAGGAGAGTTTAGTGGGGTGCTGGACAGAACAATGTTGTGTGTACAGCACTTGATGATCATGAAAGATAATTTTCAGCGACAACCATCTGGCTTCTATCTATTGTATGTAAAAACAGTGAATACAGTTGCAATAATAAATGGGAACACACTTTCAGTCCTGCCTTCCCAATGACATCATCTGATCTGATCTGTTTATGTGAATGCGAGAGTAACATTTCAAGAGTTATAAAACTTGTCCATATACACAATAGTTGTTATTATAAATATTTATATATGACATATTTGTTTAAAATATATATTTTTTTTTTTTACAGAAATTCCTATTTTCCACATCCTGAATGCCCGCATCACCTTCGGAAACCTGAATGGATGTGATGAGCCAGTGTCCTCCCTCCGTCAGAGCCCCAGCAGCGAAGCCCCCTCTCCAAGCAGCGACTCCTGCAGCGTTAGCAGCACCAGCTCCATAAGTATGAAGCCACAGCAGGGGGACACGGGACACAGGGACCCTAACAGTATGTGTCAGACCTCAGCACTGGGGGCACAGGAGGTCCTGCATAGGGGTGACCATAGAGAGGATTACCATTGGCTGTGCCTCATGTCACAGATAATAGAGGGCAGGTAGCATAATCCACTTCAACATTTCAGATGGCTCCTCCAGGCCTCCACCTTCACTGCTTTGCCTGAACATACATACAGAGTTAGCTGCTTTTATTATGGTGCTTTTGTGCTGTAAGTTCAAAGACAACAGGACATTTCTGTGAATGACTTAATTTCACTGTATGTCCTGTTCACTTGAAATAGATGATAGATTTATGACTTTGTGTTCTGGTATGTTTGCAGCTTCTGGACGTGGCTGTGAGATGGACCAAGCATTATTTGAAGCTCCACGAGGGTACAGTGTGGTAGGGAGTTACCGGGAGAGCATGCGTGAGGAGGAGGATGACCTGCTTCAGTTTGCAATCCAGCAAAGTTTGCTAGAAGCTGGTAGTGAATATGATCAGGTAAGGTGGCTTATCCATCACCGTGGACAAGTTTAATACTGTTAATTTAAGTGATACTGCTCAGAGGTAGCCTTAAAGTATAACTGAATACAATGGGGAATTAAGTGGGGGCAGAGAAAACACTGCAGCTCTTCCCTTAGAAGAAATAAGTGCAGGGCTGTCAAAGCTAAATCACCCGTTCAGCACCAGCTATACATTTACTACAGGAAATGAATATTCTAAATAATAGCGCAATGAATGCAGGTTTAGCGGCAATATTCTGCCATGCAATCAAGTGATTGTTTTTGTTTAGAATAAATTGTTTGTGATATTAAAATGACGACTAAAGACATTGCCAGGACCAACTATTAGAAGTTAGAGGAGTGGAGTTGTGGAAACACTAGAAAAGAGGGGTGAGACGCTGCTCAGTGAGAGTAAAAGGTATATGTGAAGTGTAATACTCTTCAGTGAATTACTCAGCTTTCATGACCTGGCTGAGAAATACATATAGTACCTAGGGTGTAGTTACTGGCATTTAGAAAATGCAGTTGTGACATGGTCATTGTTCCCAGGGGGCATGTTAAAAAGTGATTTTTTTTTCCACAAAAAGGCCATTCCCATGAGCTTCTCTTTCATGTCTAGAAAGCGTTGTAGACACAAGTATTAAAATTAACCCTCGGTTAAAAAAAAAAAGAAAAAGAAAAAAAAGCTAAAATGTAGATTGTCATTTCTAACCGCAATTTGCCTAACTGACATGTATATGTAGGGGTTTATTGAGCCTATGGTATTCTGTGCCATTGAACCACATTATTTGTGCCGTTCAAATGTCTTGACTTTATTTATTGTTTTGGAACAGTTACTGAAAAAATAAAAATAAAAACAGATGGCAACCTTGTTATCTCTCCTATAGCAGATTATCCTAAAAGCCAATGATGTCAATAAAAAGTTTAGTATGGTAATATCGCCATGCTTAACTGGCCATGAACCAAAATATGCAACTTTCTTGTTCTGCCTTACAGGTAACGATTTGGGAAGCTCTGACAAACAGCAAGCCAGGAACACATCCAATGTCTAATGAGCGAAAAGGAGAAAGGTTTGTAATTTGCAGTATAAAAGTAACACAGATCATAAGTACAATTTGTTAAAGATCCTCCCAAAAGTAATGTTATTGTATTTGATAAGAATTATCCTTCTTTCATAAATGTGTGCTAGAATCTTATTTATTTGGTTTCAAGTAACAAAATACCAATGGCCATCATCCTCGGAGATAGAAATACATGGTTTCTGTTCCTTTGTATGTTGTCTCTTGAATCTATGACATCCTTTGACAGTTTGTTTTTGCTACAATAAACAACACAACAGCCAAGTAGAGAAATCCTTTAGGGTATGTGTAGATGACAATAAACAGCACATCCAGGGCTGACCACACTTGCTATTTATTTTTCAGTCTTCATTATTAGTGAGATTCATTACACTGCACCTAGGAGAACACTTGTAATCTGCAGGGAAGATTACACCATTATCAACACCGGGATCTGCAGGGAAGATCATTCAGGGTTCAATAAACTCTTTAACCAGCAAGCTGGGGATAGGGATTTGGCTGCACTGAGCACAAATTAATGCAGCTATGGTCAGTTTTGTAAATGCCCTGTACTTGAAGATTTTAAAGCTATTAATGTGTCTCTGAATATTATTTCACTGGCTTGGATACAGCCACACACCACTAATATAACATATAACATTAAGCTCAGATTCAGACACATTTCTGTAATACTAATAATGAATTGGAACATTACAGGTCTTTTGTGTGTTTTTTCTGATTTACTGGAGACATCCCGTTTCGGTATCATAATATGTTTTTTCTAAAGCATTTTTCATGTCAACCCCCCATACTTTTCATTTTAAAATCAGTGGACTATGGCAAAACAGGTTTTTTTTCTTCCTTTGATTTAACGTTTCCATTTTACCATGAGGCATTTTAATCTTTATCATCCCCTCATTGGCAGAAGGTGAGTGATTTTTGTGTTCCTGGGCTTTATCTGCAGAACCCCCCAGCACACCCAGCCCTGCAGCCCCCCACACTCCGTCTCCAGCAATTCATTCAGCACTTATCAGGAGCAGCTACGAATAGCCATGGAGCTGTCAGCCAAGGAGCTGGAGGAGGAAGAGAAGCTGAAGCAACAAGAAGAAGAAGAGCTAGAAAGGATCCTACAGCTCTCCTTAACTGAGAAATAGCAGGACCTCTACTCTAGCAGACAAGCACCCAGAAGACCTGTCCAAATTGGCTAAGGGCTAACTTGGGAAGCCACAAACACATGACTGAGGAAACCTTATTAAGAAGAGTAATGGGTGCAGATGGAGCTTCCTGTTACACACAATGCATTGCAACCAATGGTGGTCATACACTTCTGCAGACTTTTCTTGACATACTTCCTGATATCAATGTTTAGGAAGTATCACAACAACTTAAGAGATTTAACAACAAAAACAATCACTGGTCACAAGCTCAGGTGTGGACAGGCTCTCCCATCTATATAGTAGTGAAATGGATTGGAGTTTTACCCTGTTTGTTGCTGGAAGCACATTTCTTACTGATATATTTATTAATTGGATGCTCCAGCCTCAAACTGGTTAACAATGCGGTACCTCCTTATATTTATAGTGACCCAAAAGGAACTTACTGTAACAGTGATCTCTGCAAAGAGCTGTAGTTGGATGTAAAGAAATCTGAATCCTTTTTGGGTTATGTGCGCAATATATGTTAATTCTTTAATTATCAGGGTCAGGTCTATGTAAGTGCTAACAAATTATGATAGAGTATATTCAATGTGTCTGAGTCTTTTAATGAGAAGCTAGAGAGGGAAATGCTTATTGTGTCCTCTTTAAACCCCCCACAAAGAATGCCACGTGTGGTTGGATAATGTATTAGTACCACAATTTCCACAAATCAGTTACAGGAAATGGGTTCCTTTCATTTGAAACCTAAAATTCAATGTGTGATGTAAAAATAAAAAAAATAAATAAGCTGTGCTCATGGAGCCTTGAATTAATAAATCTTTTTTTTATCTCCATCATTTATTTTGTGACTGTTAGGAATTGACATTGTTGGGTTGAGTTCAGCCCTTCAAAATGAATAAAAACAAAACACAATGTATTCTCAGAAGAAAAAGGGACAAAGTGACAGTGCTCTCCAACAGCTCTCTTTTCCATTAATATCCAGGGCATCTAATCTATAGGCCCAAGCACTGTCACGTAGGGATTGGTGTCACCACTTATCCTATTCTATGTCACCAGCTGATGCAAGGAATAGTAGTACTGGCTGCAATTGAGGAATAAACAGCAGGGGAGCACAAGTAGGATGCGTATTGATGGTTTGGGGGGAAAACTTTGCAATGGCACTGCCACTTTGCCTGTATATATGTATATATATTATTTGGGAGTAGGTTACCAGGAAAGGGGTAGGTAAATATTCGCATTGGGTGGGGCTTTAAGCAAATTGATTTTGTAAATGTTTTACAAAGTTTCTTACCAGAAAGTTCTGCCAGTGCTTACTGTTTCTGGTTGGCAACCTCACAATTAGCAGCAGCATTGTGTGCCTACTTGGTGTTCTCCTTGGTTGGCTGCCTATCTGATAACCCGATAGATAGGAGCACATCTGGCAGGCTGACAATATTGCTTCTATTTGAGAGGCAGTGGCCGAGTTGCTGTCCGCCTGCAACAGCAAGTACTGTTACTTGTAAGCTTTTCTGGTAAGAAACAAACTTACAAAAAAGTATTTGCTCGAGCAAACTGTGTGTAGTAAAGCATGATGTCAGACATACTGAAAAATGAATTGTGGCTTTAGAAACAACCTAAGGCAGAACTTACCACTTCACCCTCACTTAAGAGTCAGCTAATGCATTGGAATAAGAACCTGATACTGTGACTGCATAATTCCTGTAAAGTTACAAATTCTCAGAATGCATATAGAGGATCGGAAGTCAATTGCCACCTCCTCATTTAAATGAAAGATTTCGAAAACGCTACAAATAACTGTGAAAAGGATTACTTTTCCTTTTTATCCATTATAGTTTTAAACAGCAGTACCAGTAAAATGTTGATCATTTTATGTCTGGAAAAAGTGACAACAAAAAAAAGCATCATAACTACCAATCATTAAAGAGAAGCACTTTATTTTCCTGCTATTTTCCTAATGTCGGGAAATAGAAAACAAAATACATGTAATTTGTGTGTGTAGGTGTTCACGCTGTATTTCCAGCACAAAGATGAAAGGTTTACCGGTAGAGATTCCATGTCTGTCAATGTTCCCTGTAATTTCCTTATAGGTAACAGCTGTTATTTTATAGTAAACAGCTGTTGTCGGGACCTGGGGCAGAGTGTCCTTATATTTGCTTTACTGGCTGTCACTGAACATTTGATTTTTTTTTTATTATATGCTTTAATTTGCAGGAAATCATGCATAAGCAGCTTTCAACGCTGGTTTGAATAATGATACTGTCACACACTTGTTATTTATTGTAAATGTATAATTGCTTTTTATTAAACTAAAAGTCTAGACAAAGATAAAAATAGCAAAACTAGCGTTTATTGCAATATTTACCCTCAGTCCTTACCTGCAGTACTTGTTTCTGCCATTGGATGTCCTCATTCTGGTTGCTTGCATTGGTCACTTTCTGTGAGCCCAGGTCATCCTGGACCCACACCAGTCTGTTACTGGACAGTGAAGAAATAAGCAGCACAGCAATGAGCTCATCCCCCTGTCCTTTTGCTTTGTCTTCCTATCAGCATGCTATTTGTCAGCACATGAACTTGTTGGCTCCATGCATTACTACTTCCTCTGGTACTTCGAGCTGTGTTGTACAGGGACTGCAAGAGGCTGATAATACGGGGAATTTAAATCTTTACACTCTTCTTAATAATTAAAACTTTTAATAATGTTTGATATACACAGGCCTGTATTCATCTGTGTCTGTTATATATGCCAGGAGATCGGCTTTATTTGTATTAGAATGGAGGGTCATTCACGGTAATCAGATTCCTGCTGTCAGTTTCATAGTGAAGGTTCAAAATGCCAAACTTGGATTGTGATGTGCTGAATTAGAATGCTTTGCACAGGAGGCTTCAGTAATGTCACTGGGTGAATGTCAAAGCAGAGAAAGAAAAGGTGAAAATCTAGAATAATTGTATCAGGTCTCAGACATTTACAGTTATGTCTCAGACATTTTAATATTACTATTAAAAGGGAAGTGTGAATATGGAGTTATTAATCTATGTATGGCAATATATGTAAAATAAAACAGTCAGTAAGGTAAGGAGCAAGTTCCACATCAATTAGCAATTAGACACAATTCATGTTCCACACAACAGTAAACTCAACTTTTACACCAGCATTGCTCTTCATGCTGCTTTATTGGATGATGAGAAATAAATGGGCAAAGGTATATTGACACTGGCCCCTGTTTAGAACTGACTGGGGTCCAAGGGGTGGTGTGGGGGGCTCTGTATAATTGTAGGTTACCTCCCTATGTCTGCCCCTGTGGACACGCTTCCAAATGATTGAGTCCAAGTATTTCCAGTGAAGGGCATTAATAATGCTACGGCATGCAAAGACATTTTCCAAACTGTATGTTTCCAACCTTGTGGCAATAGTTTGGGTGAAGCAGTTTTCTATTTCAGCATGACAGTTCCCCTGTACATAAAGCCTGCTCCATAAAGTTAAACTTTGGTTTAGTGAATAGAAAGCCCTGATCTCAACCGAATTTCCTTTGGGATCAATTGAAACTCTAATCTTAAAAGCTGAATGTTCATTATTTTCCACAGATATACTGTATATGGGTAAATATAAAATGATCTGAATTTTCACCAAAGTACATATTTTTAAAGGAACAAACATTGACTCGAGTATAAACCTAGAGCCTAACATATGCACTGCTAACACTCAAAACATTATTAGAAATAGCAAAAAAAAAAAAACAAAGATTGTGAATAAATAAATAAATGGTGTGTTATTTTTAAAACATTTATTTAAGGTTATTGAAAAAAATGGAAATGACATGGGTTCAACCTGTAAATCTTTTACCCTCTTTGTCAAGTATTTTTTTTATTTTTTTAATTGGTTATGATGCATCACTCGCTTTGAAATGATCCTTTGTGCATCATTGTTGGCCACCCATAAGTGGTTCTGTGTTCTCATGTCAAGTGTGTTACAAATGTCTCTTGTCTGTGAGGGGAAGAGTTTGTTACACACTTTACATTAGGACACTGCGCCAGCTACTGGTGTGACCCCAGTTTAAAATAAAATTCTCTCCTAATTTATTAATATTACACATTAATAAAATAGCGCCATCATATTGCACAGTGCTGTACAAAGTCCATAGTCATGTCACTAGCTTTCTCTCAAAAGGGCTCACAATCTAATGTCCCTACCATAGTCATATGTCTTTATTACAGTCTAAGGTCAATTTTTAGGTAAGCCAATTAACCTAACTGCATGTTTTTGGGATGTCCACACAGACACAGGGAGAACCTGCTAACTCCATGCAGATAGTGCCCTGGCCAAGATTCGAACCTGAGGTCTAGCGTTGCAAAGACCAGAGTGCTAACCTTTGAGCCCCAATTGTATTTTAAGGGGGAAAAAATATTGAGTGTTTACAGTACTCTAATATTTTGTGGTAAGTGTGTATGTATGTAGAGAGAAGTCTTAACAGTGTTGTTTTGGCCAATACAGAACGATTCAAGGAGATACTGTGATATGGAGGACTGGTCATTGCTTTAGTATGTCATGTAGGTGATTTGGTGCAGATAGCACTATACATTCCACCCACTCCTCCTTTAAGAAAGAGTTTTTATTCCAGAAAGGAGGAAGTTCAGTGATAAAACTGACTGACAGGGACGTGATATAAGCAAATGTAATGGCATAACATTCCTACTCTTTTAGACTAAATGATAACATAATAACCAGTTCATATTAACACTAAATAAATTATATTGACAAACCATAAAAATTGAAATAATTACAAATACTGGGCTGCTAATATTTATTTCTGTTTATTAAATAAAATAGTTGTTATAAGAGGGTAAGGGGCGCTTGCATCATACAAATACGCTATATTTTACATATATTCTGCTACTTTTATAGTATTTATAATACATTTCTGCTTTCTATAATGATCACTGGTGTATCATTGTCAGGGTAACATTGGCCCGTTCCTAAAGCCATAATAACCTCAATAAATGCAAACGCTGCTGAAAGTTTGTATCACTACAAGCAGTGCACAATCTACAATAAGATCTGGAGTTCTTTTCCCCATGAGCTTTCAGCATATGCTTAGAGATAGGACCACAGGTAATATTATCAAGATTTTGTCAGACTAACCTAAAATAATTGATTTTTTATCCCCTTCAGAGCTGGAGGGCCCTGGACCAGATTTCAAAGCATATGGCAGAAATGACAGACACTTTCATATGGCTCCAGGGAACATTGGAAGAAAAATATGTATTCAGAAACAATGTAACTCTAGAAACTTGGCGCCCCTGTAAAAATTGCATTGGGAGACCTGGAGGAATGAGGAGTTCAAGAAACAGACGCCAATGTCAACATGTAAGCAAACAAGGACTGTATAAGGCGGCACTGCACAGTAAAAGCACAATTATATTTTAAGCTGATGGAAGGATCTGCTATGTCCCTAAAGGTTTTCACAATACATTTCAGATTTTGATAATAAAATCTGTATTTTACAAAAGAAAATTGAGAAGGCAAACTGATGTTCCATGGCACCTAATACCTTTACATGGGCCACCGTGCCATATGAAGCGAATTAAATCAAAAGGTGCAATAGTGCCCTCCATTGGCAGAGTTAGGGTAAATGCAGGCTATGGCACGGTGTGCAGATCTACAGGGCAAACCAAAGGTGCTGCAACCATATAAAGAACCCTCATATACTCATTAGGACTGAGCATTTTATTTACTTTAGAAGTACACCAGTTTAAAATTTGTAACTTTTTAAATATTGTATTATGAAAGATTTCAATTGCTAGTTAAATTAGTAAAAATGTACTTGTTTTCACAGATATTTAGATAAAAATAAGCAATATAAATAATTTATTGTTTCAGTATCCCTCTACACTAAATATATATATAGGTGCTGCTGCAAAAATATTCCCAGCAATTCATTCTGTTGAAATATTTCCTGTTATTTGTATCATTTAAAATCCACAAAAGTACAATACACATGCTGTAAACTCATTGCTAAAGGTTTAAGTATGTGCAGAAATAAACAAATTTACTTTCTATACCAATCCTGTCTCTTCATCTGGTTGCACTGCTTGCAAACAAAATTACAATCTATTTCATGGGAGCAATCTTTCTATCTAGTAATAAAGTTTATAGAATGAACATATCAACATAGAGCATAGAACCTTCATATGAACAAGCAAAATCTCTCTGTTGATCTGTTTCCCAATTTTGTCTCATTATACACAAGCAGTTATAGAATTTGTGCAATAAATAGTTCACAAGCAATCTTTTCTGTGAAATAGACAACTTAATGGTCACACAAGTGCTGGATGTAACAGAATTTTGCAGTGTTCCATGAAATACTAGGGTACCTCCAGAGGTTGCTAATGATTCCTTGAGCATTGATGAATCAGTGACACCAATGAACGGTAAGGGTGACTTTCTTCCAACTGGCAGCAATGTAGGAGGCATTCTTCCCACTGACCACCATACTAATGAACTGTGAGCTGTGGATATAGTAATTATAGCAGAGGTTCCCTGAGACTTTATATGTATTTCAAAGGGTTTCTCCATGTTAAAAGATACCTATGTTAGACTGCATTATATACTATATAATATATATATATATATATATATATATAAAAAGGTGCATTAAATGTATATGTGTGCTTCATCATTGATGCATTTCCATGAAAACATATCCTATAGGGATGAATAATAACATGTAAAACAGTTACAAAATGCATGATAAATACCCAGCACTGCAACCATGAAGAATATAGGTATAATAAAATATGTTGTGGTTCTATAAAGCAAGGGCCAAAAGTGACATTTGATGCAGGCTATCCATAGCAATAACATAGTGACTTTTAACTTTCAAATGACTTTTAACTTTCTTAAGCAACATGACAACGATGTTCGTTCACCAGTGCCATCACTATAATGTCACCCTGTGGACTTTTATTTTTTGATGGACTTTTTGTAAGAGACAAATAATAAATAAATAAATACATAAATGTCCAACTCCAGCTAACACTTTTAAGCATTTATAACAACAGATTGATGTATTTTACTTTTACTGTCCTGAAAGAATTTGAGGACACCATAATGCTTGTTATTATGCACATTATGATGTTTCGTATAACATGTTTTTGCAATGCATGATAACATACTATAGGTTTGTTTTGTATTGCCGTTCACCTTAATGCACACCTATAGTAAGCTGCATTGATCCTTCGTTAAAGTGCATATACTTTGTGAACTCTATTGGTCTGAACGAAAAATGATATGGAACCTATTTTCTGTGTGTTGAGAGCCCACTTAAAAATCAATATGCTATCTAATGCACTCTGTCTCAATGCACGGAACCACAAATATTGCTACATGGTGTGAACAGGCCTTTAGTGTAACTGTGCCTAAAACTTGTGTCTTTTGGAGTGTGTTTTATATTCCTGTCTGATCCCAACAGAAAAATCTCCATACAACTTTGACATTTTTCTACATTGGATATTTGAAAAACTTTGGAGATTATGCAGAATAACTGACAATTGCATTTGACCTGTGGCTTACTTCATTTTGACAAAACCCTGTCAACACAGGCTCATAGCCGGAGGCTCTGTTGTGAATTGAAATTTCTGCTTTTTTGGGGAGGGGTTCATCCCTTCCCTTTAATAAGGGAAGGTCAGCATCATACTAGTGACCCCATAATACTCAAGAATTCTCATTGGAAGACGGGATATGGGAAATGCACTCAAAAAGAAAGGCAAAGAAAAGCTCACAGCAGAGGCCTGGAAGGTTCCCAGAGGACTAAGGATGAGCAGAGATGATTTCTCCAACACAAAACAGTAAAAATCATTACAAAAGTACAAGCAACTCTGTTTCATTGCATTACAAACACAAATGTTAGAGTTCCACTTTATATTTAGCTCAGGTGTGTGTTTAAAACACCTTAGGAGCACTGCTTACTATTGGGGTGATACAAAGTTGTTGTGCGATGACCCCCATATGTATGCTCATACCAAAACTGTGTGAAAAAAGTGAGTGCCATACATTCAGATCTGAGCTGACCATAAGCATGTAAAGGAGGACCTTTATCTACCTGTATGGTGTATGTCTTATGCTGTATGTTAGAAAGACAGTACATTTTTTATTGTTTCTTGTTAAAACATGAGACATTCATTCTTTTAGAAGAAATAGTTTGAATATACCTTGCGCCTGGGAGCAGTCCATTACAAGCAATGTAAACATTACATATACATTCAGCCTGTCTGCATTCTGCCTGCAATATGCCAAATTGGCATCCTGGGTGACTGCAGTTGGGTTATTTCAAATTACTAGAAATCAAGGGAATGACTTCGCCCAGCATTTAGTGACCTGTTTCTTCAATGATTACCTGAATATAGATATCAATACCTATGGCTCCTGGTAATAAAGATATTCATACAAATAGTAAGTAGATTGGATGCTTTCTTAGCTGTGCTTAGTAGTTGTATACAGATGTATCCTTCCCATATATAAGTGACAATATCCACGCTTGTCAAAAAACACATACTTACTGACTTTAAAAACGAAGTTTTTCTATACTAATTTCCCCAGATGTAAATCCACATCACCCACAATGTGCTGTGATATAATTTCACATTATTCATGATGACCCAATGTCTGCCTAGGATTACTCCTTTATTACCGCTACTAAATGACAGATCCCGGAGTTGCGGTAATATTGCAGAGAATTCCAGGTGACGTCATTGATTGAATTTAGGAAATGACATCACCTGGGATGGAGGCAAGAGATTATAAGACTACTTGGTGTCCCTGGACATTACTCTCTATTCCTTTTCATCATATTTCAAGATACAAGTATTAAAGCCTTATAATCAGTTCATTATCCATTTTATTCTCCTCTATGACCAGAGCATTTTATTTCTTTCAGCATATTTGTTGTTTGTGTTGTGTTGGTGTTTTTATATAAAAAAAACTTCTCCCTTTGTATTTTATACATTTTTAAGAGGAATACATAGAGCAGCTAGATCAAAAGATGGATGGGTCAGAGAAGAAACAGATCTAGCACCCTTTGCATGCAGCAAAGGATTAATGACAACATGCCAGCTGTGGATGGGCAGAGGTCTCCTTAGAATGAATGGTTGGGAAACATTTTCCTGTCTTTTGTAGTATAAGGATCTGCAGATGTTTCTCCCCTAAAAGACTTCAGGGGACCTGCATGCCTAAAGCAGACCTATGCTGATGTAAGCTGACATTGCAGAACTCATTGTAAAGAATGTTGGTTTCAGTAGTTTTCAGTCACATACCTGAAACATCCGTGCTGATAGTGTACTAAATGTATGTCAATTCTCTGAACCACACACTCATTAAATAAAAAGGCAGAGGATCAGAACACCAACAGGCAAGATGCATTTTTAGAACCAGGTCAGAACTGGCAGCTTTCATGATATCACATATAACTCTGAGCAGAGGGAAGAATCCTCCCCGTCACACAGAGATTTTCCAACAGGTTTCCAGTGAGTGCCTTTGGGACTAAACACATTACCTTCTGTGCCCAATGGTGGCCCCAGATGGCCTATTTGCCCTTCATAGAAACAGTGCAGTGAATATAAGTAACAAGAAAACACATTGAATGGGGTATG
The DNA here is from genome assembly GCF_032062135.1 of Pyxicephalus adspersus. Classification (NCBI taxonomy): domain Eukaryota; kingdom Metazoa; phylum Chordata; class Amphibia; order Anura; family Pyxicephalidae; genus Pyxicephalus; species Pyxicephalus adspersus. Next base: position 148,285,900 of record NC_092858.1, read on the forward strand.
CAAAATTACCAGGAACCACATCTAAGAACTAGTAAGCTGCAATAAATTACATGTTTGTTTATGGTATAGAAACACCAGAATAATACTGGTTATTTATTGCTTTGTTGGTGACGAAATGTGAAGTTTGGTCTCACTTGGAGGGACATATAAAATACTGTAATAAATTTCATATCTAAGCTAACATATGTATGGGATGGAGGATGAAGTCCTTGATTTACACCTGCCAGCACCACCTTAAATGCAGGAGAACTATATCAGCTGGTTTCAGAGGGGATTGTCATGCAGGTGATCTCTGCAAAGACTATAAAGCAATACACAACAACAATATTACCTTTATATACTTCTATTTTTTCTTTCTACTGAAAAGTAGCATCTATTTGTTTTAATATTACCTGAACATGGGAGATTTTACCATCCACATTACAATCAGCTTAGTTCGTCTGCAGGTGCCATTAATATGAGATAATACTAATATATAATTTTTTTAAAAACAGCTGACTTTTCAAAGTTCATGTTATGTATATAACCAGATTTATAGAATAACCACAATTTAAAGTAAAAGTTATCAAGCATGTCCCTACTTCCTGGCCTAACCCTTCATAGACTTATTCTAACTGAGATTCACAAGATCAAAGTGTCTCTCCTTTGTTCCAGTAAAATATTATACATTATACATGCCTGTGTAGTACAGCCCTGTATACTTCCATGAAGCAGTGTCCTGAGGTCAGAGAGTAGTCCATAAAAGTCTTTGGGACTGTATTGGTCAGGAGCAGAGAGAGAGAAAACATTTTTTTTAGTTCCTTTTACTGGAAGTAATGCAAAAATTCTAAAATTTTGAGTGCCCCTTTTTGCCATCCATTTGTTTTACCCCATGTACCTACATTGAGACTCTTGTTATCAAGCAAGCAGCCTACTTTTTCTACTCAATACAGAACATAGCCAATAAAGCATGTCAATTGTTATATTCTCCCCCTGTTGTATTGAAAGCACAAAATAACTTTTGCTTCCTCCTCCCCAAAGTTCATACAAGGATTCTCTAATGCTAAAACAATTTTTTAATGTGTTGGAAGTTTTTTTTGTTGAGATAAACATTTAATCACTAAGAAATTTGTTAACCTGTGTAGGCCAGGTTGAAGCAGTGCTTGTACTAAAAAGCCAGGTTTGTTTAAATTGTCCACATTCAAGTTTCTCTTGCTGTATTTGGGATAGATGTAGTCCCTGGGTTACATACGCGATAAGGACTGTAGGTTTGTTCTTAAGTTGAATTTGTATGTAAGTTGGAACAGGTACATTATTTTAATAAATGCAGTTAGGACAGATGTTTTTCTCAACATATTATTAGGCAGCGTGGTGTCAGTTACTGTATAAAATCCTCACTAACTAACTTCTGGAGCAAGCTGTGCTTTGATATGCAAAAAGAAACAACTGCAGAGTTTTTCTTGGTCATTAAAGAATTACAATCAAAGATTTCTTCTGCAAATCATGCGAACGCCCCCCTCCGCCTTTCAAGCCTTGGTTCTGCACAGTAGCGAGCAGGGAAGCCCCGTTTGTATCTAGGAAGCGTCCATATGTCGGATGTCCTTAACCCGGGGACTACCCGTACTCATTGTTCCTAGGAAAGCTTTTGAATTCATAATTTTCTGTGCAGAACTCGGGGGTAAGGGAAATATCTGGAGCAATCATACTAAGTACCCCCTGGGGCTCCTCCAATTTTATCCAATACAAATGCTGTTCAACATAACAAGCCTCAATGAAGAGGGGCCCTTTGCACCCCTGGGATGCATTGTTTTTTTATGACATGACAGAGTCTGAATAAAATTGAAGCTGAACTTTATTATATCTTCTTTTGGCACTTTCCTTCAACCCAGTGCTTACATCAGTCTGCTGCAGGTGAATAGACAATTTCCTCAGTCCACACTTTTAAAAGGGGTGACACTCAGAATATTAATTGTGACTTGCTAACTCATCAAAGAGAATATACTGTAGTATAATAATCTGTACATTTTATCATTATACACTACCTGTTGAGGAAATGATGACATTTGTCTGCAGGAAGAAACATTTACTCTATCCACACTCCTCAAGGGGTAACTAATGTAGATTATACACTGTGTCTTTATGACAAGCAAAATGGAAAGAGGCGGAAACGGAAGAGCAAAACAAAAATTGCCCTGCAAGCACCAGCACTGACATGTTTATTCAGGAAGGTCGATGCTGACACTGGGTAATGTCTAAACACAGAGTGCTCCATCCATCTGCGGTAAAAAAAGGACAAATACATTTTCAGGGTAGAACTGGGATTCCTGTGAGAGGTAATACATACCTGGAAATGTTCACTAATACCAGTTACATAGGATGCATACATGTGAGAACAGGCACACTTTATGGAGAATTTTTGAATTACTGATTTTCTGTGCATGTAATTTAGTGTAGAAAAAGTAATGGGCAAATACATGTTATCAATTTAATTTTTGCCATTTTGGGGCACATGCTTTTGCAAGTAAAAAAAAGTCAACTGGCAGCCATGTTTTGTTACATGATTCAGTGCACAAAGATTCACAGAGAACAACATAAAATGTCATAGTCTCACTTACAGGCAGTTTGATATGACCAATTAAAGACATTTAACAATATTTAAAAAATATCTGTCTATATGCATGTAAGGCAATTGTATAGTCTCAGAAAATATAAACTATTTTTATGGGACACAAAGTGCAATTGCTTATAATACAGATGGTTATTTCATAATTCATATATCAATTTTTGAGGTAAAATCATAATCCTTGTTTTACAACCTGGCAAACAAAAGACCAAAATGATGAAAATAAAACAAGGAACAGATTAAAAAGCAATAATAGCCTGACAGTAGAATTCAAAGTATGCCCTATTCCAGCCAGTAGATAATTTAGTTCTCTCATAAGTACAATCTTCTCCTTGCATTCAGTAGGAAATATTCAGCAGCTCCATAGGTCTCTCATACAGTGAGCAGTTCTGGATTAAAGTGAACCTGTCACATCTGAGTTATTGCATGCGTTTGAGTTGTGAGTCTTTAATATCAATGTAAAGGTTTGCCTCTGAAGCAGAAATGGATTAAGACTGAATGGTACATTAATAAGGAGTGAAATAGGTACAGTGAAGGAGCACAATTTGCATTGCCGCTCCCAATCAGATAGTAATTATCTATAAAGGTGAACAAATTTGGAAAACTGCACTGTGTCCTGTTTTACTGCCGGAGGATGAGGGTTGTAGCTGGGTCCCAAGGACATCCACTGCACCCTAAGCTCCAGTCTACGTTGGCCTAATGTGGACCTGTTTCTGTTTTAAGAAGTTTTTATCTTTGCTTATTAAGCTTTACTTGTACATATTTGACACTTTACCTGGACAGTCATGAAGTTGAGAAGTCACCTGTAAAAGAAGCGTGTATATACCTGGATGACTGGCAGGTAGAGTATTAATAAAGCTGCCGTGTCTGTACTTCCACTTGCTGCATGTATTCAGAAGGTAAACTAAACACTTTTTCCCCCAGCGATGTGATTTTACTGGATTAAAGGGTTAGGGTGAACCAAAATGTATGGAAATATAACCAGGGATATGTTTATTTCTAGTGCTCACCCGATCAATGACACTCTTACATCAGTCAATGACAAAATGACAGTTCTTTGTACCCATTACTGAACCTATTTCCAGCAATTAGAGCTGCCAGTAATGGTGGTGTGATTGGTTGTTTCTGAGTAAGATTACATACAGATCATTGTAAATTAACCTTGTTTTTTTAATGAGATCAACTAATATTTAGGTATGAAAACATCTGTCATACATGGTGTACTGGAAAACTGCCTATGGCTGGGCAAATGTCCTCAGTGTCTGCTCTGACCGTAGCTTAATTGACCATTAAAGCACAATAGAAAGGGGAACCACAAATTCTACATTCCAAAAGTGCATCATAATAATAATAATTCTGAACAATGCCAAGAGCAAAATCTCTTTTAGATATTTTAACAAAATGAAGAGCTATAAAATGAACTTAAAATAAAATTAACTACAGCAATCCTTTAAAAAAAAAAAATAAGCAAATGTGACCACCACAACTTCAGCAAAACTTGAAAGAATGTGAACTTGAAACATTTTGGAGTCAAACATTCTGTATCCCCAGTCTCCAAGAAATAAGTATAAGCACTTTTGTTCAATTTTGACCAATCTGATCTACCTAATTCCATAGGAGGGACTGCTATGGAACGGCTGATTAATTATTGTTTAGCTATGAAACCATCTGTCATACGTGATGTACTGGAATTCTGCCTATACCTAGGCAAATGTCCTAATGTCTGCTCTGGCCATAGCGTCATGGACCATGAAAGCACAATACAATGGGGAATACATATTCTACATTCCAGAAGCGCATCATAACATTCATCCACTGCTAAATCTTGTTATCAATATTGTCCTCCAAACAGTGCCAAGAACAAACTCTCTTTTAGATATTTCAACAAAATGAATAGATATCAAACAAACCAACAGCAATAAACTGCAACAATCCCCTTGAAAAAATAATAAATAGTCCTATATGACCCCCAGAACATTTTCATCTAAACTTAAAACACCGTAAAGTGCACCTGTCACTTGCATTCTTCAAATAAATTCAAAAACCAATTACAGTAAAGTAATGCTCCTGAGTGGACATTAAGCATCGCACAGAGCATTTGCCTGGCCAGAGAATGGCAGCTTTCACTGTCCACAGACAACAGATGTATTTCTCAAGGCTGAACGTACATTTAAAAGTAAAGGAGTGCTTATTTACAATAAATCACCTAAGTAGGGCATAAGGGTATTGACTGTAATGGTGCTATTAGCAAAGCCAGCATAGCTACTGATAATATGAGTAGATCATAAGATTTTAAACTTTATATGTGTAAAGTTTTTGTTGTTTCTAAACATGTTCTAAAATTGAACTGTATATGAATCTAAAACGATGTCCTTTGGCATAATGTAAAGTATAATCATTAAAAATCATCCGGAAAAATAATGAAAGCAGAAAATAAAACACCAAAACAATAGAGAGACTCCCATGTGCTTCTTATTGGCTGGAAGTAGTTTGCCCCACTGAAAGATCTTACACACTTTTGCAAACTACAGGCATTAGCTGTAATGTGAGGCTGCCAAATCTCCCAACCGTCAGTCAAAGCAGCCTGATGACCAAACTCTCTTTGTGAATGCAGATGGAGGATTCTTTTAGCACTTTGGAATAAAATAGTTTGTATCCCCAGTACCCCAGAAATAATATTTCCCTGGGAAGAGGGCCTCTTCTAAGAGACTCCTTTAACAATGAAGAGCATGAACTGAGGGTAGTTCTTGAGTAGTCCATGTACTGGCTCCATCCCCTGTGGTAAAACATATGTGGGTTTTCTTGCTAGGAAATAGGGCATGTAACTCTTGAAGTGCATTCTGGGTCAGATGTCGGAATTTCAGTCCAGCTCAGTCAGTGCCATTGGACAGTACGTGCAATTGGTTTTCCAGGTTTGAGATGCGCTTCTCTTGAGACTCGACAATGCCCCGCAAGCACTTGATTTCTTCAAGTAGGTCTTCAAGGGAGACTCGCTAGTGAATAGTAATACCAGTTATTAGAACATTACAAACATAGAACTTTATAGTGTTTCAAGAAGCAGATTCTAGCACAACACATATTTGATTTTCTAAGATTTCTATCCTGTCTCACTTATTTCAAGGATTGGCCTTTGTGCTATCTATTTCAATTATGCCAGCTAATGATTACCAGCATACTGTACTTGCATATTCTGCTACTAGACATATTGATAGCTGCTATATATGGGGGAGTGCACCACTTCTGACAGCACTCCATACTTTAAGGCCCTGAAGAAGCGTCTTTGAATCACCTGAATTGTGTTGGCCTGTTTTATATGTTAATAAAAAAGACTAAATTGTTTGATGGCCTTACACATTAATACGCTGATTAATGCAAGTATCTGTCTTAACAAAGAAGAAAGCACTATGTGACAAGAGCCTCCAGTGTGTTGTATACAAGAGAGAATCTAGGATGGTGTGTAAACAAAGCCATCATTTTAAAGTTGTAGTTGTCTTTACAATAATAAAAAGCAATGCTTGCCCTTTACCAGAAGCCATTTTAGAAACTATAACTTGGTGAAAATGATCCATTAGTCTATGCTCAGGGTCATAGTAGAAGCATATTGTTTTATAGAAGCATACCTTGGTCAAAGACCTGATTTAGAAGCATCAGGTGACACTATGACTTCTTTAATTACAATAAAATTTGCTCCTAGAGTGACAATTGTTCTCTGAAGTGTGAAGCCTAACAATTTATCTTGTTTTCTATATCTTTTAGTATGTTTAATATTGTTAGATCTGTTAGATCTAAATGTGCAAAAACGTGCAAAGTGCACAAAAAGTTGTGAAAATTTAGGAGTGGGTTTGGTTAGAAAAAGACACTGAACTGTCCTGACACAAGTCCACAAAATAGGTTTGCATTGTTAGATCACAACAGGACTGAGCTCAATGCATTTCTACTTTAGTTTTTTTTGTACATGCAGGGTTTTAAAGGGATAAAAAATAAATGTTTTATACACGTGTGAGACCTTATAAAATATTTTAGAATTAAATAGAAAAACAGTTTTTCTGCCAAATGCTTTGTATTGCAGTCTTTAATTAATTGATATAAATTTCAGGCCGGTGCTCCATCTCCTGACTGGTGATACCCTCATGTTTATCCCTCTGTAAGAATAAAGACCTCTAACTTACAAGCCGTCAGCTGGTAGAGAGGAAACTCACCACAACTATTTTTTCACCTCCTGATCTTTTTACTTTAAAGTGCATCAGACTATGGTCATCAAACTATTTAAATCTTTTACCAAGCAATTAAGGAACTTTAAATGAACCTTCCATAGCTGCATGTATTGTGAAGTAATTCATTCAGCCAGCTTGTGTAGCGATTTACAAACACTTGCTATGAGTTAACAATAAATGGCCTCAGGTTGCCCCATTTCTGGTGTTATAGGACGTAAAAAGGAAAGAATATGTAATGTTAGAGACCCCAATGAAGATGTATTTATCCACACTGTCTACAGCTAAAGGGGCAAAGAAGGGCTTGTTTTTAAGTGACTTTATATTTTGTAACATGCCAATCCTTTAGTATGTGTGTTCATATTAAGTGAGGAGAAGTCTAACTTACTGAGAAGCCAGTATCGCAGGAAGAGTAGCTTCTACGTGGCCCAGTTGGAGGTTTGTTGTCCAGAATGTTTTTCTTGGTGACTTTAAGCTCTCTGTTTTTGACAGGAACATATCCATCCCTTAATGATACCAATAAGGGGTCTGCAGTCTGTCCTGCAAACCATTCATCTGCTTCGAGGGCTGGCTCAGGTCCTGGTGTATCTGGGTACAGATCATCCTGGAAAAGGTCTGACTATAAGACACAAAACAAAAGCTCATTAGACTGCACATATCTTGGTATACATAGTTATATATTCTTTACACCTAACAACACTGCTAAATAATTTACTTCTTTAAACATAGTGACAGACACGGCATTGTCATTGTCAATGTAAACTTTTTTTTCTTGGCAGTTTGTTCTTTGGGCATACACTCTGTTTATTGGGTCTGCATAGCTTTTACAGACCTAAACATGTGGAAGAAAATATCACCTGTGAAGTGGCTCTTATTCAATCATATGCCTGCTGTGCTGGGGGATCAATAACAGCATCAAGGCTCATGATAGGAATGATTTGAAAAAAACAGGACTCCATGCAGGTGTGATATTGTGATAATGAGAATATTGGTTAACTACACACGCCAAATAAATCTATAATGGAACATGGCTCACCTTTCTAGGTACTGTCATAACAATGGGCTCACATTTCCTTTCATGCAGCTTGTAAAACCTGCAAATATTTGTACAAAAATATTATATCTCAAGCAAGTCAGATTATAAACACATTGTGGTGCAACATTCATCCCACCTACCACGACTACACACAAACACACACTGGACAAAATGAATGTCTGAATGAAGGAACAAGTGATGTTTCAGAAAAGCATTACATTACTGATTATGGCAATACCACGTGATCTCCCCTATATGTTCTAGAGATGAGGAGAAGGGAAGTTTTACTGGGCAGCACCGACAACATTGCTTCAGATTTCTGTGCAGCAAAGGCCCTGTTTCAGTATTAGCCACATTTTATTGAATTGTATTTCTCTGTTTGCACTACCCTAAAAACCATCCCTGATGGCAAGTAAGTGTCCTTTTTAAATTATGATTGGCATTGTACCTTTTAAGAAAACTTGTCTCCTTGATAGTAAATGAAAACAGTGAGAACTTCCCTATTCTCTAATTTTAGGACAGTTATGTCAGAAATTATATAAAGTTGAACAGATAATTCACATTCCTATTATGTTGTATAGAAGGGGTGATGAGTGGCAAGATCCACAAGAAAAAATTTTGTGTACACATCCAAGAGCAACTAAACATTAGTATTATGTTGTTAATGGGCAGATTTATACATTAGGTTTACTATTGCATGTGCTAGATACATTATTCTTTAACCTCCTGAGCGTTACACTGAGGTCTAGATTTCTGTACCAAAAGTGATCCACTGTTTTTCATGAAATTTTTTTTTTAAAT
>NC_092858.1:148295997-148297681 GCF_032062135.1 Pyxicephalus adspersus
GGAGGACGACGCTGGACGGAGGACGACGCTGGAATACGAAAACGACGCTGGATGAGCACAGGGGGACCAGGTAAGTATGGATGGGAAAAATCTCGGGGTTAACCATCCTAGCCGGTTTTTTTTGCCCATACGAAGGTCGGGCTTAACGGCTAGGTGGTTAAGATTTCATCTACATTGAATCTAGCAGGGTTCTGACATTTTGTGTGACAGTGTTGCATGATATTGTTCATTGTAATATTAAAAATGATCTAAACAGTAGCACACCTAAAAAGCAAAGACAATTAACTTTTCCGATTAATTTTTAATTAGCTTTGCCTCCCTTTTGCAAAGAAATTGAATGATATATCCTCTTAAGTCTTTTCTGCTAGATTTAGTTTGGCCACAAGAGGTCCCCAAATCAATTACCAAAATGTTATCTTTAAATAAATCTAGCACCACAAGTACATATCGCTTGTATTGGTACATTCACTAGAACATTCAAAGGGGGACTTAGCACATTATATGAATATGTACCAGGAACCCTGCAAACACTGGGACTAATATAATATACTGAAATGACTTTTTTTTGTGTCACACCTGGACATTTAGAGAATTTAGTTCCTAAAAACCTGGACAGTGGGTGCTCCTCTTTGTCCAGCACCCATCAGAAAATACATTTACATTATTTTGAAATATATAGACAGAACTGTAGGTCATAAAGCAAAAGTGGACACCGCTTGTTGGGGAATTCCTGACCATTGTCTTACTGTAAAATAACATTTATTTATGCCATGGTTGGGAGCCTTAGCAATAATGCAAATAAAAATACAGTTGATAAAAGTCTATTTGTTGAAAACAAAAAAAGCTTTTAGGTATCATAGATAATATTTTACTTATCTGGATAAACAATTACCAAAAACCCTTTTCTAAAGCAAGACATACTGACAGAACATCCACATATGGATACGTAATATTCTTTGGTGAGATGCCACTATGGTTGTTCCAGTTCTGTAAAAATGAACTTCTTTAGGAAGAGTTAGACATTTGAAAATAAGTCTTGGTCTATACGAGAATGTGAAAATCAAACTAGAACACCTTCTGAAGTAATACAGTGATACTGGTGCCCCATGAAATTATTATGTTGTACCTGTGAATGGTACATTTACATACAAACATTACACCACAATTCAAGTTGACTGATTTTTCAAAGTTCTCCAAGGCTGGAGAAAATACACTTTCATCAGTGAATCTGGGTTATCCACCAAACCTGGAATGGATCTTGTCAATGATTGAAAACATTTGCTAACAAATAGCAAATTACTTAAGAAATCTATTCTAGGTTTGCTGGATTCTTTCCGTTTTCCATCTCTACCTACCCATCCAGAACCTCCCAGCTTACCTTGCAATTTCACATTTACTGACATCTAGGCCTCTTTTGGGCATGAAACCCATTCCTCTCTGAGGTTCCTTACTGCTGAAAGTGCTCAAGTAATGGACATAAGGAGCTTCAGCTGTTATCTCAAAGTAACGAATGCTGCTATCACCCTAAAACAAAGCAAGGGAAATAGTAAATCTCTTTCATTTATTTATAACAGACAGCCATAAATGTAGCAAAAATTCTAGCACAAGAATCTGCTGCGATTTAGAAATTATTATGTTATAAAAACAAGGTTAATAAAGCAAGATTTTATTATTATTATTATTA
>NC_092858.1:148297814-148349348 GCF_032062135.1 Pyxicephalus adspersus
AAAAGGCAATGTCCCTTCTGCAATAATTGCTCCTACCTGTCTGATTGCATCCAAAAAACTAAGATGCACATGAGGCGATACTTGGCAATTCTTGCATTGCCAGCGCATGTTGGAAAGAATATTGTTTGATACTTCCCCCACCTCCTAGATTGTAAGCTCTTCGGGGCCGGGTTCTCTTCTGTGTCACTCTCTGTATCTGTCTGTCATTTGCAACCCATTTTTAATTTAAACCCATTTAATGGATTTCTATTTTTAATAGAAATGATCCCATTTAATAGTAATAATCAGGTGCTAAGGAGTTATGTAATTCTGGCCCAGCTAATCAAGATGACTAAAGATTTATTTAGGAAGAGAAGAAGGATGATAAAAGATGAAAAAAGATGGCATAGCCCAAAAGATGGCATGATAGAACGTGGACAGGTGAGTATTGCAGATTTAAAACTTCTTTAAGTATAAATATTGTCCATAACTTAGATAAACATGTAGGTAACCTATTTACGCCATTTTTTTGTTGGTACTGTAAATAATACTAAGATTGTCTATTTCTCAAACACTGATGTTGAAATAAAAAATCCTTCTTTTCCATTTTTAATTTTCCAATTGCCCCTTTCGTAATGCTACATTAAATAAAAGGCAGTCACGTTTTACATTTGTGATTCATTATGGATCACTGTACCAAATAACCTAATTAGGCCATCAGGATTTCTATGTACTTAAATGAAGAAACAGATCACCACCAAAAAGGTTTTCAAAAAACGACTTTGTAGCCAATGACATTCACCGTTATAAAAAATGGTGAACACTGTCTGGCATCAGGCTTGATAAAAGTGTTCATCATCATCATTTATTAATGAAAGTGGTGATTTTTTCCAGCAGATCGGAGTGGCGTTATTTACACATAAATAAATTGATTGTTCTGGTGAACAACCTGTTGGCCATAAACCTGTTGGTGCTAAACATGCCCCTAAGTGTATTTATTGTTCTCATTATTCATCTGCTAAGAAGATTTGTGCTTCTTTAGACCGACAGTACAGCTGTACAGCTTCAGAAAAAAGCAAACAGCTATAGGCACTATATTACCACTATAATACATTTGTAAAGAAAACATATCTGCTCCTCCAATCCACCAAGCACTGTGACTGCATTATAGCGCAGTATATGCATATCCAACCGCCTAATGCTTGAATAAGTCTTTGGACACTTTCAGACATACTAAAAATTGTTTTCCTGTGTGTTTTATTTTACGCAGGTTTACATTGTGTATATCTAATTTCAAAGGTATTTAACATGTTTGTGCAGCTTTACAGCTAGACATAAATTTACTAGCTGTTTTAACATTAGGTTATTCTAAATATATGTAACACTCACCCACAGCAGTCCTAATCAGAGATTTCAAAACGTACATACAAAAATAACATCCAACACAAATCAGAGTTACCTTGCCACAGAGGTAAACCACACTGGAGTCAGGATCATAGAAAGGAAGCAATACACCGTTACTGGTATCCATTTCTTGTAAAGCTATAGGTTCTTCAAAGTTACTCTATTGACAATGGATAGGACAGACATGTTAATTTGCAATGAAAGCCAGTTTTGCTGACTGATTAGTTGCACACAACACTTCAAATTATGACACACTAATCCTTAATAAACAAATATTCTTTTGTTACCCTTAATAGAAATCTAGCAGTGCAAATCTTTTCTATATAATCTAAATTAGGGATATATGTGAATAATTTAGTAGTCTTGCATCTGTAGTTGATCCTAGGAGGGCAAAATACACTGTAAGACTATTAGTAGGGAATGGTTAGAATCTGCTGACTTTGTCCTCACTGGGTAGATTTCACTACTCTTTTTGTGTCACAATGACCAAAACTGAAAAATAACAAAATATTACTTCTCAGTCACAGAAATGGAGAAGAAGCCAGAGGAGACACCTAGTCTAGTTACAAATGTCTCTCACTCTAAAGATATTTCATTTAACTTCCAGGTGTGCCTACAGAAAAGAAAGCAGCTGGGGGACTTGCCAATGAGAAACCCAAAACCACCGGACTGGGTTTAATCACAATTCAGAACTAATGTTGTGGCTTTAGATATAACTTCATTGCATGGGGGCATTGTTATTCTACCTTTTATGTCAGAAGCAAAACCAGAGAAACTGAACTACGTTACTTAAGGTAATTTTACAAGATAAACTATTATTAGACTATAAATGATATGTTGTCATAGGTTTGTGAACCTACAAACTTTTATACTGCTCCCTTATTATAAGCACCATTATTGTTTTTCTGTAATTCTTCCATCCAAAGGGGTTATATTGCAAAAGAAAGAGATGTAATATGAGATGAGAAACAAAATTTCAATTTGCAAGAGGATTAAAACTACTTATTTTATTTTAGTGACATAGCGTGTGGCTGAGTCACCACATTCTTATTTCCTTACACGGCTGCACATTAAAAAGTTACATCAATGATATATTCAGTGATGACCAGAATATTGAATGTTTCCAGCAGAACATCTCCACTGAGAAATGTAAATGGTTTAATGAAAAGAACAAAGAGGATAAATAGAAAGGGATATATTTACTTTTTACAAAGTATATGAAAGATTTATTTCAGATGTGTCATTGCAAAACAATGAGTGACTTTACCAGTGTTTTGCAAAAAATAAAACCTAAAACCCCCAAAAAACAAAAACCTCACATCTATGAAAAGTGTATACTTAAAGGACCATTCTGATTGAAGCTAAGGTGAAGAAAGGCACAATGGCCCTGATTTATTAAAGCTTGCTAAAGCTGATACACTTTCATCAGTAAAGCTGGGTGATCCAGCAAACCTGGAATGGACTTTATCAAAGCCAATTGCTATTTGCTAGCAAATATTTTGAATCCTTGACCAGATCCATTGCAGTATTGCTGGATCACCTAGCTTCTTTGATTAAAGTGCATCATCTCCAGCTTTGGAGAGCTTTAATAAATCAGGTCCAATGTATTTCTGGGCTCAAGTGGGTTCTAAATCCAAGACTGGAGTCACTGGGAACATCAAGCCTTTTACTTTTACATATTGCTGTCCTGTAGGAGCAACTTTTTATTGTGTGAAACCTTACCAAAGGATGATCAGGCACTGACCAGCAGATTATAACCTCTCCATACTAATCATCTTACACTGTATTTTGCCCTTCTCAGATCAACTACAGATGTGAGACTGCTAAATTATTCACGTATTCATCATATAATATAATGATAATATAAAATCAGCCTAAAAGAATATAAGCATACTTTAAAATTTGGTAAATGTGTACTGATGATGGGAAATAAGGTGTCTAACAATATATTAGACAATGCCACCTCTTTGTATTTGCTGCTTATGGGTAGTTGTCTGTAGTGATGAATGATGAATATTGCTGGACTGACATTCTGTATCAATTTAATATACTTGAATTATTGAGAAATGATTGTTTCTAAATATCTAATCTCTTTCCTTGCTTTTTCTTTTAGTTGTGTTACACCTTTAGATGTAGCGAGAATTCAAACAAAGTAATAATGTTTCCTGATGACTCTTTGATAATACTCCATTGATGCAAAAAGTAGATAAAGATCAGTGAGCCTCTCATATGAAAACCTCAGAGAATAAGATTAAATGTGTTGCCCACATCAAGCAATCCGATCCTATGTTTAATAAAAATGCCATCAAGCGCTGTTTGCATTACAATTGAGTACAAAACATAACCTCATCTTGTCTATTTATCAAAGAAGCGTACAGATTAATGATGAAGTCTTCCTGTTATAATAATACCACTGTGTAACAAAAAGATCTATGGGCTGTTGTAATTAAAATTACAAAGTACACACTGAGGGAAGTGTATCTTGGGAAGCCAGCGTATTTTAGACAAATGTAATTGAAGAACCACTAAAGGATCTATTTAACAATATTTTCCCATAAGATACTCACAGCTTTCACTGATTTTTCTAATGAGATTTATTTTAAAAAAATCATGAGTAAAAATTGTGTGAATGCTGTGATTAAATCTAAAGTGAAAAGTATGATGTGCTATGCCTTAGTGTGCCATAGGCTACGTGGACATGCTAGTTTTTTGTCGTTGAAAATGATCGTGAAAGTTTCCAACGACAAAAGTCTAAAGGATGAATGAACAAGCGCTGTACATACAGCACTGTTCTGTTCTATGGAGAGGGGAGGGGGAAGAACGAGCAAGGGGAAGAACGAGCGAGGGGAAGAACGAGCGAGGGGAAGAATGAGCGAGTGGCACCCCGCTGTGCTCTCCTCCTTTCACTTGCATTGTGGTCATTCATCTTCTATCGTTCCTGGATCCACCAGGGCGAATACATAGCCATAGTTTCAGTAGTTGGGTGCGCACAGACAAAGCATATATATTAATGTGGGCATCAGATATACAGGTCAGCTGAACTGTATATTAGATGTCTTACACAAACATTTCTTTTTAGTTTGAAGTTATGTTTTAACTCCCAAAGTATATCTAATACCAAACTTTTTGTACCTGGATGGGGTTGTAATGTTTTTATTGATGTCTTTGTCCCCATTAAGAAGATTTATTAACCTGTTTATCCCGATGGCTACTGTCACAGAGACTCAAAATAACGAAAAACTGCAAGTTGTCACCAGAAGAGGAACTGGAAAATCTTCCAATGGGGACGTTTGTTTCAGCCACAGCTTCCTAAGAGGGTATATTCCTCACCTTCCTGTTGTGCATCCAAAACAGAAAGTAGAAAAAAAAATCCCCTTAACAGAAATGGATGGCAAAAAACTGTTTAAGATTTACATATACTTCAATGTCTGTAACCAAACAATTTAAGTTTAGTACTGAAGTTCTGATTAGCTCTCGGCTTTGGATTCTCTTTATCAGTATACTTAAAAGCTAAAATCAGACTGGCTGTTACAGGCAACACCTTAACTTTTCCTTTTTTTATGTGGCACATGAATGGAGTAATATCATACAATTCTATAGTGTGTCTTTTGAGCAGATTATCCCAAAGCTGGTCACCATCAGGAAATTTACAAACTGTCCGGGAAAAAATGCAAAATAATGAAAACCTGTACTGAAGGCACACAGAGACTTCCATGGTTGGCCATGGTTATATATTTTTTAAATTTCAATCCCAACATGTTCTGCAATACCTTTCATTACTCTGATATGTTGTGCTCTGTGGGATGGAAAATTATTTTAAGTCAAACACAAAAAATTTGTTTAGAATTTGACAATATTTAGTACTCTATTTACACACCATAAACATTTTTAGCTGTTACTTTGTTAACATGGACAAACCCATCATGCTTTTGCAGCATGGCCAGAGAAATCTGCAAACGCCATGCTGACACACTGCATTCTGAAGCCAGAATTTGCACTGCTATTGGCCACTGTAAGCATAAAGACCAAACATAAAGACCCTAAACAAAATCTCCATAGAGAAACAAAGCCTATAACAATAAAATACAGTATGTAATTCAAAGTTCCCCTAACATTACTATCCTTTTAAATAGTGATCATGAAGATCAGATGTCAGGGCAATGTAAAGTAGATCAAGATCTAACAGAAGAAAAAAAGAAAATATATTGGGTTATATATTGTAATTCTATTATATACAATTAAAGTATAAATAATTCATAGAAAACAGATAATTAGGCATGGCTCTGGGTTGGGGACATCTTATTCACAATTGTTGGGATACAATTTGGATATTTGCTTGGTCTCTTATGTGAAGTTGGTGGAGGTTGTTGTGAAAAACTAACCACTCCAAATTAACACTAAATGAATCTTCATCACCGTTATTAGAATTATAATAATGATTTCTTTTGCCTCAAATACTATCACTTTAAATATAGTCCATATATGTAAAAGTCATATGTTTATTATAAAACCTATTTGAACACATAAATAACAGCCATCAAACTTTGACTGTATGTATATGTAACTAGGAAAGGTAGAGATCTGTTGGCATATTTAATATGCCTCCATCGAAAACCATTTTCTATCTGTGCCATCATGAATTTCCTTCCATAATTAGGAGTGTGCCTCAGAAAGTAATACGGGTGCTGCTATTGCTGAATTATAGATCCAATAACAGCATTTTAAGACTGCTCGAACAAATGGCACAGTAAAGGGACACAATCTTGGCCTTATGCTTTGGAAACAGTGACAATAGCAATCAAATTCTTTGGACTTAGCGTTGCGGCTCTCATTACCGGGTCCCATAAGCCCAGTTCTCTCTGACTCATCCGTGTAAAGCCAGTTGTAAAGATATTTCCATCTCTGGTAAAGATGGCTCGCATAGGTCTCATCCCCTCGTGGGGGGCACATTTCTCCTGTGAAGGTGAAATGGAAAGGTAAGGTGGAAAACAAAATGGTCATAACATGTTTTTAGACACAAAGCCTCACTGTCCTGGCAGGAGACACAAGACAGTGTGTTACTGACTCCTAATCCTCTGCAGCTACACTTTCCAAGGTGACCCTGGATAAAAAGCTACATAGAATTGTCAGGAACCCTGAAACTGCTGACATCTCTGCCAAAACAACCAGGTCATTGTTTGCAAATTGCATTGTTACTATTCTTTAGTTTGAAATGGCAGTATAAATATGCCACGTATTTCCTCATACCAACAAAGCACTTAAACCGATTCATAAAAATACCTTATTGGTATTTTGTAAAAATACCGTTATAGGTGAGGTCGCTTGAAGATTAACTAAGGGTATAAATTACATGAGTAAAATTGATCAGTTTGGGGCTGCCTTCCCATCTCCCTATTATGGTGGTAAGAGAAAGCAAAAGGCTAGAACTACAGAAAAGCCTAATGGTGTTTTCCATGAATTACAGGTCAAGAAAAATTTTTTTTTTCTAATATTTAATCACAAATAAACCTGTGACCATGGAATAGTGTGTTCTCATGGTTATTGTTTGACTATGTTACTTTTATATTTATTTAAATATTTAAGTGAGTCCAGGAGAATGCACCAATTTAATGAAAAAAAAAAGATATCCTTAGATAATAAGACTGTGTACATATTGATTCAGCCATCACAATTCTGATCTCCACTGTGTACAAGTAATATTTACACACAGACGTGACATTGACATTTATTTTGTTAAAAGGCAGTGGGGTCAAATAATTTTTCAATGTAAATGAGATTTAAAGTTTTCATGTAAAATAGGTAGGACAAACATATAGCTAGAAGTAATGAACAACTTCAAACATCACAAGCATCTTTGATAAACTATCAATTATTGACCATTTTATAGATTAAAGTTTTAAAAATTAATGTTAGAAGTTCAATATTTCCAACACATCCACTTTCCAACTGAGAAACTAATCGCAAGAATTATATTTGGTCTGCTTTGTCTCATTTTACAATGTGCAGAATAATGGTGTATGAAAAGGAGCAGATTAGTAGCAATCCAGTCCTGTTCTGATTATTCTCAAAAATGCTCATGTTACAAACATGCCTCTCGGTTACATAGTTATGCATGAGAAAAGATATATGTCCATAAGTGTAACCAAGGAAATAAACAGTGTAGAAATCCTTGAATTTAGATTATTAGAAAATTTCCTACTTTCAGAAAAAGGCAAAAACCTTTCAAAGTATGGTTTTGCTTTACATTCCTCCCTGAACCCCTAAGACAATTTTATTTTTCCCTAGATCAACATTTTATGATGCTATTTCATAGAAATATTTGTTGGTGTTTGTGCTATCCTGTTAACAGGAAAGTTAAACCTCTTTTATTACATTTACAAATATTGCTCTCTTAGATGATCAATAAACAAATGTAACAAGTAACAAATGTTTAACTGACTTTTCCTTTATATATTTTATAAAGTCATTACACATTTTGTCTTTATTATACATTAGGATCTGGTAATATTTCCCTATAGCTTAAGTCCAAGTAAAATTTGATCTTTTCCCTTTCAATGAAAAAACTATTTAAATAATTCAATACAAATGTTAATTTGCACTAGAATATAAGTTGATTAAGTTTTATGCAAATGTAAACTTTTTCTATAATTATAAGACTTGACCCTGTCCCCACCTACCCCACTGAACCACCTTATAAACCATTTAATGGTATGGATGGCAACGTTAACAATTACGTTCAATGTCAAGATTTGCATTCACTTCAGCTTCTTAGATCTTAGAATCTACCGATCATTGTAACATGCATTTTTTTAATTTGAAGTAACCTGCGCTATGCATTTTTTCACCATTTATTCTCAGTTGGTGTAGAAGGCGCACTGCTTGGTTTGCTTTCACTAACCTGTGACTATGTATTAAATTATCTTTGTTAGAGTAACCAGAACCTAACAAAACAAGACAAGCAGGAGTTTCACAATGACACATTTCCCCAAGTGTCTGACTCCATGAAGGTAAAATATTAAAAGAAAATCAAACTGGTGTTAGTGCTATAGACACATCGTTGTTGCTATAATTTGAGATGTGAGTATTAAGCTATTTCCAAAAATTTCCAAGAGGACACTTTTCATAATGCTGGCAGTGCATTGGCAAATTGCAGGTCAGCTTTGTTCTATGTTTTATTTAGCACACAGATGTCAGCAGAGTTTGAATCCAATAACAGCAATAAAAGGCTGCATTTAACGTTTTGTCAAAATCATGCCCATTACATCATTAATATAGTTGTCGCCTTGGTATGTCTGCAGATTTTAGAAAGTCATTTGATGTAAACACATTTATAGGTAAAGTAAATAAACATGCAGAACACCTTCTCATACCGGATCCCACAGCGCCAGCTGCCGCTCACTCATCCTGCTGAAACCGGTGGTAAATACTTTGCCGTCAGATGTAAAAATGGCTTTGACTGGCCGAGCCCCTTCATGTGGCCCACTTTTCTCCTAGTTGTTGGTTAGTAGGGTAAATTCACCACAGCAAATTGAAAACACAAACATGCATTCAATTAGTGTCACACTAAAAAAAACACTTTACATTAGCCATTTAGATATTTAGTGACACACTAGGGAGAAAAAATATAATAATACAAACAAAATAGGAAGAGTTTACAAGTCTACATATAAATTCTTTGTATAAAGAGAACTAGAGAAGCAAAATATATTGGTAACATACTGTATAGTTTAATGCAATCAGTAGCTTTAGATATGCCAATAATGGGCTCAAGGATAACTTTCCTTATTATGTCAGACTTTGTTAACATTATCAACATTTATATATTAAAATTACTGCCTCAGGGAATGGGGAGCATACAAAAAAATAATAAGAAAAGATGGTAATCAGACATTGCACAGGTAATGTTGGTGGCATACAACTGACCAATGACATAGAGAAAGTGTCCAGCAAGTCTTAAGCATTGGGGGCTGCTGTACACATATCTTATACTGTATGAACATAGGGAAACATATCTATATACTGTTAATATTTGTCTTAAAAAATCATAAATCAGTTACACGGCCTATTTTGTCTATACTTATCAATCTATACAATTATATACATACATATCGTGCATCTTACATAAAACCATAGTATTTATTATAGAAATGTAGATAATAGATACAGTTGTAGAAAATAAAGAATAAAAACATATCAGAAAAGCAGTCACTCAAATCACGCAAAACACATCATTCAGTTTAGAGAGTGATGCATACCCTGCCAGTGCCCTATGCTTTAGGGCTGTAAATTAATTAAATCATTTATTGTGTAATGGATGATATGTAAATCAAAACACTTGTCAGGCTGATAATTTGACTTTTATTTCTGGTCATGCTAAAAAAACATGTTACAATCCAATCTGATTGTGCACTCTGCTGTAGATTTACTATGCAGTATAAGGTGCTTCTCAATGCCCAGCTTGGGGATATACAGGAAAAAAAATGAGTTCCCCTAGCATAAACTATAAATAAATGCCCCTATTGCTAAACTTCCCTGATCTACTACACTGTCCTGTGAAGGAATCACCTGAATATTTCAAATAAAGATTTGCCCCTCCTGGACTAAAAGGGAGGAAATCTGCAGAGAACTGGGACATTTCCTACAGTGCACTGTCCCCTGAAGTATTTAGGATTCCCCACCTTTGAAGGTAAAATATAATGATATCACTGTTCAAAGGGAAGGAGTATTACAAAACAGTAAGTATAGCCTTTTTTTTAGGTGCATGGGCTGCTCCATGGGTAAAAGACCCAATCCTGAAAAAAGGCTTTAAACAACCTATTTAAATTATATTTCAACAGGCAATTGGCAAATCTAAAAGTGATTGTAAAATGTGTGGCCACTGTTCACTATGAACAACAGAACAGTACCAGACCAATTGGGTGGCGTAAATATTTCAAGACTATTCTTTAAAGCTTTATCACAACCAATTTAGCATAGTATTATTTTACTGTTTAGTTGCTATGTGTCTCCAAAATAGAAGCCCCCAATGAACTCAGTCAAGATCACAAGTGGACTTATTATGGCAAATAGCAAAACTGCCAAATCGCCCCTTTCACCAGTCTAGTGCCAGAAAAACAAATGTATCTATATGTAAATTAAAGATAAAAATGATCTCAATAAGAAAAAAGGTCTTAGATTTCATGCAGAGGGTTAGGAAAAAAATATTGGTTACTTACAGCCACTATTTCTTGTTTTCGTGGATCGATGACTCGGAGTTTTTTATCCTTGCAGGTGGTAGTAAAAAGACTCCCATTGTAGTTCCAGCAGACGCTATAGATGAGGTCACTGTGCATGTCGTCTAAACTAATGAGAGCCTCACCGGTTCCCACGTTCCAAATAATAATAGTATTATCGCTACCTAATAGTAGAGCACAATCAGATTAATAAATATTAGAATGCATAAAATTATATGTTACTAATTACTGTAAGCTCAGCACTGGTACAGTTGTTAGGAGCTTCAATCTACAGAAACTCTGTAAAATTTGATTATTACAGTTCTATCTGCATAACTACATTTTAGATACATGTATATGTCATGCAGCTGTAATTTGACTTTAGGCAGCAAGAAAAAAATCTGCAGCTCATTCTTTTCCCTGTATTTGTTTAAAACTGACAATGTGTAACAATGTGAACAAGGAAGAGCTGAAACAGCAAGGCCATATTGTTTGTCACAGTAAGGTTACGTACACACATGCAATGGTTCTCGTCTGATAATCGGCTCAGGGCCGATATCAGACAAGAATCTTTTGTGTGTAGAGTGCTACACACTCTACACTCTACACACTGTCCATCATCCCAACGAACGTTCTGGCATATCCATGAATGATTGACAACGAGCGATAGTGACGCAAGTAAAGAGGGGGAAAACACAGCGGGGTGCCACTCTGTCATTCTCCCCGCTCCATAGAGCAGAGCGGTGCTGTATCTACAGCACTCCTTCATGCATCATGCAGTCATTTGTCATTGGAAATGATTGTGAAAGATCCTTTCCAACGACAATTATTGCACGTGTCTACGAAGCCTTAGGCCTCATTCCCACTATGTGCAGCGCTTCACATAGTGTGGGATACACAAGGAAATCAGACACTGCATAGATGGCAATGTCTGATCTTCCCACTTACACATTGCACTGAAATAATTTCTGTGTGCTGAATAGGGTCAGTTTTGCAACACGGCTGTGTGTTGCCATGCATTGCAGCATAACACAAAGCAATGTACGTTCATGTATTAGGAACAAAGACTAGGTTTATCAATGTTTATAATGAATTAGGTTTGTGTTACTGTACCTGCACTGAGTAGCACATTGCGGGCTGACGGGTGCCATGTAATAATGCCTACTCTCTTTGAGTGACCCTCTAGTGTCACAATGGGTTCCGTTATTGACCGCACTGGTGTGTAATCTGGGATTTGCCAAACCTAACAAAAGAAAAAGAAAGCTGTTAAAAGAGGCAAAACCTTTTTGTAAACCAAGACAGCAATTTATGTTACTGGGGATTTATACCAATTAGAGATCAGCAAATAGGGAACAAACTAGTCAGTATAAGTGGAAGTACCAGTGCTGAAGACAAGTAGGTAACTTGTTCTAAAAGGAAGTAGGACAGGTAGTGGAATTGATTGCGAATGTTCACTGAAATTTCCCTTAATCCCTTGCTACCCTCATGCTACCAATATCATCCTGGTTATATCATTAGAACATATTTGGACAAGGTACAGAGTATGCTTCATGTTCCGTAACCGAGTTACGGAACAGTGGTTCAAAACCCTATTTACAACAACTGTGCTTGACCACCCAATCCTCAAAAGTCATGTTGCATCACTGTATGATGAACCTAGAGCATTTGGCTCTTTAGTGGAGTGTGTGTTGTGGTAGATTGAATCCAGGACAAGGCCCTAAATGTCATTCTTACTTCCAAGCCCTTTCTGCTTAGCTTATTTGTTTTACTGCCTACAGTTCTAGACTATCATAAAAACTGAGGTTAGCTCACAGGGCCTATACATAATCATTAGGTAAATATAATACACAGGGACCCTAAAGGCTGTAAAAACAGCATCTCAAGTCTAAAAAAAAAATCTATCTACACTTTCCCTGCACTCTCTTTGTATAATTGCACTCGCTGTCACTCTTAATTTACACGGTCTCTCTCTCTCTGTTGTAATGATCTACTTTTGATTTGTCTCAGTACTTTCTCCAGCGTGACTTTTTTATAGCCACTTTAAGTCATTGTTTAATTTCTGCACAATCCAAAGTATATAAAACATTTATTAACTCACAGGGATTAAAAGACATACGATACAGTCACCATCGTAGCGGTTGTCCTTCTATGGTCAATAAAGGGGGAAAAAATCCCAGGAGATATTGTGCATGCCTCGGGTATGTACATAAAACAGCTTTTCCGCATATGATGAAGACACTTTCATAGCTGTGGAGAGTTCTGGATAGTGAGCGGTAAGCAAATGAGTACACAGTGTATGGTATTATTAATCAAAAGTGCTTTTTAATGGCTTTTTCATTTATCAGAGGTAAGCATTGTGTCTAGTCTGTGGCTTTGTCCCAAGCTCATTCTGCAGTGTTCACAATTAACAAGATGCAGAGCAAAAATACAACTCTTACAGAGTGGAATTACTAACACAGCTCTTCAAGTACTGTGGGAGCAATGTAGGAAAAATCAGCACAATGCTGACCGCCAGGAGAAAAACCTGAAGTGTAAAACATTACAGAAGTGAAAACTCTGTACCCTTATCAACCAATCAAATAAATTTCATTTATAAACCAGTTCTAGAACAGACTGTATGAATGAATGAACTTTTTTTATCAGGACCTCAGCTTACTTTTCAATATTTCCTATTTTTTTTCACCAGCTGCAAACTGGCAGGTAAATATATGAACATAATCAAGGGCCTGCTCTTAAACAAAGGGAGAAAAATGTAATATATTTCATCTTAGCAATCTTTAGATGGAATAGCTGCATTATCTTATTTTTTTGGCTAAGGACATCCGACATACGAACAACTCCTAAATACGAAAAGGGTTTCCCTTGTCCCTGTGCAGGACAGAGGCTTGGAGGGAGGTGGTTTGCATAACTGCAGAAAAAATCTTTTGCTAAACACAGCTGAGGTTGCCGGTGATCTTAAGAGCTGAGCTGATCTGTAGCATCTTGTAACTCTTTAATGACCAAGACAAACTCTGCAGTTGTTTCTTTTCACAGCTTGTTCCAGAAGTTAATGAATGTCTAGGCTCCATAAAGTTTTTTTTGTTTGCTTTGTTTGTGATTAAATCACAGTGAGAATTTTATATAGTAACTGACACCACACTGCCTAATAATATGTTTAGACATACATCTGTCTCAATGTACCTGTTCCAACTTACATACAAATTCAACATTCCTACAGTCCCTATCTCGTATGTAACCTGGGGACTACCTGTACAATGTGTTGAAACACAATTTTCTTGGCACTTTCTGTGAGGAAAACTAAAGATACAAACAATGTTATCTTTCATCTGTAAAATACTAATTCCTTTACCCCATGTAATGGTGATAAAAAGAGGAAGATATGTTTGAAATTCAGCATGGCAACTGTGCTTTCCATCATTGACAGAGGACAAGTGAATGTGACTATTTGAAGACAGAAAATGTGTTGTTCCCAAAAATCCAAGCTCAAAATAAAAGGACATATGCCCCAATACAAATACTAATGCAGACACCTCATCTAAGAACTAGTAAGCTCTTATATATTATATTTTGGTTTTTGCTCTGTTAACAATCAACTCCTTTTTTAGTGGAGCTCTCCAGCTTTAATAGGATCCACTTTAAACCTATGGACAACATCCCTACTATGCACTGGGTGTTACTGAACACAGATTGATGTAAGTGGATACTACTATATAACAGATGTGTTTCCAGTAGGGTTTAGTGAACCCTATAAAGAGAATCTTCACAGCTTTGCTGGAACTGTAATCAGAGATAAATGTGAAGAAGCTAAATACTGTTGAAACTCCTCCCACACATACCCTAACACTCCTCGCTCCTCTTCACACTTACTGTATTTCAATAAGCCCAACCACTTGATTTGAAATTGCTTTCAAAAGAGACATTATTTTGCACTTTGCAGGATAAAATATGAGCTCTATATACCAACAATGATAATCTGCTACTGGCTATGCAACATAAATATTTTAAACACAATGATGGCAAACACGTACTTCTTGGTAATATACACGCCGCTTGCTAAACCAGTGACATCCATATACTAATAATGAACGGACTGCGCTATGAGTGGATCTGTTACATTTCTGATGTGAAATACACTCAGTGTTCTATACAATTAATAAATCAGAAATGGCAATGAATAGAAAAAGGGAATATGCATTTATAAATATTGCATGGACATTAAGCACAGGGAGGATGAAATGGCTAATATGGTAAAGGAGATAAAACTTTTTAGTGGGTATCTTTTATTGGGTAGTAACAATAAGAAAACATACTATGGTATCACATAAAAAAAAACCCACCTTTTAAGTTGGTTAAAATGGATTATTTGCTCGTAAATGATCTTTTCATGCTTGTTCTTGACCACCAGTATGGTGCTGTATCTTCATACAAAATGTGTAACAAACATGTCTCAGACCTTAGAGCTGAGAAAGATTGGTTTACAGGAGGGGTCTTCAAGGAATGTAGATATATATTTTTTTTGCCTAGCCTGGTTTCTACTAAATGCTTAACTGGTGTATAGAAGAAAAAGGTATTGTTGTGTGAAAAGTTTGTAAGGGGGGAAAACAGATTTGGGAGTCCGTAGGTGGGTGGTTTAGAACTTTTAATATGTTTGAGGAGTGCTTGGTTAAGATACATGACATAATATTAGATGACAGTTGGAAGCGTCCAAGAATACTTAGTAAAGTCATTGGATGATGTGTTCAGACGATGGACGACACACGCCAGATTCTCATCCGATATCGGCCTGGAGCCGATTATCGGACGAGAACCACTGCAAGTGTGTACGTAGCCTTAGTGATAGGGCTACAAATAATCTTATTAAAACACTTTTTGTTTATCACTCCTGCCTATTAAAAGCCTGTCTTTTCTCTTACCCCTTTGCCCTTTTCTGATTATGTCTCAGACAACCTGAGTTCTGATCATTCACAGGTGAGAAACTATCAAAAAATTACCCCCTATGTATGAGTCCTTTGGTCAATCTGCAAAATGTAATGATTCCTGGCTTCATAAGCAATTTATACATTGTCCACTGCTAGTATTATATACTTTGAAGAGAAAAAGAGTTTGCAAGGATAGGCAAAAGTACAATGAAAGTGAAAAAATAAATATGTATCTGGCATTACAAAACAGTATTCTCAAACACTGATTTTATTCACAGAAAAACTATAGTTATATCATTGGGGATATATTAGTGATTAGCAAAAATGCTGTAGATCTATTGTTGTTCAAATGTGTACTCAGTGTCTGGTGGCCTGGGAAGTTTTGAAAGTCTGTATGCTGGTCAATTATGGCAAAAAAGCTCAAAATACATTGGCTAATGTTTGGCAAATGTATGAGCATTAATATGTTATGTATAAGCCTTATGTTTTTTTTAATCTAAAATTACTTTATTGGCTGACTGTAATAATGCAACTGCATTCTGTATGCAAAAATTTTAGGGCTCTTTCCTACTATAAATGTGCACTTGGTTTTCCAAAACAAAAGTGTGTTGCTATGGGTTGTATTTGGCAGCCAAAACCATTCATTGGAATAAGCAGCCCTTTGCACCACATCACACAAAACATAGTGTATGATGCAGTTTTGTAAGTGTAGCACAGAGCTGCACTGCCCTGCGTTGTACTACAGTGCTCTGGTAAGGTGCAACTGGGGTGCTAATATGGATGAAGAGCAAGTCAGTGTACTAACACGTCATGTTCATTGCTAAATTAATTCAAAGAAATGTAAACAAGCCCTAGTTTTGGGTCTGTTTTGAAACCTAAAGTACCATATTAATCAACCTCAGAACTGTTTAACAATTGTGCTTTTTAAACACAGACAGGCATATTCATTTTCAAGAGTGGCTAATTTGCTTGCAAAATAAGTCAGTTTTGATAAATGTCTAAAAATATACTAGCATATATGATAAATTCATCTATGAAGGATAATATCTATAGACATTAGGGATTCCTAACGTAAACCTATATTTATCAAATACTTCCATACTGTATCTATGATGATGACTGAAGTTCAGGTCTCCATTCATATAATCACATTGCTTTTGGTTGTGGTCACCACCCTGTTGTGTTTTCGTCAGAAGAGTAGTTTTTTTTCAGACCTATAAATGCTTTATGGTAATTTGTTCATAACAGTAATATTGTATTCTGGCTCCATCCCTTGGTGTGTTCACATTATCTGAACAAAGGAGACGCCTCGCTTCCTGCATCTTCAATAATAAACTGACCATATGCTGATGCCTGGATAAGAGTTTACTGGAATCCCCTAGCCCTCGTCACACATTGGCCTCTGTTCTGGCATCTGATAAGTCTCTGCCCTGTTTCCATCTCCTTCTAGTGAAGTATAATTAGAAGTGCTGTATCACAGTGTGAGATACAGACATCAGAGCAAGACACGTGGCTGATGTGTGTTATATATATAACCTGACACTTCAAACTCAAGGTACTATGCAGGCTTCATTTCCAGAATGTTCCAGAAGCTTCATTTACAGTATATTAAAGTAGTTAACGGATAAGCTTGCCTAAAGTGTTTCCTTTTTTACCCTACAACTTTGTAGAGGTTCTATGCCAAAACTTGTCTCAGCTTCTTGTTACTGCAAATGGAAAGTGTTCATCCACATCCACATCCTTAGGGACTGTTAGGAATTGTTGTCAAACACTGGATTTTGCATTTGCAGCACTGCTCAACCACATACATTTTAACCAAAATTCAGCAAAAATATGTGATTGACCTGTTTAGCCTACAATGGGAACACATATCAGGAGGACCTGTGTCTTACAGAGAAAAAGCAAAGCAGGTGGAATGCAGACATCGAAACATTGTGTTAAATATAAATTTGTAGATCTGATGTAATGTGCAATGTGAATAACATAAAAATAACACTGATCCATGTTAACCCTAATGGTTATCCATATTTTTAGGCTGACTTCCTGAACACACTAACGCTAACATGTTGCCTGACAGCCGGTCATGTGGTGGTTTGTGGATAGGTTGCTTTGGTGCACTCTTTTGCTCTCTCAACCAAAGATACATAGTGGAAGGTTAAAGCTCCATTCTAAACACTTGAATTTTTTTGTTTTTGTGGAGCCCATAAAAAATAAAGTGTGCAGATGTCATGGGGACAGGAGGACTTAGACAATAGATTCATTCTCAAATGTTTAACTCTTCTTAACCGTATGTTCCCTTTAAAGATTTTTCCTATTACTTTCTGTCGTGGTAGGAAGATATCTCACCAAATAGGACACAGTCAAAAAAAATAAAGAAACGCAGAGGCTCCAACCCCTCTCCAGACTACTACAGTAAACAGGTATATTTGGAGCAGAGCTTTTTTTGTTTTACCTATAATACAATAAATAAATGATAAAACATGTATTCTATGTGAAACATGCTTTGAGCGGAACTTGGATAAAGAAAGGGAAGCATTTTATCAAGCAGCTGCCTAATTTGGAAACCAGGAACATTTGTATGGGATAATACTTCCAGCAGGAAATTCTGAAAACCCATGACTGTGTGTGGAAATCGGGGACAATTGGCATTCTACCTACTTCCTGTCAGCACATTAGACACCATGTCCTCATATAATTCAGTGGGCAGGATGGCCTTTCATTGACATGTTCCCACAGACCATAAATTCTGAGCCTTTCATGTGACTATGGGCAAAAATAATGCATTGGTCAAAGTTCCATGCAATTTAAAAAAGAAGTGGAATATAACATATACGAGGTCTACAAATTTTATAATCAAAGTTTGACATCAGGACCAACAATTCTCAAAGTTTCATAATATAGGCACATCTATAGGATGACCAACTAAGGTTATAACTTACTGCAGTATGCAGCAAGAACACTTTAGTGTGAAATACGTCAAGGGATATCGTCACTGACGGTTGTTACCTTAATAGACCAGATAGAGTTAGAATCATACAAATAGAACAAAAGCATCAAAAGAGAAAAAATAAAAGAGGATAGAAAATTAAAGCTTCTGGTAAAGGCCTCTTTAGTACCACTTCACAACCATGTTGGTTTTCTGGTCCGCATTAATACCTTGCATTGCAATATTACAACGCAAAGCCATATTTATTCCTGGCAGAAGAAAGTATGGAGGCAAGGGTTTCACTCTTCCCATGCCAAATGACACTAATGCATAGTTTAAAGATGTGGTTCTGTAGAACCCCAGACAAGCATATGTCCTTGCTGTAACACAGCTGTCAGTGATTCCAGATTTCTGCAGATTTGCCAAAACGTTTCAGCTAATAAACAGGGCAAAGGCCACAATCTTGGAACAATCTTAAACAATTTTACAGATATTATATTTTGTTTCACTAAATGCCACCATACAGTTTTAGGAAAAAACATCTAACTGTGTGTGTGGAGGTTCTTATTTATCCAAACCATTGTATAAAAATATGTTGGTTGTGCTTGCATTTTATAAATGAAATGTAAAATGTAGATGCAAAGTGAAACATTTTTAGTCCTGCAGAGGATGTATTATTTGTTCCATTATAAATTGGCTCATATATAAAAAGTAAGTCAAGAACAAGGAAGAAATAGACAAAAAAGCAAAAAAGACCATATGTAAATGAAGATAGAAGGTTTGTAAATTAGAGCCTGCTGGTAAAGGTCTGTTTAGTACAGCAAATCTAACCTCTTCATGGGCATGTCATTTTTTTGTTACATCATTGCTGAAGTTATGTGCAATAGCAGAGCCATGTGGACTCCTGGCAAAGGAAGTTAAGGTGTTTCACTTTACCCTTCCCTGATCACAAGAATGTTTTGCATTTAATATTAGTTAACACTTACCATGATCGTGGTGTCATCTGAAGCACTGGCAATAACATTATCATTGTGGGGGCACCAATCAATGTCTAATACAGGAGCTGTATGGCCACTGACTGTAGGATGATTTTTATCCAGTCTTCCAGTCTAAAACAAAAACAGAATACTGTTTACACAGATCCAGTAAAATATATATAGATAACCAGATATGAGATAACAAATATCAGGGACAGAATTCCAGAGTAATGAGCTGGGCTGCTGAGCTATATTCTTTATTTATTATTCACTGTTATATGTAAATATGTTACTGTTGTGTGTACAAACCTCTAAATCTAATTACAGGGACTGTTTTATTAGATCCATTATCCCCTCTCTTTCTAACTACCATTTGTGCCAGTTTTTGAACTTGATTTTGTTACGTACACGTCAGATTATTCTCGTCTGATAATCGCCTCAGGGCTGATATCGGACGAAAATCTGGTTTGTGTACAGCGCTGTGATCCCTCCTGGTGGACACACAAATGACAAACGATCATAATGGAAGTGAAGGAAAGAGTGCAGGGGGGTGCCGCTTCTTTGTACTCCTCCCCTCTCTTTAGAGGTGAACGGTGCTGAATGTACAACGCTCGTTCATGCATCGTGTAGTCTTTTGTCATTGGAAAGGATTGTGAAAGATCCTTTAAAACAAAAATTATTCAATGTGTTTATGCAGCCCTATTTTTTGTAGTGCTATATTTAAAAGAAATTGTTAGGTAGTGCACCCCTCCAAGTGGACTTCTAGCTGAACACCACTGGCCACAGGTGCTATGCCCAAAAAAGCGTCCACTCACTTCCCAGGATTGCAAAGTTAAAACAAAAGCATTGTGCTTGTGCTACATTATCCATAGCCAAATGAAGTTGTTTGAAGAAAAAAAATATTTTTTCAAAAGTGAAGCTGTTTGTGTTTGAACATTCAATAAAAAATAGTTCATACCACAAACATAGTTCTAGGAAGTTAAAAAAAGCAAATTACAGAATGATAACAGTATGTGTACTTTAGTTTACAGAAGTAACAAACTTTAGTATAACAATGCTAATGAACTCCTGGCATTGTTCTAACATGTTGAATTACTAAATTGAACTGTTCTAACCACATTGCAACACCTCCCTCTATCCTGTTTTGCAGTCGTCGGACCAAAAGAATGGCCCTAAGGCCAGCTGACAGTGTCTGTCATTTATAAACTCTATGCTGGCAAAGACACTGTTCTATCTGTGTCTGTTTAGGTCTATTCTCCACTGACTTTTGTGTTTCCCCACACCTCACATTGGAGAAGTATTCTTCTTATTTATTTATCATGTTTCTATACTAAGTTGCACCTTTTTAGTGTAGTAATATGCTGGTGCCTTAGTTTTCATACTTTAAAAAAAAATCTCACACTCTAGACTGTGCTATTACATTCTCCAGCCCTCTGCATTCACTATACATTGTATACTTGTTTAACTGTGCTGTGCTCTTCTATATGTGTTGTGAAGCCTTAAAAGGAAATCATTTTGAAGCATTTCTAAACTCGGTCAACTCAACTTACAGATACTGAATTGCTTTTATCGTCATGATCTCTCTGGAACAGGGACACATAATATTGGACACAGGTCCTAGTCATATGCAGAATGTAAAAAAAGCACATATGTCACAGAGGTTGGAACTCAAGTCGTGTGACTTGGACTCGAGTCTGACTTAAGACGCATAATGAACGACTTACAACTCAACTTGGGGGTTTTCCCCAGCGACTCGCGACTTGCTTTCTCTGCTTGACAGCTGAAGGGGTAAGAGAGGAAGGCAGTGAGGCTTCTGTAACACAGCCACCCCCCATTCAGCTGTCAGAGGAGAAAGCTGTGGACTTAGATTGCAATCCTGTGCTTAAGAACAGGATCAGAGCTCTGTTTCTATATGGGGACAAATGGGGATAAATGAAGTGACTTGACCTGGGACTCGACCTGAAAGAATTCTTGGTGACTTGAGACTTGACTTGGGACTTGGTGTCAGTGACTTGGGACTCGGCTTGGAGGGTGACGACTTAGTCCAACCTCTAATATGTCACCACTGTAACTTGTGAAAAAATGTAGTATGCAAGTTATCCCTAGGTTATCCTAAGTAATGGAAAAAAAACAGCAATTGTTTTTTCCAGCTTCACATTATTCAAGTGAATGTCATTGTCAGGTAAATGAAAGTGACCAGTTTGTGACCAATTTAATAAATTAATATTCCAGTTGCTATAAATGTACAACATACACAGTCTGGCAACAAAACACATCAAAAACACCCAAGACAATTTAAGGAAGTGTAAATCAAAGGCTATCCAAAGACAGGCAAGTACAGGATTTGCCATTGTTCAACTCCTATGATTGACGTGAAGTGGCACCCCTGCAGTTGACTCCTTCCTACCTCTTCTCATTTAGAAAAGAGAATTATGGATTTTTAGTAATCTTTAAAATCAATGTGAGTGAAAAAGTGTTTCTGATGCACAGAAA
Source organism: Pyxicephalus adspersus (assembly GCF_032062135.1). NCBI lineage: Eukaryota > Metazoa > Chordata > Amphibia > Anura > Pyxicephalidae > Pyxicephalus > Pyxicephalus adspersus. The sequence continues at coordinate 148,319,725 of NC_092858.1, forward strand.
CACTAGATTTGGCCTCCTAGGGAAGCCGTTACCAAGCATTCTATTAAATGTCAGCATAGGCCACCTGGGACTGTTTAAAAACACTGCAATATGCAATTTCTAATGGTTGTTTCATTTATAAAAAGGACACGAAAATCAGATTTCCTTATTCCAGGCAATCTTTTTTGTAAAGACCATTTAAGGGAGTCATGAGAGCTACTGCAGTTCACGAGGGTGAAAACTTCCAGCTCATAAGCACTATATGAACTGCATTGCTTTGCATTGTAACCCTATATATATATATTTTTGGCACAAGCATTCGTAAAAAGTATTACAAGAAAACATGGGAGTCTCCATTCTAAATACAGCAAAACAACAGTAGTTGTAGTTCAGTGAATAATAAAGGTGAAGAGGAAAGAGGAAGACACAAGTGTCAATGGGCACAAAAAATGTTCCAGGACGTACAGGAGGCTGGCAGGGCGGTGCCCCAGTCCCAACACAACTGAGCAAAACAAGTCCAGTGTGCAACACCATGGAAAAACTGAGCTCTTTAATAGCCCTTTTAGTGCTTCCTGAGACATTTCTATTGTTTGTTGCATGAGGTCATTTTTATTGGAAGCACAGGATCAGCAGACAACTGCCTCGGTCTGACAGTCTGCACAGAAATGCTAGTCATCCATCCCTAGGGATAGCTTATGGGATAATGAGGGGTCAAGGACACCACCAATGACCTGTGCAGTTAATGAGACACATTCTTGCACCAAATAAAGACTGTCATTAAGGAGACGAGGCTGTATTTATATTGACTTGCTTTTTACGTACTAGATTCCACTTTTATACACAAGATAGCAGGTTAAAACCAAGAGACTTATCATTTGGCATAGGGGATAAATGATGCCAAAATCTTTGAGACACACAAATAGGTTACTTGCAGCAAAAATAAAACATGGATTAAATGGCTTAATGGAGTATGTACTGAAATTACTTGGAGCAAAACTATTATGTTGAACAATGCCTTGTGGGACTGCAATGACCCTAATTATAGGATATATTCCCTACCCATATTTCACATAGTACTTGCCCATCTCAAGTCTTAAGCAGGAAGACAACTGTTTAGGTGCCTCATATTGAGCATTTGACACCTAAACTCTATCTGCTAAACTTGGTTCTAAATAAGTGTAATTGTATAAATGTGGTTTGACATCTACATGTAACCTTTTTCAAGAGTGAAGAGTGACGCAGAACATACTTGATAAAGCACAGTATATTCTACTCTGAAGCCTTTCTTTACTTTTCTGATTTGCAAGAGAACATTGAGGAAAGTTCAGGGGTAGAATATTTTCTGTTTCTACACAATGATCTATCAGGCTTGTGATGCTGTCATTGGCAGCAACTTGCTAGCAACGGGATTGTTGAACAGAACACTCACCTAGTTCTATGGCATCACTAGCTCATTCACCTAAAAGCTGAAGCATCTTGCTCCATGAGTGATGTTGTAAAACCAGTTGAGCAGTTTCTTTACTCTCTTCTTTAATTGTTATAATGATATGGGCCTAATTCTCTTTTCACAAAATGTTTAAATAATCCAGCACCTGTCATCTTATATTTTGTTATGTGCCTACCCTTTCTTCTGAATATTTCTGCACAGCGTACATAATGCAAAGCATTTTTGTCCCTTGGGATCCTGCATTCCTGTGTTTGGGTGCCAAGGCTCAGGGTAAGCATGCTTCATGGACAGATTTCCATGTGTTTTGGAGGCTTTCACCACATGTTCCCATGGGGTTTTGTTGCATGTGATTACACAACCAAAGAAACACATTGTAGCAGGAAATTGAAAAAGCATTGACTATTATTCTTGTGTGTTCATACATACATACAAGAACAAAAATAGAAGTAGTTTTATAAGTGATACAATGCTGTATGATTAATGAAGAACCCTAAGGGAACAAAAAGTATTGTGTGCATACTCTATAAATAAACATTGCTTATCTGCCCTGGAAAATACAGTCAGTAGTATTATGCTTTATCTATTTATAAAATTCTTTTTACTACACAGATATTGCCAGATCCTGTATCCTATAAAGCCCTATCTTATTATACACCGAGACAGTATTTTCAGTGTTATGTTTCCTAGGGAACCAGGAAAAAAACAAATTACCCCAACATGAGAAATAATAAAGTCCCATATTATTATTTTCTTTTCCTAGCATGTGAGATGAAACTAACTGCAAAATGGACAATAAGATTTTATCAGGTTTACAGCAACAATGGCCCCATAAAGATTGCCTGAGACGTCTCTAGATATGATTTTGATTTGTACTGCAATGAAAGGTTTTTCTGTATGCAGAGTGCCTGGGTAATAGTTTTTGACATTCCTGCCAGAGGAACTGAAGCTTGGACAGGTATTTTAGGATGCTACAGGGCAGACAGTGTAATGCTGGCCTTGGAGAAAAGTGACATTATGTTGCAAATAATAAAGTTAAGACACTTCCTTTGTGCACCAAGCTTTATCATTTCAGCACAGCACCACTGAATGCAGAATGAGGAAATAATTTATTGACTACACTGCAGAGTACTGGAACATGAAATCAAATGCGGTAAAACTGCCACACACAACTTACACAAATGAGCATAAAGGCTGATACAGCCAGGTATTCAGGCCAGAGAGAGAACAGACCATTGTGTGCGGTGCCTATATCTTTTTGCTGAGTCTGTTGGAAAATACAGTTGGTGCAAACAAACACTTTTATGGAGAATATATCTTAGCTGTAAATATCCTCTAAATGTCTCTGATCGAAGCCAGTGCTGATGACTGATCTCCATGATTTGTAGTTGGTGTAAAGTCAGAGCTGTGCTATCCCCTGCTGAGTAAGCTATATTTAGTTCAGGTTTGAAGTTCAAGTCTCCAGTTGGGAGAAGATCCTTAAATGTGGCTCTTAAAGGTTAATCTAATATATGGATATATAGCACCTATTAGTATTAGACTTCTACATAGAAAATCTAATACTGTGCAATAAACTTTATGTGTCTATATAGGAATGGATTAGAACATGGGGTTTGTGAGTCTAGGGTGCAAACCCCAAACAAACATCTGAATACACAGTTGAAATACATATATGTTATTGTTTTACCCAGCAAAAGAGTTCCAAATTATTCTTCAATCTGCTCAACCAGTTTTGTGATATATACACCTCTTTCACTTTGCACTGGAAGATCCTTATGATTTCCCGGTTTAGCTTTACAACTTCAAGTTCTGCTTTATTTGTTATTGTTGTTGTTATTAGGTAAATTTATTCATACCCCACCAATGTCTTCTACTCACATGGTAATCAATTCTGTCCAGTAAGTCATTGTGTATCTACAGAGAGGCATTCTATCATGTGTTGCAATGATAGATGGCTTAATAATTAAATCGTCTCACCTCCCTAAATTACTTCCTGTCTAATGGGATAGAGATTATTCAGACTAATATTTACAAGGCTGGGGGTGGACATTGAGATTGGATTATGCATAGCCAAATTAAAAATACCTGGTTACTAAAAGGATTACCTATGCAGAATTACAAATGCATTGGTATTACAGAAAACACAAGCAGTATGTGTTTGCACTTCTCAGTAGGACTTTTTCTGGACTTCTTTTGTCAAGATAGCACAGTCAATGTCCAAATAGTTTGACAATGAGTACCTGCTTTGCACAACCTAGATATGCAGGCTTATACAGGGAGTGTGCCTGTTTATGTAAGGACTACTTATTTATCAGGCTGAAAAAAACAAGGAAAATGTAAAATGTACCATAATTTTTCTTTCCCGCAAAAGCTCTATGGCAGCATGTGCTGCCATGGAGGGTTCAGGAAAAGATATGTCTATCAGGAATGAAAGGATTGTTTTGTAGCATAACCATCTAAGCGCCTATAGGCTTAACAGAAAAATGCCAAGCACATATGGTATGAAGAATCATCACAAATATGAATTTGAACTTACCTTGGCTAATGGTAGCACCATAAAAGCTCCTCCACCACTGGACTCTACAATGATAGCTAAAAATTTAGGATTCACAGCACAAAAGGAGCTGTCCCATGTGATCTTAGATACCCGGATATCCTCATATGTTTGATCAGCTTTTACAGGCTGTCCAAAAATGTGCCTAAATTTGCTCTGGCGCACCACTCTTCGGCTCATTGCGGAAATACTGCAGGGAATAAAAAAAGAAGAAAAAATCAGATATTTTAAGAATTATCAATGTTGTAGGTTCAAATTAGGCTGATTTAAGGTACAAATCAAGTCCAAAAAACAGATTTTTATTTGTGGTGTAGTTACTGAAATGGGACAAAAGTAAAATATCTGCACATTGAAATAATAATTTTATAGAAGGAGGGAGAATCTCTATCAGCTTTTTATGGCTGTTCTGAGACTAAAGCTACGTACACACGTCAGATTTTTATCGCCCGATAATCGGCATCGGCCAATTATCGGGCGAAAATCTGCCGTGTGTACAGTCGGTGTCGTCCATCGTCCGGACGACCGACCTGCCGGATCCACGGACGATGGACGACAGCCGATCGTAATGAAAGTGAAGGGGAGAGCGCGCAGCAGGGTGCCGCTCCGTCGCTCTCCCCCTCCCCTCTCCATAGAGCATGAACGGTGCTGTATGTACAGCACCGTTCATGCATCGTGCACTCCCTTGTGTTTCACGATCCTTTCCAACGACAAAAATTGGCAGTGTGTACGCAGCTCTAGGGAAGATCACCAGGGCAGAAACAATGAGACAGATGACAATAAAATTCCAAACCAACACACTCATACAATTTTTTCCCTTCTTCTTCTGTCAGAGAGAATTGGTCCCTAGCAAAAAACTAAGAATTTTCCAGTAGGGACACAAACAGTCAGAAAAAAATTCTAGGGACCATTTTAATTTGAGGCTGGCAACAGCATTGTACAGTAGGATGAAAAATGCACCCAACCATTCCCAGGCAACTAAATGAGAGTAGTTGGGAAACATTTTGTGCATGCGTTTACGCTGTATTGTGGTTGCAGCACAGTTCTTTTGTTATGACCCTTTTGGCCTTGCAGTTGTTTTTCTTTATGTAAATTAAGAACCACACCGCAACCACAAGGGCAATGCATGCAAACTTATTAACCTACAATGCAGTTTTACATTGAGCACATGACAGCAGACTGCAATGTGCCTGGGATCAGCCTACCAAGTGGTTTGCAACTGCAAATCAGAAAGGGGCCTAACAAATACATGTTCTAAAAAAAACACAAATACACAATGCACTTCAATTAAAATTGCATCTTATTTGTTGATGTGAACTATTTCCGTTTTGAAAAGTTTATTTTCCACTTTTGTTTGCAAGTTTTTTTTTAATGAGCCTTACTATTTATATACCTCAAGCACAACAAAAAGAAAAGGAAATAGATTGACCTCCTCCTCTAGTGAACCCAATAGGTAGCATCTCATATATCAGCAGTGTGTGGGTCCTAGTATAGACTGGTATCCATTTCTTTTGCCTATTTTATTAGGCTCAGAGCTTCTGATTGATGGTTGCGGTACAGAGTATTTAAAATAGTTCACATAGCATCAGATATGGCTATTTATTATATACTTTGCACCATTTTACATATCTATTTAAAAAGGGGAAAAAATGTAAAAAAGCATTTGAAATTATACGACTCATAGTGAATCTGGAGTAGGAAAATATCTTAAAGAACTTTATGCATATGTAAGATGATGGGTCAGAGCCCATTCCATTTGTATGATTAAAACTATAACACAAGGAAAAAATCTGTCAAGGGCGATTTCTAAAGCATCTAACAAGACATGAATCAACTTTTTCTGATTGAATTTCATTTCAACTGACCTGTTTGATACAAATCTCAACTGTCATTCAATGTTCAGTTGTTCTCACTACCACAAATTGCAAGATTGATTCCTTAGGTTCCTTATCAAATCCACGGAACAGAATGCAATGCAAATTAATCACTGTATTTTTACTCAACCAATCCCTCAATTGATAAACAAAATTATATGTGAGCATGCTTCGAAATTTGATTGAACAGAAATTGATTGAAAAGTGTCAAAAGCCCAGAAACTTGAAGGTGGCTGTAAATAAGCAATCTATTATAGGATGATAAACCTATTTAACCCTCAATCATCTCAGATGCAACAATATACTGAAGTATATACATTAGGACCATTACTTCTAAAATTATACACTAGTGGAACACTAAATTAACCTGACTAAGACTTGTTCAGCTGCTGCCTGTGATACAGCGGAATTGTTGATGTAACTTATTGGCTTTAGTTGCAACAGAGACAACGTAGTCTAAAAATATCTGATCAACCTCAACAGTCATACTAATTCCACTATGTAGAGAGTAATGGGTTAAATATATCTTGGAACAGAAAGGAATTATAGTCCAGAATTCCTAATACAGTTTTTGAAAGGTATTAATATGCATTAATGTGACACCATTATCTTTCTGACAACTTACTTATTCCAACATAAACATGCTCTAGCACACTGCCGGAGCATCATCTTGCAAGCTATAAATTACTCCATATTTCTCAGAATCTCATTAGAAGGATAGCTTTGTCAACATTTTGTATTAATTATTTTTTTATTTGTTTGATTTTATTTATAGTATTATAGGATTCTTTTCTAGTTTTTATCTTTTTCGTTTCATTTTATTCTGCTAAATATAACAGAGAGAGGTCTTGTCATATTAAGTGGACCGTAAGGATTACTGAAAAGTTGGTTTTAGAAATATGCTTATCAATTTAGGATTTCAAATTATAATACAAAACACTAATAGCATGCCCTTAGGTAGAGTGTAACACCCTCTCACTGGCCAAATTCTTGCAACCTGCCTCTTACTTGTATAAGGCATAACAGTTTAGTCAGCTGTTTTTCTCATCCATTTTCCTGGTGTAACCAAATGACATTTATAAAGACTAACATGAATAAAGCTAATCTCCTCCACAGACAGATATTCTTTATGTGTAAAGTAGTAAACTTTAAGTAAGTAGATTTTATCAGTAAAAAAAATGTAAGCTGAATATACACATGACTGATTACGCCCACTTTTACTAGATAAGTTACTTCCAGCCATGCAAATTACCTATTCTAGTTACTAATGATACTAACCCTACCCAAATCTCCCACCAACTGTTTTTAGGCTTAATAATGTCTCTGTTCTTGCAACAGAGCATCCAAAATATTTTTTTTTATGTACTGGAATGTATAACAAGGAGTTAGATACCTTAAAAGTGATTTCAGGATCAGAAAGGGTAAGTGAAGCTCTTATTTTAGTGATAGGTTTGAGTTGGGTAATAATTTTAAATTATTAAATTTGTGTCCAGTAAAAACTTACTGGTAACTCTGATGTTTTAATGCTGTACGCAAGCCATGATGCATACCAAGATTTAACTTTGTAGAATTGATTTTTGCATCGGGAACACTAAAAAAAATATCTAACAGGTAAAGAAAAACCCCTAACAATTAAATTACACCATTGCAGTGCAGTAATGCTCCTTAGTGCAATGCAGTGTCTTCCTGCATGTGCTGCAGTGTGGGACAGTGCACCAGAAAAAGTCCTGCTGTGCTGCACTGCCTAAAATACTGCATGCACAATTTGTATTCTGTGTTGGGCAGCTCATTTAAGTTAAAAGGTTGTCCAATCACAAGGAGCGCATAATGCACAGCAGCAAACCAGGCTGGCATAAACGGCCCTAAAACAGCCCTAATGAACACAGAACCAAAACTATAGAGATAAAAAGTTTAGGTTTAACTTCATAGGGTTGATTAACAAAAGGAGTCAACAATTCTTACTTAGGTTCATTCCCTCGCATGTGATTGTATATTCAAAAGATACACCTTTTTTTTACCTACCTTTTGCCAAGGCAAATGACAAGCTTACTATAATAAACCAAACCTCATTTTTTAAAGCTACTTTTTTATTTATTCAAACCCATACAATTATAGCAATTTAATTTATTACTTATTTATTTTAGTCAACTGAAGCAGGGCTAGAATGTTGGTATTGCTGTCTGTGTCCATCCAGAATTCTCCATACTCTTGTCTAAATATTAGACTGTCACCGAGAAAGGAAGTGGTATGGTCAGGGTCCCATTTAAATGACTGTGATTTCCAAAAAAACAGCAAATAATTTTTTTTACCCAGGTTAGCAATTACCTTATCTGTGTTCACTAAAATATTCCAATTTTTCCCCGGAGCTTGATTGGTATGGTATATTTAAAGTAAACATTGCTCCACTGTTTAAACATTCTGTAAATTAACCAGGATGTGGATATGGATACTTGATACAACATTTCTTTTTAGTAGAATATGAAAGGTCAAAACATCTGACAGGTTTTACAAGATTTCCTAACCAACTATTAGGCTATTGCTGTGACAGGATGTGACGAAAAACGTCCCGGGACACCGACATTAGCATCAATCAGAGAAATATTTAGACCATTTCCTGCTGTATGCAGAACTGACAAAAAGTTTTACCTGAATATCAACTTATTTTATATTGCTAAATATGTTTCCTACTCATGCAAGAGATGAATTCTTTTGTGCTAGCAAAGTTGACTACTTCATAAGAGTAAATTTTTAAGCACAGCCCCCTCCCCCCTTACTTGTTGTAGCCATCTCCTAGATTGTAAGCTCTTCTGGGCAGAGTGCTCTCCTCCTCTTGTGTCACTGTTTGCAACCCCTTTTTAATGTACAGCACTGCGTAATATATTAGCACTATATAAATCCTGTTTATTATTATTAATAATAATATTCTCCTAGTAGTGTATAATTACTGTTTGTGCTGGCACAGCTCCTCCTCTCTTTCCTTACCTTCTTACATAACAAAGAGGAATACTTTAGAGCAGGGTTGCCCACACTTTTTTTAGCTTGTGAGCTACTTTTAAAATGACCAAGTCAAAATGATCTACCAACAATAAAAACTTGCACTTAATAACTCCTGTGCGTAGTAGAGTTCTATTTTGAAAGGCAGGGCTCAGCGATCTACTCATGTTGCCTTTGAGATCTACCGGCAGATCGCGGTCCACCTGTTGGGCACCCCTCCTATAGAGTGTTATTTGACTGAGATGTCCAAGTCTGCTGACATGATATAAAAGACGGATTCAATGGGTATTTGGATGCCTACACCAGGGTGGCTTTTACAGCTACATGCTATACAGAAAATACTTTCACATATAATCTAAACTTGCTGTATGGTGACAGAATCCCGAAGTGACATATTAATAGGTCGATCTATGTACAATATGTAATTCCCTTATATTATTTTACTTGTTTCTGGGAAATTAACAATCATACATTCCCTGAACAGATTTAGGATTAGACAGCTTCTTACTTCAGTGCATATACCTAACCAATTATCCTCCTGCCAGGCATTCTAAACAGATTACTAATATATCCCTGATAATGTCCCTGATTACCAGAAAATTGGGTTTTGACTAGCGGCACACCGTCTTTTATTCGTGATGTGGGCCGCAACCCTTTGGAAAAGATGGAGACAGGTATACTAATGTGGCATCCTGACACTGGATGATCCTAAGTGCGGCCCTTTTGCATGCCTGATATCAAAACTCAGTTCCACTTTGAGGGTGGAATAACTTCCTGAATCAACTCCATTCTGAACTATTCCCCATCAATAGTGCAAAGTAGATAACTGTCTGGAAAGAGCACCCTTTGGTGATGGCTAGGAATAGTTTAACTAAGGCAGCGGTCGCCAACTGGTGGTCCACGGCTCTGTGAGGGGTCAGGAGAAAAACCCCGCTGGGTGGAAGTACCGGCCAGGGCCACGGACCACATCCCCGTATTGATCGTAGGCTCAGGAAAATGTCTCTGGACACAACCCGCCCACTCTCCCTTCGCGGGTCTGAGCCTTCTGAGCCTGGGAGAGTGGGCGGGTTCTGGCATCATGAAATCACTAAAGCGGAAGTTTCAGTCCGGAGCCGGTAAATTTAGTGGTCCGCCTGTCTAAAAAAGTTGGCGACCACTGTTTTAAAGCACAGATGGACATAAGTACCAGGTAGGATTGGCACATTATATTACCCACCAGGGCAGTAAAAATTTGAATTTTTGCCTATGTTAATAAATTAAAACAATAGGTAAATGTGTCAATCCTAACACAACTTCAAGTCATACCTATTATATTATATTAGAAATTCTAGTGAGATGAAGGATGACGTGTATGATGTAAATTAGAAGTGTGATAAAAGCCAAAATAAAGTATAAAATAGAGTATAAAAATATAATATAAAAATGATGAGTATACATTTTAAAACTGAAATTTTCTGACTCAAAATGCCATTATGTGGCTGGGCTCAAACTGTTGTTTAAAGCCCCCTTAGTCCTTATGGCGGTCATAATCTGTCAGATAATAGCAAAACACTAAAAAGACCAACAGTAAACCAGTGCAATGTACAACAAAGCCTATTTAGTACATAACGTAATAACACATGTCATTCTTTTGCAAATCCCTAAAATAAAGGGTTTATTCCCCCATTTTAGTTCAGAGGATGCAAAAAATTTGTTGTTATAAATTTAAAGTGTACCTGAAGTCAAAAATTATGAAACTAAACCAGCTGCTGTATCTGGCCCATGTCCCACTATTCTTAATTCTAGAAGCCATGAGGCTGCTCTATCACCTTCTAATGCATATTATCATCAGCAGCCCCCATAATAGGTACACCATATCTTGTACGTTACTAGAATATCATCTGGCAATGTGCAACTTTAACAAGTTTTAAACATTGGTTTAAGGAGTGAATGCTTAAGATCAGGGTTAGGGTCAGTTTATATGGATGTTTGAACCAGTATTATAACAGCCTAGAATTACATTTCCATTCTTTCTAATGTGGATAAATGCATAATCTCTGTATGCTTGTGTAAACCTGGCCTATGCATGAATTTTGCTCCTTTTGTCTAGTGATTTCGATTTCCCTTAAGCCTGCAAGACGACACACCATACATAACAAGTGCCTAGGCTGAGGATGTAGAATACAGACTATCAAAGCAATTGTGGTACAATTTATATCATTTGAAAGGGTTTTTTGTTTGAGGCCCCAGTTTTACATTGGCAATGTTGAGTTAACTATACAGTAACAGTGACATGCTGGTAGGACTGATTTACCACTGGAGGCAAATTTACAAAGTTCCTGACTGGAAGGTACAATTAATCTCTGGATAAGCATCAAAGTAGCTTTGGTAGGTACATGATGACAGGCATATATATGTCTGTTGCAAAGTGGAAATCCAACACAGCCAAGGCTCCAAAAGCAGATTTGTTCACATAGTAAACAGTCATGTGGGTACATGTCAACCTACAAAAATAGCAATGTCACAATGATTAATGGGACAAGACTAAGTCTGAAACAATAAAAACTTTATAATGTTTGATAACTATTACATTTTTGTTTTTAGAGATACTTTGTTACGGAAGAATTTCAGGCATGAATAATGTACATTTGAAATACACACTGGGATTGATATTTAGTGCACTAACAAAGTAAATGTTCACTATCACTTTGTACCTAACGCATATGTTTATAGAAATTATGAATATACAACACTATCTTATGTGATAAACTGTGTGTGGAATGAAAACACTCATAAAAACCCAGGTAGTTATGTAATGGAGCCAGAAGGAACAAATGTTTTTAAATCTGTAACTGCCCTTAACATTCACAGCACACCAGCTGTCCAGAGCACTGAATGCCATTAAGAGTCATATCCTAACACATGGTAATGACTAAAGCACAGTGTATGTCAGTCAGGGCCTGAGCTGTTATCACTATCAATGAAATGGCATTTATCCAGCCTCAGTGTGTCTCAATAGAACTTTTTTTTTTTTAAACTGTATGTATTTATTCAAAATTCAATTTTTTGTCTGTACTTTGCCATCACAATATACATTTTTTATGGAGAAAAGCAATCTCACATTCAACAAGTTTGTGGTTGCAAAAAAAATAAACTTAAACTAATAAAGGAACTTAACACTGCCCTTTAGAATTTAATTCTTATACATAATTGGATGAGTCCAATTTACAATAGTGACTCTACATCTCATGGCCATAATGATGCAAGTCCAGCCGTTGCTCCCTTGTCCCCCTCCAACCTCTTATATTATCCCCTTTTCATTCATTATCCTACGTTCTTGCCCACCTTTTGCCCCTCTTCATTTTTGAAAGAGATCCACTAAAAAAGGAAAAAGATAAAATTGCAGCTTACACCTGCATAAGGTTGTTACTATTGCTTGGGTCAGGTGGCAGGGAAATATTTTCACCTTGCATGCTTTTTTTTCCCATTATTAGGAGGCATTGCTGAAAGAAAATTGCAACACAACACGAACCTTTCCTGTAAAGAACAAATTATTTTAGTGAATAGATCACCTTGATGAGATCTAGATCACCTTGAAAAGATGAGAAAAAATCTCCATTCCCATAGGGTTCAAAGACAGAAAAAACAACTGACAGAGGCTCCCATTGTTACACATTCCATGCAAAATAGAATAAAATATTTTGCCAAGAGTTGAACGGAACTTTAAAAAAATATTTTCATTAAAGAGAAAACTGAAGAAAAGCCTACCCATACAAATACAATTATCAACATAAAAAATCCAATCAGATAGCATATCATCAAATCTGACATCTTGGCAAAAGCTGAAAGCAAGGTTATTTAGCAAGGTCATGATATACCTGCAAATAATAAGGACAAGTTATTATTTAATTACAATGACTCTAGTACTGTACAAAAAATGTAGGAAACAACTGGAGGTCTCCCCAGTGAAACTCACCAGAACAGCACTTTCAAGGCTGGAAATATTAGGCTATAAGCATTATTATACATTTTTTTCAAATATTTTTCTGATGCTTATTTGTATATATTGGTTGATGTGTTTAAAAGGAAAATGGAAAAAAATAGTAAATTATAAATGACTAGCCAGACCAAGGACATCCAGACACAAGCATCAATCAATGTACTACAATAATGCTTGACTACAGCTTAATAAAACATTTACCAGACCAATACAGGTAATCATATTCTCAAGAGAATATTCCTTCTCAATGCACTATATTTTTTTTGATAAGAGTACCAGTCATTATAATTTCATTTTGTTTTACCACTTAAACTTTACTCCATGGGGAAGATAATCTGGAATCTAGAACTCCAAACACTGCTTGCATGTAGGGATACCGGATGCAGCCAGACAACCAATATATACAGAAAATGGTCAGCAATGACAACTAGCATATTATCATTGGGCTATGATGCCAACAATAAAACTAATACCAACAAAACATGGTAATGGAGCATAAAAAGCTTGTACTTAATATTTATTGGAGAAGAGAAAAATTTATATTCTTTATTTCCCTAGAATGTTAGCAAAAGTTGGCAGATATTTACTGAAATTTTGACATTTAGGCAAAAAGCACTGGCATCAATAGGGAAGGCATTTATGATGGTTTTCATGGGTATATTGGGCTCTGAATTGTCCCTTTAAGGTAACATATCCTGAAGCTTTTACGACAATGCATTTTAATTACCTTCACTATTTTACTTTTTTCATTAAAAAAAGGAGTCAGAACAACAATCAAGTTAATGAAGAAGGTGAAACTCAAGTAGTGCAGCTAACAATGGCCGCAATTGACATTCCCAAAAGATTGGAGCAAGGCCTTTATATGAATAAACTGCTTTCATTCTCTTTAAATCTAGTTTTATAAAAAAAACAGTTCTGGGTGATCCTACAATAAGGGTAGTTTCTGTTCTGAGTTGACAACTGTTTCCGTTTTAACTTTTTTTCCTTCCATGCTCAATACCACAAAAAGGTCTAACACATAACAAGGAGGTGAGTCCAGAGCAAAGATGTGTGGTTGAATTGAGTACATGTAGGTACAGAGTGGCTACAAAGTCAGCATTATTGATATGAAAAAAATGAAGAAAAAAATTGTAAATAAAAACAGCCAGTTGTTTATGATATACAATGCTTAGCAAAAGCATCAGAGCCTCATACGTAAATGTATTATTCAGAAAAAAAAAAAAAAGAAAAATTGTGCTTTATGTCCATGTATAGCTAATGTTTTTTGAAGATAGTACACAAAAAATAGGTATTGAACAGAAGTTAAAGTAAAAGGGAAGAATGAAAAGTGAAAACACAACTCATACCCTATTTGTTGTACTAATAAATACAGACAATATTGAGTGTTCCGAGGATAGAAAGAACATATTTTTATACAAAGAAACCAAATGGTTGAAACAAACTATGTCTTATTAAAACAACCTTACCAAAACAGAGACAAAAGCCTGGCATATCACCTGCCAACAACAAGCTATGTTGACCTCACAACTTTAGCCCAGTTGTTTCATATCTCCAGTTGGGGAACTCCAGTATAAACCAGTGATTTACATATCTAACCGCCACCATACCCTTAATTCTGTTCTTCTGTATATTCTGCCTTGTGTGCACAACAATAGATTATAATAAACTACCCACAATCAATTAAATGCTCCAGAAATTCACATTATCCAAACACAATAATATAATAAAATAACAATCTTCCATTTTACAAATACAAGTAATCTAAAAAGAGGGAGGGATGGGAATGGGACAGGAGAAATAAAGATAAAGGGGGATATGCAATCATGGAAAGAATGGGCATCTGAACAACACAGGTAACCTAAAGAAGAGCTATACTCAAAAACTAGTCTTTCAGTTATTAACCTATTCTTACTTACTTGCACTAAAATGTCAGTCTTACTGATGGCACTGGCTGGGTCAGCTTGTATCCATGAAAAATATAATGATTTATGATGTGTTTAGAAAATGGCCAGCTTGTGATTGGCAAGTTTATGTTTTCTTCCTCTCCTGACCTTCTCCTCCACCCACTCCTCCTCCCTCCCCCTCCCTCACTAGCTGGAGCCCTCTGCACAAAGAGCTCACAAGCTGAGAAGAAGCAGGAAGCAGCTGCAGACAGAGCAGGGGCACTTCAGTGACATGAGAGTCTCAGGTGGAAAGAAAAAAATCTGCATAATTAGGGCAGTGGGAGTGGATTAGAAACACTCCCACCAGAGATGGCATTTCCCAGATTGCAGTTCACCGCTTAGGCGATGGAGAGACCTGGAGGTGTGGCCAGAACTCATTTTTAATGTTTAAAGGTTTAAGCAAGCTGAAAAAAGTATTCAGATGATTATAACTTTGGCTTTTGTTATCCATGAGCCAAAGTTGATTTTGTGAGTATAGGTACGCTTTAAGAATAACACCGTATCCTCAAACAAAATACTACTTATCACAAGTGACCCATAGAAAAAAGTTTAACCATTTAAACAGGAAAATCGATGGGTACATAAAGATTATTAAATGGTAAGGGGGCGGGGGGGGGCTTTCACCTGCCTATAATTTAGCACAGAGGTTATGGTCCATTCATTTTCTAAGTGCCCTCAGCATGCCAATGGAACAAAAAATGCACCTAATTGTATCCAGTGCATTGAATGTTTTTGTATTGCATATGATGCAGTGCACTGCTGGAGAGGTGCATTTGGTTTGAATGTGTATACATGTTGAAGTGCAATTTAGAATGAATGTGTCATGGCTACATTTCCACTGTCCACATTGTACTTGCATTATTGGAGGGTATCCAATTAATTTCTAATAGGCAATGCATACCAGCGGAGTAAACAAAAACCTTACAGCCCAATGCACCACAACACATCAATGTGACTATACATGCATTGTGGTGCTCTGCATCAGCCAAAAAATGGCTTAGGTATATTTTTTAGCACATTGAATTTGGGGGCCTATAGAAAATCAATGGACAGATATGATGCAGACCTATAAACATAAATTAATTATTTACTTGTTTTGGATTTCACCAATGACAACAAAACATCCCAATATGTACATAGTTAAAAAAATATATGTTAAATGTGCTGTTAAATTCTATTTAGAAAGCATAAAGACAAATAAAGGACCATAAATTACCATCCATTTGAAGACACCTGTATTGAAAGGAAAGCATTAGCGGAAATGTGTCCTGCTTCCCTCATGGGAAGGATGTTGATTCTAAAATAGTAAACTAGGCTGAATGGCTAAATCACCAGACATTAGCAGATGATAAAATGGTGATATTGCTTTGAAATATTAATGAGGAAGGTATTCTGGTACTGTCTAAAACAATTATATCAGAATAAATAAAGATGATAAAAATGACTTCATCCATTTTCACAAAATGATATTGTAGACTTGTCAAGCTATACCCAGGGGTGTAGTCATAAAAAAAGAAGAGGGCGCACAGTAACAGTGAAATCTATCAGTGGCGAGGGTGCAGGGAGAGTCTATACAGGGGCCCCGAAAAAAGTGAGGGCACGGCGTGCCGGTCCCACTACACCCCTGGCTTTAGCATTCCAGAACATACCATGTTTATTTGTAAACAGATACAAAAACACCACCTAAGTTAGTATCCATTCAAATTATTACATGTATTCTTTTACATAACTACAAAAAAACATGCCTTCACTTAGACTGTTTTTCCACAACAGACTTGCTAGGCATAGGTAAATGTGCATGGTTCAAAGAGGGGGTGGCGTTTAGCAAATTTAAACTGATGACATTTAGCTTTATATGTGTATTATAAACGATCGTCATGTTTTTTAAAATAAAAATTGATCTAGGCTGGCTTCCTGATTTATTATAGTGGATCAAGGTCTGCCCCAGGTAGGTGCATAAACTTAAAGAGGATATAAACTCATTGGTAAACGGTGAGCTTCTGCCATAATCAACAAGTATGGACAACATACAACCTGTGTGCAGCTGCCCTACAACAATGACAGGTCCAGCATGTGCTTTTGTCATTTAAAACTACTTCCTGGTGACTTTTTGTTTTAATAGGAGAAAGAACTAAAGTTTAGGGTACATATAATATATAATCCCTAAAGTTGGCTGTCAAGCTATCCTTATCACAAGCTCACTCCATCCAAGGATACCTTACAGGTAATGGATACCTGTATACACACATAAATTTAGGTCCAAATTTTTATTAAAAACATAAATACAACACTCCTAGGAGGTTAAGTATCTTCCCACTCATTTGAACTTTTAATGTAATAGGAGAACTCAAACAACGAGAATTCATATGGAATGGGATGTATTCTCCTAAAAATCAGACTAGTGATACAGCAAACCACATTATCTTATACCGCACAAGCTTAAAGTGCCACATAATTATATACAGCCTAAAGTGAAACAGCAGTCTTTACTTTTATTCTCCCCTGCTCTACAGCACACTTACCCAAAGATATCCTCATTAAAAACTAGTTTATAATGATTAACAGTTATCGTTGGTGCTTACATGATTTCACTTGTCTACAGGTTAGTCACTCTACAAACTGCTCAAGCCAAAATATTTTATGCATGTGTTGCTGTCAGTCTGCTAATAATGTTAACAAAAATTCTTAAACACTAATGTTTACTACAGTGTACCAGGTAGGAGGGACAGGGAGCAATTAAAAGCTTTATTCACATTAGAAGTTGTGAATCAGACTAGTTCTGAAAGAACCCTAATTTGGGCCCCGATAAGAAGGGCCAAGGATTTTGGCTAGGTGTTGAGGTCCAGGATAGTAATAGCAGAATTATTATTATTATTGCTCATACATATTATTTTTGACAAAAACATTTATTTTTCAATTACAATAGTAACCTGAATGTGACATGAGGTTTTAAGTGACCGTATCGGTACTGGTCCAAAGAAATCCTGGATTGCTGTCTTCAGGGTTTTCACAGGACAGACAAAACTGGTTCCCAGCCAATACTTCACACCAAATTCTGCCACACGAGTCTTTGGAATGAGCACATGTTCTAATTTTGGGAGACAAGAATTCCCCGCTGACGTTGACTTAGTACTAAAGACAGCTACACTGATTAGAGTTCACAGCATGGAAGAGGCACTGATATGCAGCTGTGCTCCTAGAAATCCTAATACATAAAATGTATGTATGCATTTGTTCAGGGATAAATGAGAGTGTTCCTTGTCATGCAGACATATGTTTGTTTGAATTTTCTTTCTTCAAATTCTCCAGAATGACAAGTGATCAAAAGATATTACCAAAAAAATATCATCTGTAAGCAGCATTTAAATATTGGTGCACAATATCATTAACTAGGGACATGAGTTAGATTATAGATAGATAAGAGTGAATAGGTCTTTGGTTGGGCTCTTCTAGCCTATTTACTTTAGATTGTTAGCAGGTATTAGAAATTTGCTATACAGCATAAATGCAGAAATACGGACACAACTGAAGATTAGCGGACAAAAGTATATTGTCCAAGAAATAATAGCCCACTCCAAGTTGCTGTCTTCTAGTTTAAATTAAATGGTAGATACTCTTTCCACCCAATAAATAGATTTGCTATTGTCCCATACAAACAGAATGTAAACACCCAATACATGAATAATGTGTCGAGGCATGTTAGTATTTTCATGGGTAATTCATGTTATAATCTACAGACAGCATATCATCTAATCTATTACAAATGTTATTTGTTGTACATCAGTGCTGTGAGCTTCAGTGGTTTAAAGCAATCATGTGCAAGTTCAAAGGATTCCTGTAGTAACCAAGAACAACTGCTTTAGGACATCCTGTGTACATGAAATAACATTTCTGATAAAACAATATACCGGTAGTTTATATACAGCTCACAATAAAAGCATCAATATTTTTTAGGGAAATTCCAAACTACACTCCTTAGGAACTATGGCTCTGAATTATTAAAGCGCTCTAGGACTGGAGAATATACACTTTCATCAGCTGAGTGATCTGGAATGGATTTTCTAAAAATCATTAGCTATTTGTTAGCAAATGTTTTCAATTCTTGACCAGATCCATTTCAGGTTTGCTGGATCACCCAGCTTCAGTGATGAAAGTGTATCCTCTCCAGCTTTGGAGTGCTTTATTAAATCAGGGTCAATGGCACTTTAACAATGATCCCACTAATTGGTTAACATCACGCCTGAGGCGTGATCTGATTGGGCTGCTGTATGCATCTATACCATTAGCCGTAAGTATATTCTCAGCATTTTCCATTAAAAGAAAAGCTTGAAATTTGTCTGAAGGCTGAAACAACTGTAGATGGAGATTGAATTTCAGGACAGGTATGTAATAATCATAGCCTGATACTATTACCTGTAGTAAAGTAAAGTTTGTAGTGAAAAGAACCGTTTACCTTTACTTTTTATCTCTGTTTTATCACTGTTTTTCTAACTTTATTGCGATAAATAACAAAGGAAAAGAATAAGTGATTTTTGTAGATAGAAATGTGTTTACTTAATTTTGAGCCTGACTTTTTAATATTAGAGGACATTAGTCAAAGTTTCTCTACTGATGTTAGGCTCAGTTAGCCTTTTACTAAGAGTATACAATCAGTAGTCAATCAACTAAATCTAACATGACATGTTATTGCATTATGTGGTCTTTGGACATCTAACATCAGACAGGTGGTTCAGATAATTCCATTAAGGAAAACCTAAAAGTAAATAGCATAACACTATATTAAAGCAATATATGTCATAATAACACAATTTACAGCCCTGCATCCTAATGATGGCGGACATCAATAAAACATTACAGGCTAATGTGTGGAAATTGATATTACTTCTGTCTGTGCCATTATCGTTTGTGAAGAACAAAGCAATTATGACTTTTTTTATTTCTCTCCCTTTTCATACTGTTTCTAAATTCAAGGAAAAGGGAAACTTTCAGAACAGAACAAACCCTGTATGATAACTATTTCGGAACTAAATTTGGATGCAATTGGCCTGATTTATTAAAGCTCTCCAAGGCTGGAAAAGATAGACTTTCATCAGGGTGCCTAGGTAATCCAGCAAACCTGGAATGCATTTCCTAAAAGTTTTTTGCATATGTTTTCAATTGTGGACCAAATATATTCAAGGTTATTTGTTTGTGTGTGTGTGTGTGTGTGTGTATATATATATATATATATATATATTTGTACATGAAAGCATCATGTACCACCTATGCGTATCTGGACTCAATGAAGATTGCTTTTTAACAATCAGTATATTGTATTTACTTTTTATTCCTGTGTTATTTGGAAAAATAAAGTCCTTGCCAAATTATTTTTATTTTGTACTGCTTCATCTGTTAGTAGACATCAGGCCCTGCTCTACAGTGCATATTCAGCAAGGAAAGCATACAATTAGGCTGATGTGAGGGATCTGAAGAATAAGAACCTGCACATAATGTATCTTCTAGTTCACTATACACAGTATCTAAACATAACCTTCCTTCAACTTGTTAACATCATCTGTCATCACTAAAATACAGATATTTCATTCTTTCTAACCACACCACTGCATGTAGCTATGTAAGTTTTCTGTATAACTGTACATCAATATTTGTAACTTTCAAGAAAAAAATGTATAATATTTCCACATGCTATGGCCATGATTGTAATCCTTTTGTTGCTGAAAGCAGAGATCCTGTAAAATAAAATACCAGTTACAATTTTTATGATATATGATATTTCAGCTAAAATTTAGCAAACTTAATTTCAAAAAAAGTTTTTTAATTATTACTATGCACACAAACACAATATAAACCTCACATTATTTTGTAAAACATCATAGAGGAGTTTGGCTCAAGTAAATAGGTACCAAACATATCTAACCTCAAAACTGCATGAAAAGACATGAAAATATGATACCCAGAACTGGGTGGTAATTTAAAAGCTTTTATAGCTCATCATAATGGAGTTTACAAGAAACTCTGGCCTGAGAATTATCCCTGGTACTCCAATGTGCACAGTATTACCCAATATATATGGCATAATCTCCACTTTATTATCACAAGGGAGCTAAAATGGATTGCTGCCTGTAGAAGTGATCAGAAAACATTACATTCGCCCTGATCATTTTTACAATAAAGGCCTCAGCCTACAGAATAAAACAGCCATAAACTTTCTAAAACAATTTACAACCTGAATGTAACTAATACAAAATTACAATAGACACAATATTTATAGAACAGTGAGCCTGACATTCACCAACATTCTCTGGAGAGACTAATCCAGATCCATGTGTTTTAAATGGCAGTGATTATGACTGAATCAGAGAATGTTGCTAAATGTCAGATTGACTTCTTTATAAATAGACCCAACCGTTTTGTTTTTAGTAGTTGGTGACAATGAAAATTGCACATCAGAAAGAAGTAATTCATTTAAAATGAGTGGAGCAGACTAAAGTGTGTGTATCTGAATGTGTTGGGGGCTTTATAGAGACACTGTCACCTTGCCCTGTATGGTCAAGGTGACTGTGTCTCTTCAAAGAATGTGAAACATTTTAATCATTAGATGATTGCTTCTAAGCGGTGCCCTACACTGGGAAGCCTGAAAATGAGATCAAACATCTGCATCTGAGCTTTGTGACTAAATTTAAAATAACTTTAAACCAATTAATTAAAACATCATTGACTTTGACAAACAACAAACAACAAACTTTGACATGTTAATGTAATTTTAAAAGTTAGATCCAATTGTACTGTACACCTTATAGTTCTGTTAAGTTATTGCCCATTTTTTGGACAGATTAAACCTAGTAGCCATTAAAATAATTCACCTCATCCTCAGCCAGACCACTGAACTCTGTGTGAGAGTAGTTCCCCACACACCTGATTGAAAGGTACAACTCTTCTATATTAATGTAGAGCATATGATTTACTAATTAGAAAACTTTAACTCAATGGACTTTTTGTGGGCCTTTTGCTCTGGTGTGCAGTGGTCCAGTTTCGGCAGCCTATTGCACAGCTAGAGGACTTTGTTAAACTGCTGGGGATTATTTCCAATACCTAAGAAATAAAGCTTTACAAGATAATTATTTTCAGCACTTCTGAGTTTTTATTTTTCCTGAAGGTACAGCCGGACCTTATAGCCCCTCCATTCACACCTCCCTACTGGAATACCATAAATGAAAACTTCACGTTGCACCTTATCATGTCTACTAAATGACACCCTGACACACTATGACAATGCAGATTAACACATCAGATTTAAAATACATTCTAATGCACTGGCCGTCATACCACAACATACATTAACACACATTAATGCAACATACCAACGGGCCACTAATCATGACTATTAATAAAACAATAATGTGGGCTCTCCTTTCCGATCTCTTTAAAAATACAAACTGACTGGCTGAGTCACAGACCCATAACAAGCATGCAGGAAGTGATGAAAGAGTCAGCATTGTAGTCTTCATTGTTCACTCAGGACAGGTTCCTTTAAATAAATCTAATAATATATATTGATATGATCTCATATATTATATCAATATTTATATCCTAAGAAACCATCCTTACTTTAATACATAGACAGATTTCCAGATGTTAAATTAGCTTGTGTAGATTAATCCAAATTATAATGACAGCCCTTGGAATAAATGTTACATGCAACAGAATTCTGTACCCATCTTGAGGACTTGCAGAGATATAATTTCCCAAACTTTGAAAACATCTGGAGGCCCAAATGGCCAAGTCTATTAGACTCCATTTATTCATTCCATCTTTCTTACCAGATAAGGAAGGTCTACAGTCAGCTATGGCAGGTGCTTTTGCCAGCACGATATAGAGAAGACAATAGGAATTGTAGAGGAAACTAGTATTAATCACATTTTTATGGATATAAATTATTATTGATTTTTGCTTTAAAAACACAAAGTCTTATTAATACAATAGTAAAACGAAAAGTGGCATTCACTAACACAGACAGATTTCACCTTGAGTTCTAATTAGACATGTTGGCACCTCTGTTTCACAGTTTTTACCTTTTTCCAATTGTATTCAACTGGAAAATGTGAATGCTGGGTGAAAGTTGTATGGATTCTAGTAAGGTGGCCAGAATAGTATGACTGCTGACTGAATGTTAAGGGTTACTTTTCTTTATTAAATAAGGGTTATGATCTATGCAGTCCAAAAGATAAAATGTTATATTTAATTAATTTCAAAATGTTGATTACTTGTAGTTTATATTTCCAGGGTGCCTGGCAGATACAGCGGCTTAGTTAACTTTAAAATCTTGTCATCAAACTGCTGAGCAGGAAATTAAATTACTCATATTGCCATCCAGCCCCCATCAGAGACACAGAGAGAGGGGGAGTGTTTGTGTGTCATTGATAGGACAATATGGATGCTTTCATTGAATGACACTCCACATGAGCAGACCTTATGGACAATGTTAAAAATAAATCTGATTTCGTAAACTGGAATATAGAATAAGCAGTTCTGTAACTCAATAAGTGCATGACACGAATAGTACAGGGGTACAAAAGAAACTTTACAGAATATAATTAGAAAATGGCTTAATATGTCAGCTGGTATAATGGTAAATGTAATAAACCTTAAAGCATTTGTGCCTGGGGGTTTAGGGAAATAAAAAAGACTCTTTGTAGCAGGGAATGTTGCAGCAGCTAAAGAAGGAGACAGGCAGTATGCTGCAGAGAAGAGAGGTCACTTTCCAAATATAGCAATAGCAAAGCATTCCCTTGCAGGTCCTATGACCAATGAGCCATAGAAAACTGAGAAAAAAGCTCATTAATTCCACTATCAGCTCTACAACACAGGTCTAGGTAAATGGTTTTGTTGAAAAGCCTACAGCTTTGCCTTTTAAATAAAAGAAGCAGCCACATTCTGACAATATTGCCCTGTTCTGTCAATAAAGCATGACACCTTTGAAAAGGTTTTCTAGAATACAGAAGCTGGGTGATAGGTTCTCTTACCTTGAGCAGAGGTGTAGATGAGAGCTCCTGGTAGCACCTGAAATATGATTAGTAATAATATATTCCTTATCTTCAGCTCAGAAGGTGGCTGTAGTCTTTAAGCTCCTCTTTGCCTGTGTGTGTGGTTTTGTGCACTGCTGGCATGTACTCCCTCTGTCCAGTGCTGAGCTGCCTGCACTAAAGGCTCTGGTGTGTGTCTATGTATGTGTGTGTGTTGCAGGAGGTTCCTGCTGCAGTAACAGCTGCTGCTATCAACATTGAAGCAAAATAACTCAACACCCAACAGCTGAAAGACAGAATGATGGGGTGAGGAGGGGAAGTGTTCAACAAAGGGAGGAGTAGTGCCTTTTCCTCCATGACTGGCTACATTGTCCCTTCAATATTTTGTTTTATACAAGCATTACAAATGCTTCAGATAAGATACCACATTTGTAACTAGCCATAGTTTACCAGCCCCTGTAGGACATTGTATTACAGTCCAGTTTTGTATTCTAGACAAAAAAGTGACCCATTTTGCTGACCATCTGATTCACATAAAAATTCTTTATTAATAATAATAAAATTATTAATAATTATTATTATTATTATTATCATAATGCTAATGATTATTAAGATCTCAACACATAAAACGACACAGGCTATTTCAGCTCTGTATTCATTATTATATATTTAAATATATTTTTGAATTGCACATGCTGTAAGTAACTGTATTTGCCTGTGGATCAGCACTTTTAGTCTTCTATACAGGAGAACTCAGAAAAAGAGGGAAGGAATGAGTTTGGGAGTCAATAAGGTGTGCTGCATGGGAACTGCAATATTAGAAGTTTAATTTAATGATGTAGTACCAAACAATGGTTTATTCAATAGAAGTTAATTCATGTCTTTTATATGTTCCAGCTTTCACATGTTCATGTATACTTTCAAATTTGCAGTGTTCATAAAAAAAATACTTTGGGATCCTGTCAATGGGATACTTGTTCAGGTACTTTGATCGAGTTCAGCATCCTGGAATTCTCCTTAATCGCCGGCATCTTCATTCTTCCTTTTTCTTTCTTCTGGATACATCCCCCGACCGGTGACATAGTCTGTAGTAAAGTGGAAAAAAAGAGTGCTTATCTGACTGCACATGCGTGAGATCAGCAAACCTTTTCTCTCAGGGTAAGAAAATGTTCCTCCTGCGCATGTCCAATCTCGGTTATGCACAGAAGGAGCAGCCAAGAACCTTTCGGGATGCATGTAGGTATCCCGTAAGGTCCCCGATTCCATCTTCATCGCTGAAAGGTAAGGGGCTTCTCCCTTTTTAAAAAAAAAAAAGTGTTGAAGTTAAAAAAAAATATTGAAAAATATTACCTCGTTTAACCTCCCTAACGGTAACCCCGAGTGTGACTCGGGGTAGAAAAAAGTTGCTAAAAGTGGTAGCCCTGAGTCACACTCAGGGTTGGAACACCTATGTAAGGTTAGTAAATACAGCGCTTACCTGATCTGCCGGGGTCCCGCGCCGTCCAGAGCCGCGATCTCTGTCGTCTTTCTTCTTCCTGCTTCTGCATCAGATGAGTCACCGGGGGAGTTCCCGGTGACGTCAGTGCGTGTGTACTTCCCGGCCGGGCAGGGCGGGAAATTCAAAATACATTTGTATTGCATTCAATACAAAATAACTGTATTGAATGCAATACATTGGATTTTTATGTGTAAAAGCAGTACATTGTTTTCAAGAACATTTATTTTGCACTATATATAATAGTATGAGTATAATGTGTATTTTTTTATTTTTTTTATTTAAAAAAATTAAATTTGTTTTTTTTTTATATATATATATAGATTTTTTAATTTATTCAATTTATTGTTTTTAAATGATTTTGTGTTTCAAACTTTATTATACTCATACTATTATATTATACTGTAAAATAAATTTTCATGAAAAACAATGTACCGCTTTTAGACATATAAAACCGGAAAGAAATGAACCGCTAGGGAGGTTAAAATGGTTGTCTACCCTTTTATGTAAAGTAAAACGTTCAGTTTAAATCGGCTTTGAAAAAATGCAATGCCGCATGCATGTAGACACTAAGGGATTGATTTATAAATAGTAGGTAATATAGGCTGTTTACATAGCAAGTGAATAATTCTTTTGCAAAAGATACTTCACTTAGTTTAGTAAATGGGATTAAGTTATGCTGACCTCCACTGAATTATTTGCATGTTAAAATTCTGTTGTTTTTTTAAAGATTTCCTTGCATTTGTGTATTCTTTGCAAAGTGATTTTTTACCGTATTTACTAAGCTTTGTAAACAATCCATTGTAAGGTGATAATTCACCTTGGTACGTAAAAAGCCAAATTTTTTTAATAAATCAACTTCAAATGGCTTCATGAAATCATCGGCACCAAGATACAACAAAGGATGAAAAAGTGCCAACAAGGTTAATGCTTTGTACAAACTAGAGGTGAGGTTGTGGTTCAGTTATCATTTCCTCATGCCTGTGACCACTGCCCCTGGACAGCCCAATAAAGAATGAATGGGGGCTGCAGTGAGAGGTAATCGTACCACTCACTTTTGCCAGCTGTCAATGGTGCGGATGCTGATTCTTTAGCAACAAGAGCTGTGATACTAGCAGCCGGGAGCCACGTGGGATCACTTAATCCTGAGGCAGGTCTAAACCTGCTCTAAAAATTATAATAATCACAACAGTTGATGATGACATGCAAAGCTATACAGATATACTGTATATAATGTCATTCCACTATGTCTACACCTACTTTAAAATGTTTATTATACACTGTAATAGGGAGTGATTATTAAAGAATAATTCCACTAATTTATAGCTAAACTAGCCTCATGACATACGAGGGAGTGCTGAGAAGTTCCTGCTGGCTTTGCCCAGAAAGAAGCGAGCCAGAGTTATGAAATAACACATTTATTCAACATATCCCCCTCCCGAGACTGATCCACTTGGTACAGCGTAGTTGCAGCTTTTCTAGACCGTTCAAATAAAAGTCCTTTGGCTGGACCGCAAACCAGCTCTCAGCAGCATCTTTGGCGTCGGAAATGTCTTCAAAACGTTGCCCCTTCTGGTGTTTTTTTCAAATTCGGGAACAGATATTAGTCCGAAGGGGCCAGGTCAGGTGAGTAGGGGGGTTGGTGGACCAATTGGAAACCCAGGGTGTTCAATTTGGCAGCCACAACGTTGGATGTGTGCGCAGGTGCAATTTCCTGCAAAAAAAGGATCCCTTTGGTCAACTTTCCATGGCGTTTCGTTCTTATTGCCTCCTGCAGCGGGGCTAGGAGGTTAAAATAATACTGTCCAGTGATACTAGAGCCCTGAGGTAGGTAGTCCACAAACAGAATACCGTCTTTGTACCAGAAAACAGACGCCTTTACTTTTTTGGCCGATTTATGGGTTTGGAACTTCTTCAGCCACAGGGACCTGCTGTGGTGCCATTCCTTTGATCGTTCCTTGGTTTCAGGATCATAGATGTGGATACAGGTTTCATTCTCAGTCACTAACCTAGCCAAAAAGTCTTGTGCAGCTTCAAAATGGGCCAAAACGGTTTTGGATGCTTCAACTCGTTCCTTCTTCTGATCACTGTTCAAACATTTTGGCACCCACTTCACTGAAAGCTTGCACATGTCTAGGATAGTAATGATATCAAACCCAACACGCTCCCGTGAGATGTCAAGTATCTGGGCTATCTTTTTTGCGGATATTCGCCAGTCCTCAAAAATCAGCTCATGGACAGCATCGCAGGTTGTTTGGTCAGTCGAGGTTGGGGGGCGCCCACTGCAGGGCTCATCTTCAACGGTGAAATGCCCAGTCTTTAAATGAGATATCCAGGTTTTGACAGTGCTGTAGGAAGGACACTTCTCCCCCAGTGTTTGTGACATCTCAGTGTGAATGTCCTTTGCTGACTTTGCTTGCAGAAACAAAAACTTCATGACAGCCGTAACTCCAACGACATGAAACTTGCTTGTGCCTCTGCCATCACAGCTTCTCACTAAAAGAAAAAACAGTTTTAAGAATTGCAAAGACCGGATATTTGCACAGTTACATACTAAGATATTAGGCTGTCATATGCCCCCACACTCATTTTTCTATTTCATCTGGAATTGGACAAAGCCAGGAACTTTTCAGCACATGTTTCGACTAGAAAAGCAACTTCTTGTTTGGAACTCCATGCTTTATCTTGGAATTGAATTTGAATGATCCCCTCCTTCTGTATATCTCAACTCATCAGTACTAACCCAAGAGGCACTATTTGCACTATGCTAAGTGGAACCAGTCAATTAGAATGATGTTGTCACAGAAACAGAAGTATGATTGTTTTTTATGCCACTTAGAATTAGGCTATGTTCAGACCCAAAGCAGGACCAGGCAGCTACTCAGCTGCCAGCCTTGCTGCACTGGTTCCCAAAAAAATCGATGTTTGCACACAGCAATCGATGTTTGTGCAGCAGGCGATACTGAACCACTCACAGCAACCCCTATTTATTCTCAATGGGCTGCTGTAGGCAAGGCAGTACCAAGAAAGTGGTTTGGGGTGTGAGGAAGCAGAAAACACACCACGGCCTTACCACCAGTCTAAACATAGCTATATTAATTTAAACTAGAATAAAACTCTGTCAACCCCTTCAACCTATTGTACATATTATCCAAGTCTGAAAAAGATACACTTTCATCAGTGAACCTGGATGATCCAGCAAACCTGGAATGGATTTGGTCCAGGATTGAAAGCGTTTGCTAACAAATAGAAAATGACTTTTATAAAATCTTTTTCAGGTTTTCTGGATCACTAAGGTTCACTGATGAAAGTGTATTTTCTTGAATCTTGGAGAGCTTCAATAAATCAGGCCCATTGTGTAGGATCAAAAAACCAGATCTGGAGTACAATAAGAAGACAATTCATGTACCTATATTCCTGCTCATAGTGTTAAAGCCAGAGATAGCTAGCTGGGTAGCTAGGGGGTGCACCAGCCAGAGCTGCGGAACATGTCTTCCGTATGCTTAGCAGGCTCAGGGCAGTGGGTGGGTTGTGTCTCTGGAAACAACCTGCCCAGTCTCCCATCGCAAGCTAAGACCTGGGTGGGTAGGTTCTGGCATCTTAACATCACTCTTGAAGTTGGTGAAGTTTCTTCCCTTTTGAGTGACACACGGCTGCCCGTCCATTCGCTGGCCAAAGTCAGTGGGATTAGAGTCTGCGGTCCCCAATTAGAGTCCCCAATCCAAAAGGTTGGGGACCACTGCCCTTCAGGCTTGTAAATCAGAAGTAAAATTTCTTATAGCCATGCCCTTTTTTCAACCCACTCTAATACAAGCAGGAGCAACTTACATGTGTTGCACTCATGCCTTGTCTTTTGCCCTACCCACCTCCACTCACAACCCACCCCTCATGCCCCATCCACCTACAAACACTGGCTCATCATCTCCCCTGCTGACCCCGCCCATTGACTGACACAGAAACACAGTTGCTGAAACATTTAGCTGCTAGAAAAAAAATGTAAATTCCAAAGCCATAAAGAGAGGTCATTGATCTACTTTTAAATCAGAAGTATCTAAATACTTTACAGTAATTCAACAGAAATATGGATGACAGCACACCAGCATAGATAGCTTACATTCCTTTTATTGAAAACACGTGGTGATAGCGGAGTTGTCCTGGGATCATCAGCACTCGGTATCTCAGTTTGGCATTCTAAAAATGTTTCAGAAACAAAATGTGTTTTGGAGAACATTTCCACAGTTGATGCTTTTGGTATTGGAATATAAAGAAATGACTACATCATTGTATTGTTTAAGATACCCATAAAAAAGATGAAGTTTGTGAAGACAAACCAAATAAACAT
>NC_092858.1:148350230-148457273 GCF_032062135.1 Pyxicephalus adspersus
TATATATATATATTATATAAAGATTTCTTTGTATTGGACTCAATACAGGTTTTTTGTATTGAGTTCAATACAAAACGTTATTTGAATTTCCCACCCCGCCTCCCGCACCACATGCAGCGACGTCACCCCGAAAACCCCGGTGATCGTCACTGCACTCGCCGGGAGAAGAAGGAAGAGAGAGGACGTGTCCGGAGGAGCTGCGGGGACCGGGTAAGTATTTTCTTACAGTTGTAATCCGATTGTCATACAATGTATGACAATCGGATTGCAATACAACGTTTGTTTATATTTTTAACCACCTGGGAAAAGTTCGGGTTTAACACTTTTTGCAAGTGTTTTTACCCCAAAGTACGTCGTGTTTAATGCCCAGGTGGTTAAGGGAGATTTCTCTAATTAGTATTATTTACAGACAAAAGGGCTTCAGTGAAGGATATAAATCAAGAGACCATTAGGAAACAAAATGTAGGGTAATATTATTACACAGTATATAGCACAAACATATTACACAGCACTTTACAAAATCCATATATTCATATCACTAGCTGTCCCTCAAAGGGTCTCATAATCTAATGTCCCTACCTCAGTCATATGTCATTAACACAGACTAAGGTCATTTTCTTTTAGGGGGAAGCCAATTAACCTATTTGCATGTTTTTGGGATGTGGGAAGAAACTGGAATACACAGAGAAAACCCACACAAACACAGGGAGAACCTGCAAACTCCATGCAGACAGTGTACTGGCTGAGATTCAAACCTGGGACCCAGCGCTGCAAAGAACAAAGAGCTAACCACTGAACCACCATGCTGCCAGAAGCCCGTCCACTCTCATATCGTAGGTCTGAGCCTGGGATGGTCCAGAGACACAACCCGCCCACCTCACTGAGCCTGCAATACATACGGGGGACATGGTCTGCGGCTCTGGCCGGTGCAGCCCCCCAAGCTGGGTCCTTCCCCTGACCCCGCTGGGGGGTGCACCAACCTGAGCCGCAGACCCCCACTGGTTTCCGTGCTCTCGTGCCCCAGCTGTTAGACGGCCCTCTCCCACTAGTGACCGGAGGTTGGGGACCCCTGCTGTAGGGTATAGTGAAGAAAAGGCCTCTGAGAAACAATATGGTGTGTCAATCTCAAAGAAGAAGTTTGTTCTATAAAACACTCAGAATTGTATAAAACTGTAATTTCACTGAACAAGAATGTGGAAATGGTTACATTCAATGGTAATATGGTACATTTTCAGATTTACAGTACCTTGTAAAACAGGCTAATGATAAGGTAAACTGTATTTTTATAATGCTGGCACTTTTTTGTTTTTTGTAAAAATACAATTTTTGACATTTTGAGTTTGGGAGTGTAGAATTATCCTTTTACAGCTGTTTGAACTTCCAAGTAAATACATTGGGGGCAAAAACATAAAATGAACAAGGCTCATCACCGAAGCTGCATGCAAAAGCAGATTCCATATAATTATCCTGAACACGTGACCCATCTGACCAACCAGGCTCACCTTTATCTTGCTGTTGATTTTTAACAAAAATTTGAAAACCTTTTGGATCAATAAATGGTAAGAAAGAGAGTGGTTAAAGGGATTAAATAAATATATTGTAAAGAAAGAGAGTAATTATAGGGATATACTCATTTTTTGATATCACTGGAATATCACTGGGATAACAGGGATATCACTGAAAAGGACATATGGAAACTTTAAGGTTTTGTTACAATCTGGGATCCATAGTGTGAATATCAGATAACTAAACAGCCCTTTCCACAAAATTACCTATCTGTAAATATCCTGTAGGATCACAAGAATGTACTGTATATTCAACAAACCTGAAAGGACAGGAAGTCATAAATATTCCCTGTAGCAGATATTTATGATAGACCGGGGTTAGAAAAAAATTGCAATTTAACAACTTTCATTTATAAATAATAAGAAATAAATTTACAGTATGAACTGCGAATCAGACATAAATATATGAAAAACAAAAGAAACTATATCATTATTCTCCCACCTTCCTGAACAACTTACAACGTACGTGTACAGCATTAGGAAAGATCATTTCCAGCAACAGAAATCTAATGTGTGTACACAACATAAGGGTCCAATGGGACTTTTAAATGAAGAACAGGGTCCCTGGACTCCACAGAACATACCAAATAATTTCTCTTCCGCAGCTGTTTTTTTAGGAAATTAACTGTGAATTCCATGAATTTTACAATGTCAAAAAAAGTTAATAATGAACTGTAGTTCCCTAAACAATAAAGTAGCTCAGGGAAACAATTTTATTTTGCTTTTAAAAACTTTTACCGGTTGTAGAAATAATTGTGGATATACCCAAAAGAAGTGGCCTTGCATCTAGAAAGAATCTTGAGGTACAGTACAAGATGCAAAGAACCAGAGATACCAAGCATGAAAGACTGGCAACTATCTTAATTTTAAAAGCCAGGTGATAGCAGACCCTGTATTTTCCTCATAACATGATTTATGTAAAAAAAAATCCTAGCTTTAGAAAATCGAGTATGCTATGGTCTGCACCTTCTATAAACTGCCTAAAGTCTTACATCATGCCCAAGTAATTTGTGTTAAATTGACAGTACTCTACTGAACAGTGCAATACATCTTGCAGAATGCTTGCTTTATTTTTTATTTGGGAGATCTGGGAGATAAACATGAAGACATATTTTAGGTAGCTATATACGTGTACTTTTTAAAAAAAGTCAAAGCTGACTTAAATGTTGATTTTGTTTTTATTTGTCTTAAACTGAAAAAAGTATAGGTCTCATAGTACATACTATAGTGTACATTTATTTATTCTGTGGCACTGTAAGGCAATGCTAAACAGGAACAGTAATAGACTATGCAACAGATTTATTATAAGGTCAATAATTTCTTCCTTGGATTCTCTAAAGTAACATGGCAACAGACTACTTCCTAATTACGCGTCTGTTTAAGTTCTTTTTCATCTCAGGTAATAAATCTGTCTCAGAACAAATCAAATCTGTTGCAGTTCGCTGTCCAGGAATTTAAACGTAAAAATTCCAAAGGCATGTAAACCTGTTGCAGAGACTTTGCAACACAGTTGCAAATCAAGCTGCCTCTTAATGCTTTATGTCTGTTCTGTAGTTAAAACTTCATATCTTCCTGTGTACAAACGTCTGTGCAGCTCAAAACACTAGGTAACAATTTTGAACAAATTTTTGTTTGACTTCAATTTTTAAGCCTATTTACACTAAAATGGGTATGCTAATTCTAAAAGTGCATTTAGTTTTCTTCTATCACGTCAGGTTTTTTCTCTACCCCTTATAATAATGTGATTACTGTAGTGTGGAATTGTATAGGCTATTCATTTACACGCAGTGTGGTCAGAGGTTGTGGGCTGCTCTACGTAGTGAATAAGCCAAATGTATTTTTCTACTTACACACATATTTCCTTTGTTTCAGATCATGTTTGGCTCTGCTATTTCTCATCATAAGTGCCCAAACAACCCTGATTCATTTTGTTATATCTTTGGCAGTTTCACCATTTCCAGACAAAGGACGAACATCAGCACATTTGTAGAGCAAGCCTATTTGGCATATTTCAAAGTTAAACCTGGTGATCAAGATAAGTCTTGGGCCCCTCATAAGGTGTGCAAACAGCGTGTCGAGGGTTTACAGATGTGGACAAAGGGAGACGTGATAAGATGCCATTTGATATACCTATAGTTTGGCAAGAGCCAGGAAATCACTTCAGTGACTGTTATATTTTGTATAGTGAAAACTTCAGCATATAACAGTAAAAATAAAGTAGAGTATCCTAGTCTACCATCTGCTATACGCCCAGTGGCTTATTCAGATGAAATCCCAGTGCCGGTTTTCTTTACACTACCCTCTCTTGAAGAACATGATTATGGTGATGAACTAGGTGACAACGATGGAAGAAATGAAATTGAGGGGATTTGATCAGCATAAGTTGAGTGATTTGGCTTGTGATTTTGGACTATCGAAGAAGGCCTCAAAAATCCTAGCATTAAGACTGAATGAGAAAAACCTACTTGAAAAAGGAATGAAGGAATCGTACTTTCAAACCAGAGAAATTGCATTTCTGCAGTACTTTGGAACTGACAGTGGCTTTGTGTTTTGCCATAACATACCTGGTTTAATGGAGGAACTGGGAATTCCAATCTATAACTCAAATGAATGGCAACTATTCATCCATAGCTCAAAGCAGAGCTTAAAGTGTGTCCTCCTTCGCAACGGCAATATTTTTGGGTCAGTCCCAATTGACCATTTAGTTTTTCTTTGTGAAGAATATGCAGACATACAGAGAGTAACTGAGTTGTTGCAATATCACCAACACAATTGGGTCATCTGTGTTGGCCTTAAAATGGTATGCTTCCTTCTTGGTCAGCAACGCGTATATGCCAAGTATCCCTGTTATCTGGGCATGTGGGACAGCAGAGCTTGTGGGAGGCATTGGGTGGAAAGGAATTGGCCTCCAAGATCTGCCCTAAAACCAGGTGATCCAATATACTACATAAGCTACTTGTTGATAGAAAGAATATTAGATTCCCACATCTGCACATGAAACTGGGTTTGATGAAGCAACAATGATGGTTGACAATTGAAAATCCAGCCATCGATAATCCGGTTCCTTCAGCTTTCCGGCATGAATTTCAGAGTGCATTTTCAATACATGTACTGCATTACACTGTTTAGCCACTTATGTTTTGATGGCTCTGTTCTCCAAAACAGCTATTAGGTCTTGCTTGCTACTCTAAAAACACATTCAGACGTCCCTGCTTCCTGCTCTCTGGAACTGTGCCAGATGTCCGTGTGTGCGAAGAGAAGAAAGCTGGCCTGTGTGTGGAGGTGAGTATAACCTTCAAAAATCTTGAATTTTTGAAAATCCAGAACTCCTCAGGTCCGAGGTTGCCGGATTTTTGAATGTCAACCTGTACCTCATTTTGGCATTTCCTAGCCTGTCATTTGAAAAAATAAAGGGCGGTGTGTTTGATGGTCCACAGATTCGGTAGCTCATCAAAGATAAACATATCATCAGAACAATGTCAGACGTCGAAAAGAATGCTTGGTTATCATTCAAAGCCATTGTCAAGGACTTTCTTGGAAACAAATGAGCAAATAATTACACAGAAATTGTCCAGAAACTTTGGGAGAGCTACAAAATGCTTGGTTGCAATATGTGCATCAAGGTGCATTTTCTGCATAGCCATCTTTCTAACATCCTGGAAAACCTTGGTGCAGTCAATGATAAGCAAAGTGAACGATTCCACCAAGATTTGAAGGTCATGGAAGGACAGTATCAGGGTAGATGGGATGTACATATAATGGCTGACTATTGATGGAGCCTGCGGCGGGATTGTCCGAACACTGAACACTCCAGGAAAAGCTATAAGCGTAAATGTTTACCTTAACTGTTTGCACGATTAATTTTCAAATGTTTTACTGTAAAAAAAAAATGTCATAGAGTAACAATAAATCCTTTGTATGAACAAAAGAAATTTAAATAAACAGTACATTCAAGGTAAATTATTATTTTTTCATTGTATGTTTTTTGACAAAAATGGAGGGTACCCTGTATCGTAAAAAGTGGATGTTATACCAAAAATTCACCACCCAAAAATTAGTAAAAAACAAGTGCAAGATCTAACTCAACAAAAAATGAAGTCCCCAGTGTAATATGTTGTAGACATGCTTTTGGCAGGATGAATTCCATGCTCATGTGCAATCAAAATGGACAAAGATGCCAAACCCAGGAAAAGATCTGAGTGAAGCAAACATCACATTACTGGAGCAGGGGAAGTACAGATATCTCTAGTTCTGCTTTAGGTTCTTCTTTGTAAGTAAGATTAACATTTCATATACATACTTCTACATATCCCTGATAATCCAATGCATTTATTTTTCCACTACAATCAAGGGAACCCTGTATGTGGCAAGACAAAAACCAACACCAACAGCCTGCAATGTTGATAAATGACATGCTGAAAGTTGGAAACTATTAACTATCAAACTAACATTTTAAACAGCAGGATTCAAGATTATTCAAGATTATATTGGAAAGAAAACATCTGTCTTATTATTTAAAGGTATGCAAACAGCAATGATGATGTCCAAGATACAGTAACCCATTATGACCAATGGATATACAAAACCAGGGGCATGCATGCATTTTGTATTTTTATAACTTTTTGTACTGTTTTAACTAGGCCATTAGTTGTACTTTCCCCTCAGCTCCTACAGATTTGCCACACCATTAATATTTCTAGGGAAAAATGTTTTTATTTGTATTGGAAATGGTTAAACTAATTTAGCTTTACTTGTAAAGGAAGACTGTGCTGGCCAGAAGTGTGCCACAAACAGATCATCACTGTGAATGAAATGTTTACTTAATGAACAAAAAGCAGGAAATAAGCTTTGAATTGTTGAGTAAACAGTTCAGGGGGATCCTATGTGACAGATGAGCTGACAGTAAGTGACAATACATTTTTTTCACTTTTACAGTCTGTATATGTTATGCTAGACTATAATACTGCTTTACATTTTCAATTTAGCAGAATAGCAGTCTTTCTTTAGGATTTTTACTATGGCCATTGAACATTTATAGCATTTTTGAAAGAAAACCATGGGAGAGATGGCACAGAGATACCACAAAGAACAGGACACAGATATGGAACAATAGTTCTACCTTAACCATGGGCCTGTAAAGAAGAGATTTCAGTGATGCAGAGAAAAAGCATGCCATGATCTTTTTTGGGGTGCATACTGTGCTGGCACAGTGTATGTTAAGCAGTTATATTCAAGCACATCAATGACCTTTTACACAAATAATAAATGGAGGAATCTGAGGAGAGACTAACTTAGTAAACCTAGCCTTAAAGTGACACATGCAGCAAAAGTAAACTTTACTGTATACAACTTACCCTCCATACTTTTCACCACACTTCTTTGCATCAGAGTATGTGAAGTGAAATCAATAGCAGAAACTCCCTGTATGAGAGTGGCTACACTGTACTTCCTTGTGCCTATATATGTTGAAAGTAGTCACCCCTCTCTGCTCATTCCTAAAACCTGGGCTACTTGAATAATCAGGGAGCCAGAAGCAAGTGCAGGATACTACTTCCGTACAGGTGCTACACAAACAGTGCATGTAAGGGCAAAACATGTGCACTGCTTAAACCTCCTGACATGTAGTCCTGGTACACACCAGTTGATGAAAGCATGCCGTTGACCTTTTCATTTAACAAAAACTAGGGGTTTGATTTATTTAAGTTCGGCAAGACTGGAGAAGACAGACTATTAGGTGAACCAGGGTGATCCAGCAGACCTGGAACAGATGTGATTCAGAATTGAAAGCCTTTTCTAGCTAATAGCAAACAATTTTGATGGGTTTGCTGGACAACCTATCTTCTCTAATCTAGGAGAGGTTTAATAAATCAGGGCCTAAGTATCAAAGCTTATTTAAAAAAAAATACCAAAGCTGGTTGCTTAGGTGTAAAAGTTGCCCCTGAAAAGTGTTTACATACCTCATTCAAGTAATTGCAGTAACAATCAAATGCAAGTATGGTAAATTAAAAAATAATAGTTGTTCCAAATAAGGTGGATGTGGCCTTTACATTGCTTCTACTGGGGGCCACATCTACATATCTCATTAAAAAAATAGTTTATTATATAACCTTTTAGTAACTTTTGCATTTTCCAATCATAGAAACATTTTCTGGAGTACTGAGCTGTAAAATGATGAAGGAAGTAAGTAATACTTTTATCAAGTGGAGAACAATCAGTCCTATTCTGTTAAAATTCCTAAACCTCTGTAATCCACTGTACTCCTTAATAAAGATAACAAAGGTAAATTGTGTCTTTGTCTTGTATGTTGACATGTACCATCTTTCCCACAGATTGATTACTGTGGTATCAGCAGTAGCAGAAACAAATGAATGCAGCTTCATTGTAGCAAGTGACAAGAAGGAGTTAATAAGCAGTAATTGCTAATCATCGACAACTGCAATTTAGTAGATAAATTTAGAATTACATCATAAACAACATTCTTCTCTACAGAAAATAACATGCCATTCACTGTGTAAAATGAGATACATTGCAGTGGAGTGCTTCATCCATGACATGTACATCAGCTGTGAAAATTGCCAGCAACAAGCCAGCTTTATGTTCAAAGGTCATAACAAAACAGTAAAAAGCTATACAGTCAATTCTACAAATATAGTGGATTTTTTAACTGCATTTGTTATTTTATCTGAATACTTTTTCAATAAACTTGTTTTCTTTTCTTTAGAAAAATGTCTCCATTTTTTGTTCCTCTTAAAATGTACACCAGCCAAAAGCTGAATTCTGAGAATGAGAATTTTAGGGAACTATAATCCATGCAATAGAAATTGTGAAATGTGAGTTGACTTACAATATTACAATAATAGGTAATGCAAAAATGATAAAATAATGTGAATGGTAAATTCAACTCATGTGTTGCTGAAAATATTAATAAAGAACATTTTAAAGTAAAAACATACAAAACAATGCATGGCCAAAATATACTGTATGTGTTAAACATTAATGAATAAACACATATGTAATTTTGCTACTTTAACTGTTAACAGTTTAACATTTCAGAACCAAAATTTTTTTGCTTAAATCAATAAATGTGCCCTGACCAATCTCCATAACGTTTTTTGATGTAATGAAACAGACATTATCGCGAAGCTTGTCATCTGTTTTCTTGGCTTACTCTTTTGAGTGGCCTACCCTGAATGTCACCATCATATTGTGTTTATGTTTGAATATGTCTGTATAATGTATTTTTAAAAAGTTATTTTGAAAATACATGTACTGTATTTTTCGCCGTATAAGACGCTCCAGAATATAAGACGCACCCAATTTTAAAGGAGGAAAACCTAGAAAAAAAGATTCTGAAAGATTATTCCCCTTCTGATCACTCATGTGCCATTCATACCAGTATTCCCCTTCTGATCACTCATGTGCCATTCAAATTCCCTTTCTGATCACTCTGTGTCATTCAAATTCCCTTTCTGATCACTCTGTGTCATTCAAATTCCCCTTCTGATCACTCTGTGTCATTCAAATTCCCCTTGTGATCACTCTGTGCTTTTTTTCCACTGTACGGCAGTTAGGACAGGGAACAACAGGGGGCGCTGTGCCAGCTTCACTGCAGCCAGGAGGAGACACACACTGCTGCCAGAGAGGAGAAGATACACATGCTGCTGCCAGCGAGGACAGGAGACACACGCAGGATCGGGTATCGGGTATCTTATTTTAATTATTTTATAACACATTTGTCGTATAGGACGCACCAACTCCCCAACCAATTAAGAAAAAGTGCGTCTTATACGGCAAAAAATACGGTATATGTATGATACTTTTATGATACTTTAATGATACTTTTATAAATTGATGTTTTAACTGTTTTTGGTTCTGGTATACGCATCACTTTTGGTGCCATATCTTTTGTATATATAGAATAAACACTTAATACAGCAAATCATATTTATTTTAAAGCTTGGGGAGTACAGTGCTTGAGGCATGTAAATTTTAACCTAGTACAGTGGGCTCCAGCAGTGATTGCTGCTCCTCTCCAGCGGCATGACATGACTGGCCACATCAGAGTCCGCCAGTACTAATCCCTCCACACCACAGGGCAGGGCTAAATGTGTACAGCTGGGAAGTGATGTGTGAAGTCTGACAGAATGTGAAAAAGAGAGATGGAAGTGGTATAAAGGGGACCCAGGAAGAAGAGTCTGAAGCTCCATAGGCAAAGAGCTGGGAAAACCAGGGAGAATTCACAAGATCCCTTTACCACCAGGGAATGGTTTGCGAGATGGAAGATAGAAGAGAGTTGCATGTCAGATATATTGAATGCATATTTCCCAGAGTCATTGTTGGTCCCAATACTTTACTGGGTGTTTTTGCTGGCCCTTAGACACTCACCAGAGGTTGTTTCTGCACCCGATAATTACCTTCACTTACTTGGGATTACTGGTTGCCCTGCCCCTTGATGGGAGTAATTTCAAGGGTAACCGAAGACTTTGATTTTTGTTGTTTTTTCTGGCACGGACATATAGGGGAAGTTATCACTGGCCCTAATATCTTTTAAAATGTGTTGCTTGCCCTGACATTTACTAAATTATTGCTAGCCCTCATACTTGCCAGAAATTATTAAAATATATATTTGCCAGAAATTAATAAAAAATAAATATACTTTAGTAAATTGATGTTTTAACTGCTTTTGGTTGTGGTATACAAAACACCCCACTTTTGGTGCCATATAATTTTCCTACTGCTGGGGTTGTTGGTTGTTCTGGCTCTGACACCTGGCACTTGCTAGGGGTTACTGCTAGGTGTTGCTAGGGGTTTGGTGGCTCTGTCATTTACTGATTTCTGGTTAAACCCCTGCAGGACAAAACAAGAGGCTGGGCCCTGTACAAGCAATCTACAGGTATTATAATAAAAGGACTTTTTGTGTTTAACAAAATAAAATTTACACATTTAAAAAACACATGTAACTGTAAAGAAAAAAGTACATTTGATGCATGCTGCGTCCAAGATCACTTTAGTGAAGAGAAATCAATGAATTTTATTATGAAACTGACACTTCCAGAAGTATTGATTTCTTCTTCTGTCTTCTTTATAGGTACACCTGCTATTTATATTTGATTTGTGTGACAAAAAGTAATATATTTGGATTACATGTACAAGGCTATGCTATAAAATATATATACAAACATTAAAACAGGAGTCAGCAGCAGCACCTGATCTTTTTTTAAACAGTTTAGCAGTAAAAATGCCCTACTGATTCAGATGGTATCTCTCCACCATAGTAGTAAAGTAGTATTGCTGCTCTGCAAGTAACTTTTACAGTTTTAAAAGGTTACAAGGTAAGAGATAAATTCAAGCATGCCGATGACAGAAAAAAAAATTGATGTAATACATCCACATTCCAGTTAATTTAGTTTTAGCATTTTGATTGCTAGATAACACCATATTATATGCCTAAATTCCATCTACAATAACCTCAGATTAGTTATTACCATTACTACTTCTAGTATGAATTTATAGGGCCCCCTGGTGGACACTTCATTTTTTACTGTCCTCCAACCACATCAAATATTTAAAGCACTACTGTAGCCACTGTAAAGATCTAAATTTGGACAGTAAAAAAACACACCCAAGATAAAAAAAGTACCTAAACTACAGAGATATTTATGACTACTTTATAATGACCCTGATCCCCTTTCCTCTTTCATTCACTATTTCAGCACCCAGTCATAGGTACCCTGTTACTTGTGGTCCAATCTACTGGGCTAGGAGGTAAATGCATGTTGATGCAAATAGACATGACAAGTTATTCAAATTTAATAGTAGGTATCATTCTCAATTTACTTAGGTTGTGCTGTGTTCTTTTTCTAAAACAATGAATACAAGCATAATTTATTGTAAACAAAAACAAACAGCACAAAAATAGTCATGTGCCTGTTTCTAGATAACTAGTTTACTACGGCTAATGAACTGTAATAAACAGAAGAAGACTGGTAAAGCACACACACTCTTCTGCACCTGCCCAGCAAACAAATCCTGTCCAACTTCCCAGAGGCACGAAAATGCCAACTTCATTGATCTCAGTGATTTGCAGTGAAAGTACCACTAGTCAGCATCTGCCAGTATTTTCCTCTCACCTTGTATTCTCCGGCTCTGACAAAACATTCTATTCCAGAACCTAAATGCACAATCAAGGAACGATTGCTCCTCTGGTCGAGGTCGAGGTTTATGCAGATAAGGAGTCATGGCAGAAGTACTGCATACGGGCCTAGAAATCTTTAGATAGGGGGAAAACCTGCCAACTGTTTTTTCCAAAGAAGCACAGCCTACATATCTTCTTACCAATTTGCAAACACAGCACAGGGCACAGCAAGGAATAAGGTGAAGCGGACAAAAACAGAATACAGAATGGGGTGCTGAGAAATAGAGAAAATACAGCTCAGAGTCCAGAATGGGATATTATGAAACGGTAATTGTAAAGTACAGAAAACAGAATGGGGTGGTATGAAATACAGAAAGTATGGCAAAGAATATACTCAACGTTCCACTGTGCATACTGTATGTATGCTGTACGTTACATACTGCCAACTACCTCAGCTTGGGTTCCCATATGCCATATAGGGCAATGAGTCAATGAGTTATCAAGGCCTGATGATTTTTGTTTTTTGTCTATGAAAACATTTATTAGCTAAAATGATTTGTAATCTGTAAAACTGTGAAGGAACCTCAAAGATGTGATCAGTTTTGGTCACAAATGTAAATATAGCTTTAATTAATTGAATTGAATTGGGGTTTAATTTAATGTCCTAAACTTAAAACACATTTACATAATAAAAGAGCTAATTTGGGAACTGAAAGGCTGAAATATATACTAAGCTATTATTCCATAATTTAAAGAATTCATTTATACTTTTTACTCAAAGAAGCTTGTGTCTGGCTACTCCTCTTACAAGGTGCTAACACACATACTGTAA
This sequence comes from Pyxicephalus adspersus, assembly GCF_032062135.1. Taxonomy (NCBI): domain Eukaryota; kingdom Metazoa; phylum Chordata; class Amphibia; order Anura; family Pyxicephalidae; genus Pyxicephalus; species Pyxicephalus adspersus. The sequence continues at coordinate 148,362,763 of NC_092858.1, forward strand.
ATGCAAATTGACTCTTCCCTGACTGTTCTACATTGAGTCAAATAAAAGAATGGATTGTAAGCTCTTCCGGACAGGGTCCTCTCCTCCTCCTGTGTCACTGTCTATCTGTGTTAAATAATGTAGACTGAATTCCTGGCGGGTACAAACAAGGTAAGGTAAAACAGACAGGGCACAAACTTAAACATGCATAAGAAGTTTTCATATTTACTGTAGATAAAATGCAGCAATTAGTATCAAATGTAGATTATGGCATTTTCCTGATAATGCTCCTGTCCAGCTGGCAGCTGTTCTGTCTCTTTCCACATTATCTAATACAAATATGGGAAGCTTCTTGGGAAAAAATATAAAGATGCCTAAATCGGATTCCAATGCAGTGAGTACAATGAGTGCAAAATAAATTACCGTATTTTCCGGCGTATAAGACGACTTTTTAACCCAGAAAAATCTGTGCCAAAGTTGGGGGTCGTCTTATACACCGGGTACTTAGCTGCAGCTTGCTTCCCCTTGCTTCATATGTCCGACGCGGCTGAGTTCCCACTCTGTGCGGGGAGTATGAAGCAAGGGGAAGCAAGCTGCACACAGAGGAGAATGTGAGCCTGGATTGGCTCTCCAGCAGAGGAGGAGTGTGGAGAGCGCGAGGGGCAGTGTAGGCTGTTACCTCCTCCTGTATCCCTCCTCCAATTACCAGTACTGTACTGTTTCTTCTGCCTCTCAGTTCTCGCACAATAGCGAGATCTGACAGGCAGAAGGAACAGTACAATACTGGGCGTATAAGACGACCCCCAACTGATTGGTTAGAGTGGTCTGCCAATTAATTGGGGGTCGTCTTATACGCCCAGTCATCCTATACGCCGGAAAATACGGTATTTATTTGTTGGACTGACTGGAGTGAGGACATATCTTTTGTGGAACACACTATGAGCCTGAAAGAGCCCTTTGTAGTTTACCAAATAATCTTCCCATTGGAAGAAAAGGAGCTGGTCAGGTTTGGAAAGCAACATCATTGTTTAGACTTTAGGTTCAGTTTCCTAAGCCAGGCAGAACAGTGAAATATAGCATTTGATTAATATGGGCAAAACAGTATTTATGAAGTGCATTTTGCTTACAATATAATTATCTTACATTTTAATATCTGCTGGCAATGGAACTTTACTTCTGGAGGGCAGGCCTCACCATTACAGAATACACTGGGCCTGATTTAATAAAGCTCTCCAAGACTGGAGAAGATAGACTTTCATCAGTGAACCTGGATGATCCAGCAAACCTGGAATGGATCTGGTCCAGGATTAAAAACATTCGCTAAGATCACCCAGGTTCACTTATGAAAGTATATAGTCCAATGTGCTCAATTTTAATGCCACATTGTATGTATTGTGGTAGTTTTCATTTCAATATTATCATATTTTGGTCATATCCGAGGGGAAGTAAAGACATGTGATATATGTGTATATAGTAGAAAGGCTGAAGTGAACTTTCAAACAAAGTTTACTTACCTTTTTGTTTCCCCCCCAACCTCAACAAACTCCTCCTCCCTCTCAACTATATTATAGATTTCAACTATATACTAGATTTGCCTACTTATTGCATCTTTGTCCTATTACTATGGGGTTGATTTACTAAAATTATTAAAGCACCTTCATTATGCAAGGTGAATGTCTACTTAGGATAATAAATGAGCTGCGCTAACTATAATCAATTCAATATTCATTGCACATAATTGGGTTAGCAAAGTAAATTTTCAGCTTCATTGTAACTTATTTACCAAGCTACTGGTAAATGTTTTTATGTACAAGTTTACTTATGCTTTTAATAATCACAGGTTACTGACCTTACTCTCTACTGTCCTTACTTGAACACAACAAATTTTTGGGTTATTATAGGATAAGAAAACCTTTTTTGAAATTAGTAGCATTCATTGGTCCACAAACACAGCTTTACCTGCCATTGCAATAACATACCTATTAAATCATTGATAGTAAAAGGTGTCTGTGTTAATGGTGTTGCGGGACAAGAGGCTCAACATTAGAGCTGACATTATTCTTCTTAGCTGGCTCTGTCACATCTGGAGATGAATGGCTGTGAGTAACAATAGCAAAACCGACAAACCTAGATAACTAAACGTCTCTATTGCAACAATATACTACAGGTCAGTTTTCAGCTCTGTGTATTTATCCTTTCATTTGACTGCATCTTCATTTTCCTGGCAAACCAAGTGGAAGAAATTGATTATCAGAAGTGGTCCCTATCTACTCCAATTTACTTAATGGGAGCGGCTGGAACCTGCATTAAAACGCTGCTGCTTACTGTGGGTCTGAAATGGTCCTGAATATGGTGTGTTTATATATACATTTATTTAACTCTTAGGAGGAGGATATGTGAAAAGGGGGAAAGTACTGCTGCCTCCTTAATAAAAAGGGAATCCATATTCTATTTGGTAGAGATTGTGAGGAATAGGGCTCTTGCCTCTCAGCTTTTTATGCCACACTGTAAGTAATTTTGGTACACAGATTCCGCTTTATAAATAGAGCCCATAGAGCTACTTAACAAAACATTTTATAATGTTCACTGTAAGATAAATGTGACTCTGTGTTAAAAAATGTAGGCTGATTGTCTAGCGAGTACAAACAAGGTAAGGAAGAACAGCCAGGGCAAAAATGTACACATGCATAGGAAGTTTTCTACCCTGTTTCCCCGATGATAAGGCACTGTCTTATATTTTTTGAAATGCCAAAATATGCCCTAGGTCTCGTTTTCAGGGGGATGTCCTTTTTTTCCATGAAGAAGACTACAGTACACATTTATTGTTGAAAATCACTCATGATCACTCATGTGCCATTCATTGTCCCTTTTGATCACTCGTATGCCATTCATTGTCCCCTTCTGATCACTCTGTGCCATTCATTGTCCCCTTCTGATCACTCTATGCCATTCATTGTCCCCTTCTGATCACTCTGTGCCATTCATTGTCCCCTTCTGATCACTCTATGCCATTCATTGTCCCTTCTGATCACTCTGTGCCATTCATTGTCCCTTCTGATCACTCTGTGCCATTCATTGTCCCCTTCTGATCACTATGTGCCATTCATTGTCCCCTTCTGTTCACTGACTCACTTTTTTTTTGGCTTCTACGGCCGGGTAACAGACTTCATTAGGGCAGGGATCAGCAGCTTGCTTGTCCTTCCTGGCGCGGAGTGACGGGCGGGTGTGCGAGCCTTTGAAGTCACTTTTAGTTTTGCTCTGCACTGCAGCCAGCATCGTCACACATCAGGAGTCACACAGAGGCACACAGTGGCAGGTGTCGGTGGGTGTCTTATTTGCGGGGGGTGCTTTATTTTAATGTTTTGAGCAAAAATCAGGGGGTGGCTTATTTGATGGGGATGCCTTATCATCGGGGAAACACGGTAATAATAATATTCATCGTCTCCATTTAACTTACTACAATTATACTATCACTTACAAATATTGAGTAGGCAATATGAGATGCCTACAAGCATTTTTATTATTAGCTAGATCACCTTTGTGAAACTGGCGAGTCTTGTCACACTCTAAATAAAGTCACCAATTTTCTAACATGCTCATGACACAAACCAATGGCAGTGCTGTTAAAGAATGTTGAGTTGTTCTAACTGGTTTGTGGAGGGAGCATGAAAGACTTCTAACCTTAAGCTGAGACTTTAGTTGGATCCTATTATCCATTTCCATGTATAGAAATAATTTAATATATGTAAAAAGCAAGGCCATTTGTGGTGGTTTTGTGATCTGGGCACAAATATCCTTATGGTCTCTTAGTTTACTTTCCTCTGTTATGTTTTAGCTATTGCATAGCAACCCTTCAACAGATCCACTTTTAGCACACACAAAGAGAAAGGTCATGTCATGGCGCCCTGTCCTGTTATGTCTGTGTATGTGCTGAAGGAACATTAGAAGAAGGAAATGATGTGATGGTTGAGTTGGGTGGGAAAGGAATGAGGGGCCCTGCTTACCCATCACATTATTTCTCCAGCTACATTCCTTTCATTAACATTACATATATAAATATGCAAAACATGCAAAAGTGCTCACTTTGAGTTATTCAGTATGGTCATAATGGTCAACTTCATCCATAATTATTTCCCCAAATTGGGAGCACCCCTTTGAACTATTATCATCCACTGTATCTAAGCTTCTTTGAAATGCACAACAAATTACAAAGGGCATTACTAGGCTCATGAAGTTTAATCTCATATAAATAGCATTTGATATCAGATTGGTGGCCTCTGAACCAAACAGCAGCATCTTGCGATTGAACTTTTCTACTAACATTAGTAACTAGCAATTTTTTTTAAATTTAAGTCACCCTAATTTTACAACAAAACAAAAAAGCTCATCTAAAACTATTGAAGAGGAACTATACTTAAAAACCGGCCTTTTAAATATTATTCTATTCTTACTTGCACTAAAATGTCAGTCTTCCTTGGTGGCACTGGCTGGGTCAGCTTGTATCCATGAAAAATATAATGATTTATGAAATGTTTAGAAGTGGCCAGCTTGTGACTGGCAAGTTTACATTTTCTTTTTCTCCTGACCGTCTCCTCCACCCTCACTGCACGGAGAGCTCATAAGCTGAGAAGAAGCAGGAAGCAGCTGCAGACGGAGCAGTCACACTTGAATGACATGAGAATCCCAGGTGAGGAAAGAAAAAAAAAATTGCATAATTAGGGCAGTGGGAGTAGATTAGAAACACTCCCACCAAGGACAGCATTTCCTATATTGAAGTTCACCACCTAGACCAGGGGTTGGCAAACTTTTTGGACTACTAGGCCATTTCAGGAGGTCAGGAAGGCACACTAGGCCAGAAGAAACAAGGTGTCCAAGGAAAGGTTTTTTCCAACCGTGACTGCAAGCGAGCAGCCTCAGTCTTCCGCACATCTGAGGTGTAGTCTCTGCACGTGTGCGCCTGCTTGGTATTAAAATGCCCCTTGAGAAGGTATTGAAATGCCCCTTGAGATTCGACCGCTTGAAAGTGCTGTTGGTGTTGTTGCACACTAAACACAGGGCTTTGTTACCTCACTGGACAAAGAATAATTTGTCAGTCCATTTGGGGTTGAAGACACAACATTCAAGGTCAACCTTCCAGACACTAGTAGCTGCACGTTGCTTCTGCTCTTTAGGCATAGTACTTAGGGTTACTGTGCGGAAACTCGATGATATCGGTATCTCGGGAACTCGCGAGAATGCAACAATTCAATTAGGCCGGATTCAACAATAGATAACTAGGGGGGGGCATTAGGCCAGACTGGAATACTGGCTAGGCCTAAAGACCAGAGTTTGCCTATCTCTGGCCTAGGCAATGGAAAGACCTAGGGGTGTGGCCAGAACTCGTTTTTCATGTTTAAAGGTCAAAGCAAGCTGAAAAAAAAGAAAAGTATTCAGATGAATATAACTTGGACTTATGTTATCCATAAGCCAAAGTTGATTTTGTGAGTATAGGTACGCTTTAAGTAAATTCTAATTTAACAGGTAACAAGGCAGCGTAGTGGCTCAGAGGTAGCACTCTGGCCTTTGCAGCACTGGGTCCCAGGTTTGAATCTTGGCCAGGGCCCTATCTGCATGGAGTTTCCAGGTTCTCCCCATGTCTGCATGGAATTCCTCCCACACCCCAAAAACATGCAGTAACGCTAATAGGCTTCCTGTGTGTGAACAACAGTATAATAATTTCTCCGTAATGTGGCTTGTATTGAAGGGAGGAAAGAAAAATGCCTTTCCCTAAGAGTTCCAATTAGGGGTGGCATGTTAGGTGGCCCCCAAGTGTCCTTGGTATGTATGAAACACAAGCATGAATGTCACTGGGGCTGAAAGCACATGATGCAAAATTTCCCAAAACATAATAGGGGCACTTTTCTACTAACTCCTGTATCTGACGTGGTGGAAGCTGTCATTTTACCACTGCTCTGTCAACCCAATCGTACAGCACATCACCGTCATGGCCCTTTCTCCTTTCTCAGTACTCTTGTGACTCTTCTCTGTTGGTCATGCTAGCAGACCATAAATCTGAACAGAGCCCTGTCACTTTCCCGGTGAGAGAGTGAGGTCTGGGGACTCTTTTCCCGCCCCGCAGCCTGACCAATAATACGCTGACCAGGAATTCAGCTGACCAATACGCGCGCCCCTGCCGCCTGGCAACTAAATCCTGTCACAGTCTTACACACACAGTACCACGAGCGCCCCCTCCTGCCTAGCAGCCTTACACACAGAGAACCAGGAGTTCCCACCCTCTCCTTTCTTTCCGCACAGTTTTCCTTTCACTTCACGCACGGCGCAGACGTGCCGATCACGTGCTAAGCGTGGCCCCGCCTCCAGTTGTTTCTGGTCACACATTGTCCCTGCTGAGCAGCTTCCTGTACCGGCCCCGGAAGTGGAGAGGAGTGTGTGAGATTTGCCGGTTCATTCTCACAGAATCTGCTGCGGAGCCGCTGCTGTAGACTTTAGGAATAAACCATGAGCACAGGTACAATGAGTGAGAAACAGGCTGCGATCCTGGTTATGTGAAGCGAGGACCAACCGCGGGTCATTTGGGGGTATATTTGTGATCTGTTCACCCGGGATTGCTGAGTCACAGGCGGGGCCTGGGTGGGCGGAGTCTCGTTAATGGGTGTGTCCATGTAAAGGTATTTAAAGCGGACCTAAATTTAGAAATGTCACTTTACTTAAAACGGTAGACAAGCCTTTTATGTAAGGTAAAAATTCTGTTGTTTTTTGCTGCAAAAGAAAGGGTGCTGGTTCACCTAGGCGATTGAGAATGAATGGGAGGGCAAAGTCTCCCGGGATACCTACGTAACACATCCCGGGAGTCTCTTGGGTGCTCCATCTGGGCATGCCCGAGCATCTCAGGCATGCACAGAAGAAGCCTTTTCACGCAAGGAGAAAAATTTGCTCATCTTGCGCCTGGGTCGGGTGACGTCGGATGAAGAACCAGAAAGAAGAGGAGAAGATGGCGGCGCCGGATCTGGGACGATGCAGGACCAGATACAAGACAACCCCGGATAGATCTGACTGCCCTGCGGGATTCAAGCTAAAGCTACGTACACACGTCAAATTTTTCTCACCCGATAATCGACTCGGCAGATATCAGGCGAGAATCTGGCCTGTGTACAGCCCGCGTTGTTCATTGTTTGTGGATCCGTCCTGGCAGATCCACGGATGATGAACGACGAGCGATCCTAATGCAAGGGAAGGGGGAGAGCGCGCAGCAGGGTGCCGCTCCATCGCCCTCTCCCTCCCCTCTCCATAGAGCAGAATGGTGCTGCATGTACAACACTTGTTCATGCGTCGTGCGGTTAATTTTGTTGGAAAGGATCTTGAAAGATCCTTTCCAACTACAAGAATTCCACGTGTGTACGCGGATTTAGTGTATTTTATTTATTTTTTGGCAGTTTTTAGTATAGTTGCTTTTTAAAGTCTTATAAAACACTTCGTGAGATGTGTTGTAATGATAAATTCAGCAGCAGCTCATATCAGCAATGTCTTTGCTGCTTGGTTCCAGAATGGCCCAACTTTGCATTTGACGGACACATATAATGTGATGTTGCTGGTCTGTGGTGTTGCAGTATTCTCTTCATGTGCAAAAGAGAAGTTCGATGTTCGACCAGTTAAATGGTAGAAGTGATACTAATGCTCTGGTGCTCCAAGTTTTATGAAGAATGAGAGGGTTTATTGACACTTTATGGGTCATTTCAGTGCCACAGAAGTTTGCTTTGGGCTCAACCGCAGTCTCAAATCTCCCCCATTCAAGTGAGGGGTTAGAATCTCTTTTTTCTACATACAGCTCTGGCAGATCTCAGCACAGTTTGCACAAGAATCATGCCATATGTGGCTGCATGGCTGTGGCCTGAAGAACTTGTTTGAGGTCCAGGGCCAGTCTACCTCCCCCAGCCGCACAGCTGTGTGGTTTGACACCACAGGTTTGAAAGGACCTTAAACAGAACCCCAGTTCTTCAGTCTTGCTCATTTGTTCAAACCCCTCTCCTGTACTGAAAAGGCTTACTTTGATAACACTGCGTAATGTAATCATTTCACAGTGAACATTAGAAGCTGCAGCAAGTCACGGTTTATCTGCACAGAGGACATCTACCATCATCTAGCTTAGTGTTTCTCATCCAGTTTCCAATGTTCCTCCTCCAGAGTTTGCTAGGGATTCGCTGACCAATGATCATTTTGTGCCTCTTAGTTCATTTTACAGATACCAATGATCTTTCTGGCTATCTGGCATTCTCCCTACTGACCAGCAATGTAGGAGGGAATTTTCATACAGATCACCATACTAATATATTGTGAGCTATGGATATAATAATTATAGCACGGGTTCCCTAGACCTGAAAGTTATTTTAAAGGGTTGCCTAATGTTAAAAAGGTTGAGAAACACTGGTTTAGCCCATTCCTTCCCAACCTTTCTGTCCTTGGCTTCCTGTTTCTTCCATTGCATTTCAGTTACAACCATGGAGGCTCAGAATCGCACATGGGAATGCCCACTCATCCAGATTGACTTCCACACCTTGAGTGAAGTAATATTTGCCTAATGCCTTCCCAGGGCCGGAATCCTATAGCAGCTTTTTTTTTTTTTTAAAAAGCTTTATGATTAATAATATTGAAACGTATGTACTTACTTTCAATAATTGTCACTGGAAAAGATCTTTCACGATCCTTTCCAACAACAAAACACTGAATGAGCTCTGTACATACAGCACTGTCCTGCTCATTGGAGGGGGTGAACAACGGAGCAGCACCCTGCTGTGCTTTCTCCTCTTAACTTGTATTACGATAGTTCATGGTTCTGCCAGGACAGATTCATGAACCATGTCAGACCTGAGCGGTACACATGCCAGATTGTTGTCCTATACCAGCCCTGAGGCAATTATCGGACGAGAATCATCTGATCTGTGTACATACCCTTGGTTTTGCAATTAAATTAACATGTTAAGCATAATATATGATGTTTTAGTAAATTGCTGCATAGTGTGAGATGTAAGGGCAGAGATCTCCCAATAGTTGTGAAATAGCCAAAATGAACAAGGCTGTCTGCCAGCATTAGTAGTGCGCTCAGCTCGGAGAACTTGGATAGGAAGATTGTGAACAGGTGGGTTAGCGTGCTTTATTGCAAAAAAAAAAAAATCCTGCTCACCATTTTAAAAATGTTGAACTATAGTTCTGCTTTAATAAGTATAATGCTGACCTGTACTAACAAAACATTTGTCCTAAAGTGATTTAAACAGTTATGTATAGTAGTCTTGTTACTCTGCTGAACTACAAAGTTTATATGGTTGTAAAAAAAAAAAATAGCAGAGATTGTGTAGTTATATCTGCGATGATTCTTCTATGACCATGCCATAATGTTAAATTACCTTTTACTGCTTTTGTGCTATTGTGCGTTCAGATTCTTCGCTTATGAACTTTGAACTCCTCGGAATTCTTGTCAGTTGTTCAATAATACATGAGTGAAGTATGTGGGGAAACAAATAACTAAGAATTTTGCACTTGATGTATGGTTGATGAAAAGTAAAATGTCATCCAAAATACATAAAAACATACAAAGCAGGGTCAACTTCTGCATCATGCAAATTCTTTACTATTACCGTATGTACTTATAAATCAATACAAATAAAATTCAAGGTATTTTTTGACCTGAAAAAAAAAAAACAGGAAAATTACGTTAGACTTGATTTATTAAAGTTCTCCAAAACTGGTAAAGATAGACTGTCATGGGAGAGAACCTGGATGATCCAGCAAACCTGGAATGGTTATGAAAACATTTGCCACCTAATAACAAATTATTTTTAACAAATTAAGTCCAGGTTTGCTGGATCACCCAGCTTCTCCCATGATAGTCTATCTGTACCAGTTCTTTATTAGGGACCTTTTTTGGGACTGAAAAGGTTGTCGACCACTGCTCTAAACCAGTGTTTTTCAATTTTTTTGAGCCACGGCACATTTTTTTACATTGAAAAAATCCTGCGGCACACCACAAATCAAAAATGTTACAAAATGACACTCTGTAGCTAATTCTTTTGTCTCTAAGAATAAACAAGAAAACTGTTACCTACTGCCACCCACTCTTATATTAGGGCAGGTTGGGGGAAAAGTGCTAGGTCTTATTTTCGGGGTAGGTCTTACTTTCGGGGAAACACGGTACATGGAATTTTTAAAAATATATATTTTTCCACTTACGTTATCCTTATTTGGTATAAAGAATACTGAGTATAATTGTCAAAAGTACTTGTTTGTGTCTTTGTCATTTATTGCAGATGAGGGAATACTGCTTACGGCTGAGGAACATGGTAACCAGCAGCTGTACAAAGGATGAGATCTCTGAAGCTTTGAATACTATGATCGAGGAGGTAATTGCTACTTGCATGTCTACGTGGCTTACTCTTGGCTTGAAATGTATTTAATGGTACCAGATGGACTGTTTGTGCCTGGATGATAAATACCATGGCGGTTCTTTTTTCCTAAGGGTTTAAGAAACCTTGATCTGCTGCGTGCCTATAAAAAAAATCACAGTAAGGGTCACTCTTTGATATGCAGCTACTTCCTCAAAAAAATCCTGTACTGAGAATTGTAGGGGCAACCATTGCTGACCTCATGAACATGTGAGTTCTTCATCAGCCCCTATCCCCAATACTTTGTTGCTGGCCTAGGACAGGGATGTAGGTTAGTAAAGTCAGTGAAATTAGAAATGCCTAATAGAGGGTCCATGAATTCGATTCCCTGAATTGCATGTTAATTATGGGTTATTTTTTTGAAGCATTGGCTTAGTATGAGAATAGTCAACTATTTTTTTTTCAGGTTATCAAACGCAGCCTCCAAAATTGTTTTGTTCTTTTTGGCTTAATTAAAATTTAAATAAAAAAGGCTAATACCTTTACACAGCGTTGTCATAGTTATCTCTACCACTAGAGGGCAGTGTAGGAGAGGAAATACACAACAAATAATTGACTACAATGTGAAAGGAGACTTTCCACTAGTAGCTGATGGGTGCGGAGGTGAAAAGTTTTAGTTTAGTTTTTTGTTTAAAGCAGCTTGTGTAGGTAACTGAATCTAAATCTTGTCAGTTTGTCAATAATTTCAGGCTCTTGTCATTTCCTGTATATCAGCACTAGATGCCGGTATTGTGTTACATGCATGTATGCTTACTAGAAACATGCTGATCGTTCAGAAGAATGACTCAGAATTCTGTAACCTTTTCACTGTCCTGTCACAAGCTAAAGAAAATCTAACTTTTTTTTTTGTGCTTTAGGCACTTTTGCTTTTAAAGCCTCAACACTACTTATCAGTAGTATGACTTTAAAGCACTGTGACTGCTAGTCTTGTGGGACTTGGTGATGCCAGTACTGTGCTGCTCACTGTTCTTGCTGGAGAGAAGGCTGTACTTGAACACCTGTGGTACAAGAATCTTCCTGTTCATACTGCATTCATTTTGTGCATTTTTTTTTTTTTTTACGCCTTTCCTGATGCTTTTTTAATATTTCTTGCCCTGGCCTTAGGCAGCAGCTCTGAAGTGATGGAAGCAAACCCCTGACTATCTTATAAGATATCTGACTTTACACAAAACCAAATTTTTAAACAAGACGGGGTAAAAGTCAGTAATCAGGAAAGCATCAGTTTTTTGCACACCTCACCTTCACAGTTCTTCTCCTACAGGCAGTGGTAAACTAGGCATCATGATAAATTTCACTCCACTGAATTTGGTCATAACTTTTCCCCAAAATAAAAAAAATATATATTTTTGATAAACTCTTTTATTGTTTGTCCTCACATATAAAGTAATTTAGAGTGTTTATTGCACAATCACGCAGTGAAGTAAGAAAACGCTAAATATTTCTTAAAGCAGAACTAAAGTAAAAATAAAAAAAAAAGCACACTTACCTTTAATCCCACAGATCCATCAATCCATTAGGAGGTTTCTTCGATTGGGTCCTTTGTTGTCATGGTTCCCTCCTTAGGCCCGGCGTGGAGGAATTGACAGGCGCCTCCATCTTCTTCACTCTTCTCCTGGGTTCTTCTTTGCTTGTCTCCTGAACTCGCACTGCTTAGGCGCGAGACTGGGTGACGTAGATGGTGGAGTGCCGATATCACTGCGCATGCAAGAAAGGGCTCCTTCCGTGCATGTCTGAGATTGGGTATATACAGAAGGAGCAGCCAAGAGCCCGAGATGCGTGGTATCCCGGGAGTCTTTATCGCCACAGCGATCAAGACAGAAAGTGAGTGTGCTTTCTGTCACTGGTTCTTAGTTTTATTTTGATCGTCTTAGTTGGCGATTCATGTTCTCCACCCTTGATAGATTGAGATTTTCAGGACCTTTTGCTAAAGCGATTCAGTCCCTCTAAAGATGCCCTACAGCCTGTCAAGTTGCCTTATGCATCCTCTATACTGTTCTCCAAAAAAAAATGGGACGCGACAGGGTTGCCCTCTGTCCCCCCTGCTTTTTGCTTTAAGTATTGAGCCTTTGGCTGTGCAAATAAGATCTAATCCCAATATTCAGGGTGTCCCAGTAAAGGGGTTATCCTGTAAGACTTGATTAAGTATTATGTGGCGACTCATCTCTGTTATCTGCCGTTATGGACCATGTTAGCCTCGGCTAGCATATGTAGGGAGCTGGAGGAATTTTGGATTCCTCCAATCCACCCTAATGTGATGTTATGGAACTCCTCCATGTTACTTGCGGATAAAAATCTGCTCTCACCAATGAGAAACCTGTGGCGGACCTACAAGGTTAAATATGGTCTCTCCTCCCCAGTACTGACATTCATTATCCATACTCCTCTAATACCTGACAGTCTCTCCAGGGCGATGTGGCAACTCTGGAGAGATAAGGGGCTATTTCATCTTAGGATTTTAGAATTTTCCTCACCTGTGGAGAAGAGACTACACTTTTTCGGAACTGAAGGCTAAATTTGAACTTCCGCAAACTTTCTTCTTTGCTTATTTGCAAATTAGACATTATGTTTTCTCCTTTAATTAGTAGCCCAGGTTCCCTGAGGTCACTTCCTTTCAGAGAATATGTGTGGATGGTCCATATTCCAAGCGTCTCATTTCCTCCATCTACCATCTCCTTCAATTATTTTTTGGTTTTGCCCGATTATTTAGAGTTACAACAGATTTTACTAGATCCGCTTAATCATCTCTTGCGATTGCCCTTTACAGGTCTCCCCAAATTCACCTGAAAACTTATTACCTATATTTTGGTAGCGGCCCGCACCTTGATATCGGCTAAGTAGAAATCCACTTTGCCTCCCTCTATGGAGGATATACTCACATTCATATTGTCCATTTGATGGAGTATCTCACTGCTCTTCCCAAAAACAGTGTTGATAAATTTGAACTGATCTGGGACAGCTGGGATGCCTACTACTTCAGTTCCAGGTTTAGGGAAGTAACATACCTGTTTTTTTTTTTTTTTTTTTTTTTTTTGGGTCACTAGTCTTTCATTGCCCCCCTTGCCTCTCCCAACCCCCTTCATCCCTCCCAAGGTTGTATTCAGTTGATTTTATTATAGTTCCTTCCCTTTAATTATTTTTGTGTTCTGATACTTGTAATTCTGTTTATTCTCAGTGATACTATATGGGATTGTGTTACTTATTCTGAAGTTGTTTATTACTATGGACACGACCACCATTGGTATGTGCAGAAGAATGTATGGTTTCATTTGGTTCTCTTGTTTACCGTGTCATCCTTAGCAGAGCTCTGAAACAGCCGGATATAGTAGTTCCTACTTATGGGCATGGACATATATTGTGTTTTAATGCCACCATTGCTCATTTATGTAACCCGCACGGTTTTGTTCTTTTTTTTTTTTCCTTCAGTCTATACAATTTTATATTTGTATTGATATGTTTGTACTTGTTTCATGGAAAAAAAAACTTAGTTTAAAAAAAAAAAAAAAAAAAAAGGTTGTAGCACTTAAGTAAAAATTGTATTTATTTATTTTTTTTTAATATAAATGGGTTGTTTACTCTTTTATGTAAAGTAAAAATTTTGAGTTTAGGTCCGCTTTAAATATGAATCTCTGATATCTATGTATTTATGGATTTAGGAATGCCAAAACAGCATATGTAAGTGTGGATTTGTTTTTGGTGCAGTCAACTTTCCTGACTCCTTTTTTTTTTAAAAGGATTTTTGTATTGTGTTTTTAGGTTTTCCTTTTACTGTTATCTGTCTCAGGAACTGATTGGTTACTCTGTCAATTCCTATTTCAGACACTGACAAATAGGGCTCCATTGTGTGGTCTCTGATGACAGATGATTAGTTGACATTTAGTTCATGTTCAAAGCATGGTCAGCACACTATGAACATGCCGTGCATTGAATGCACGGCCACATAATCTGATGTAAACAAATAATCTTCAAAGGGTTTACTGTTTGAACTTTTGTGTTTGGTTTCCGCTCATATTATTGTGACCTGCTATTGCCTAAACTAACATTTTATTCTATATTTAGCATGTAGGTCACTGACCTACTTTGTAATTAGTTCAGGTCTAATTTATGTTGGAGGCAAGAATGGTCAGTTCAAAAGTTTATATAGAAATAATATTTTTATTTTTTTTATTTTTTAATAAAACCATGTATCTGTCAGTTCCTCAAGCATTCCCTGGTGGGAATCAATTACTGCCATTGAAACACATAGACCTAGAAGATTCTCACAAGGGAATCTTTGAGGAAATGAATAAATAAAAAATGTGTTCCTGGCAATCCGTTCATTCTTTTGGATGGTAAAAAGGGTAATGGGTTAAAGTTTTAGCTAAACCAGTCCCTTGTATGTAGCAGCTGCATTAGTTTTCTCTACTTGCTGCACACTTTCCTAGGGTAACAATGCTTGCTAGGTATATATCTATGAAGAAGCAGTAAGGTTTTCCTAAGACAGAACTATAGAACACCTTCCTGTTTTCCAATAAACTGTAGTCATTTACCAACCTGGTTGCTAATAAAATTTACCATGTTTAATTTTAGACTTTGTTGTTAGGTTTTGTGAAATCGCCTGAGCCTCGCTTTATGCTCACCATATTTACTTGTACACACCCAGTTCTCCAAGCCCTTGATGAAGTGGCGGTCTCCAAGGACATTCCATCTATTGGAGCATTTTAAAGATACCAATCTCATTGTCATGGCTTAGATTCCACCACCCATTTTATACCCTTCCATTATGTCATACAATGCTTGTATGCCCTTGTTAGCAAAATATTTATGTGCTGTAATCTCAGAACCCCAACTTCCTGTTTTGCAGAGCTTCAGTCCAGCTCTAGAAATTCCTTGATATCAACATTTGCTATCCCCTTCCATGTGTTTATAGAAACTCCATGGCATTAACTTCCTTTCTGAGGTTTTCAAGTGCCCGTCAAAGGCTTTTGTATGGCAGAAATATGTGGTAACTGTGCAACTAACGTCATATGAATTCTGAGACCGAATGATGAAAAACATGGGAGGGAAACGGCGACTTGTAGTATGGAAAACACCCATGTAACTTTAATTAAAAATAAAAAGAAATGGAGATGTAATATGAGTTGGAGAAGGAAGACTAGGAAACATTAATATTTTTATAACTTATCTAATAAATTTACACTGCAGCAGATGATTGTGCTCATTTTCCTGCAGATCATTCTACTCACTGAGCAGATAATAGAACAGAGGAATTGATCGGAAACCATCCTGTCACAGTCTGGCAAGCCTTTTGATCAATGCCTGTATGTCTTTCCTTAAAGGTGTAAAGTTCTGTGCATGGTTCATGAGTAACAGAAATGTGCACATGTGCAAAAACTGATTTTAATATTTCAACTCTAGTTTGTGTTGCTGCCCCCTATCCTCCTAGTCCGTGTAATGCTATACAGGGGATTACAGGCAGTTTACATGTGAATTTAAAAAAATATTTAATGATTGGGTTTTTACATGAATATAGAACTGCTTTACTTGGTGCATTTTAAATCAACATAGAGTTGAGCATTAAATGTACACTTCTGCCAGAACTGAAAATTACACTTCATGATGCAGAGGTAGCACCCTGCTTACCTGTCAGTTTTCTTTCAGGCATTTCGGTGGTGCATTAGTCCATCATAATCCATAATGTTGATAGTCTGGTGATCCTGGAACATGCTTTCCGTTCATGCTAAACCGACCTTCTTTTTGCCTGTCAAATACAGGAAATTGGTACTGTTTTCTACAGCCACCAATCAGACTTGTCTTGAAAAATACGTTACGGGGCTGAAGAATGAAGCAGAGTATAATATTGCATGCTGTTGTACAGAAGCCAATATAGTTTATAAGGTCTGGGATAAAGTTAAATTTCTGATTTGTATTACATTGCAATGTTCTGGAATGCATTGGAATGCCATTAATTAGTCTGTCTTGTTGCCTAGGGTTGTTCTTTATAAACAGAAATAAACATTTTTGCTGTTTTGGCAGTTTTAGTTTACTTTCTTTCTGTTTCTTTCCCACTCCCAGGTGTACAGAGTAGTCAGTATTTGTTTGGGAAGCCCTCCAGAAACCTTTACCTGGGAGTTCAGAGACAAGGAGAAAACTTATCACAAGATTGGACCTGTGACACCCCAGGAATTTTATAAGGAGCATGTTAAACCCATATACAATGTGGAAGACAAGGTGAGTTTTATTGATTTTGATTTTATTGAAAAGCACAGACAAATAAAAATCACACTGTATACTTGTATTAAATTAAATGTTTTTTTAGAATTTTGATGCAAGGTTCATGCCTGCACTGTGCTTGCGTGAGATGGGCAATTCCTTCTGTGCATGCCCGATCTCGGGAATGCGCACAAGGAGCAGCCAAGAGCCTCCCGGGATGCATGGCATAGGTATCCCGAGAGGCTTTGCGCTCCCATTCTGTTTTGATCGCCACGGTGATCAAGACAGAAAGAGGAGATGCTGTAACGTTTTTTGCTTTTTATTTTTAAAAAAGTGTTCGCTTAACAAAAAAATAAATAGAATTTTTACTTTATATAAAAGGGTTGTCTACCCTAATATTTAAAGTAAAAATTTTAAATCTAGGTCCACTTTAACATGTCAGACTAAGGCCCCAGTTGCACCAAAGGCACCTTCTATTTGTATTTATCACTTTGAGATTGTGACTCCTGCTATATTCTTTAAATTCTCTGTATAGGGGAAATGTACCACTGCCAGCTTAGTGAAAGTCTGTGGATCTGGCAGTGAAAGGTCCTTTGTCTGCTACTATGGTTGCATACAGGTATATTGAAGGGAAGAACATTATGAACCAGTATTTATTTACACATACATTACCAACAAAAATGTCACCAATGCACTTTAGCAATCAAAAGTAGATCCTGTGTGCAAGTCCCCAGCATGTTAAAGCTGAAAAGATCTAAACCAGGAAAAGAAAACCCTAGCTCCAAATTATGTAATAGTATCTGAAATTATTCTTTTCTTTGTAAAATGTCTTAAGATTTAGCTAAATTAGTGGATAATAATATAAAATCTGGTATGGTGTCATTTGATAGACAGGACATTAACAATTTTGTAATAGCAATGCATCAAATCAGATTATTGTATGAACTCTTCAAATTACGCTCTTTTTATAAGCTTCACATTTTAAAATGATGTTCACTGGCTCAAAGTTCTTTTTGTATGAAGCATAAAAGGCAATTTTGTGGTTTTGACCTCCAAAGTTATCATTTGTTTTTCTTTTACAAAAATTCACAGGAGACAACCTTATAAGTCTATATCCCTGAGCATGGGCCTGTGTTAAAGATATATCTTAGTGAACATTTGACACAGTGGATGTTATGGTTGTTTCCTATTCCCCAAGCCTGGAATTTAGGAAAAGATAACATGTAGTGCAGGTATTGGAATCCCCAGAGGTGTATATGCTGCCAGAAGAGCCAAGACAACCACAAGTGTTTGGCCACTTTTGGTAAGCCATACAAATCTGCAATACGTTCACCTTTCCCTGTGTTTGATTCTATTTTAAATGCTACAAGTACATAAACATTCCTGTTTTGCCAGAAATGCAGTGAGATCTTAACTTCCTTTAACGAGCTAACAACACCCTAAAAAAAACCCTGAGTTCTCACCGATTGAAGTACAGAGCTGAAGTTAGAAGCTCACTGGATTTGGGGCAAGAAAACACATATTTTAATTTTTGTAATTACCACGAGAAGCCATGGAGAAATGTGTTTCATGTCTCAAAGATAGAGAACATTTTTTCTTCTGTGTATAGATGCCCCAGACAAACATATTCTGAGCAGGAGAGCAAAGTTGCAGCCGTTTGCAATCAAACGGCATCATAATAATAGGCATCATATAAATATTGCAGCAGCATAGTTTTTTAATGTATTCTGATTTCATAATAATTTACAATAATTATTCTGAAGTATTTCCTCTATGTTGCAGCCATTAGCACCTGTACTACAAACTTAGTCCCAGGGAAGTCTGTGGAACAGTAGCCTGACCTCGATTTGTCCTGTGCTCTCTGCTCTGTGTACTCAGCTCTTCCTGGCTCCAAGATTAAGAAAACAGCCCTCCCACCAATCCATTTCCCATTGTGCTTTTTTTTCTCTGGGATATCTTATAAAGTCATCACTGGAGTTCTAAGCCTAGGATAAAGTCACAGTATATGTTGTTTCTTTCTCAATCTTCCGTTTGCACTTCTTTTCCAAGATATGTGACCTAAATGGTAATATGTCTATGTAAGCAATACAAAATAAAAGGCATGCTTTGGGAAAGCTGACTTTCAACAAAAATAATTCACCCAAATTTGTTATTAAAACTGAACTCCTTTCAAAACACTAAATACTAATTAAATGCAGAGGGAACCGATTTCCCTGGGAAAAGATTTGTATTTCTGCCAACCCAGTCCTGAAATTCGCACAGCTTTGTCACATAGCACACCCTCTCTGGAAGGGTGGATCACTGATTTTTCAGTCACACATACAAATCTTGTTACCCCAACTGTCCCCCTCCTTTCATCATATTACTTGTTATCACATGGGTATAACCGCAAAACTAAACAGTTCCGTGACTTGCTTCCCTCTCCCCCTCATCAGAACTTTACTGTACAGAAATGGCAAAAGGCTCTAAGGTCAAATTCAGGTACTTACATTTGAACAGATACGTTTATTTCATTGCTTTACTTCTACATTTATTTGTGTCTTTTTTATCCTCCTGTAGTTTAGCTCCCTTACAAACAATGTTACTATTACATTTGATTGGAACTAAACATCATTTTTGCCTTCTTTCAATGCAGATCTGCCTTGTCAATGATCCACGGCCACAAAATAAGTTTGGCAAACTTTACACTGTGCAGTTTTTAGGTAATATGGTGGAAGGTCGGAAAACACTCTATAACAACCAGGCTGTAGATGTCCTTAAAAAGCTAGCAGCTGCCTCTATAAAGGATGGTGAGGTGAGTACCATACATAGAAACATATTGCTGCATGATTTAATGTTTTGTTGCTATAAGGAAGTTTGGGTTTGGTTCTGTTTTCTACTAATCTGCTTACAGTACAGGAAATAAGGCAGAAATCCAGCTTTGTTATGTATTTCCTCTGGACTTTGCCAATTTTGGCACATACTTACCTTGTGCTGTCGCCCTGCAGCGATCTTCACCACCAGCTCCACGGCTGACTTCTGTGGAGACAGCGATCCTGTCCATTGATCCCATGATGTAACTCCTGTGCATAAACAGTTTGAGTTATGTTATCCACAGGGGCTGGCTCTGTGTGTGGCGATGTGCTTTGTAGTTTAAAGCAGAAACAAAAAGCCATCAGGAACCAGGGAGTTAGTTTTTTGACAAAAGAGATATTACATGGTTCTGGTGTTTTGGTTTTTTTGTATTCTCAGTTTAGGTCCACCTTAATGGAAGCGGAAGATCCAGGGAACTATGACAAGTAGCCTATAAAATATAGAAGTACCGCTAGTTCTGATCTCATCAGACTTTAAATAGAATTTAGTGAACTGGGCTTTTAAACATGGAAGCATTGCATTGGAAAATGTTATATCTAATATCTATTATGAAACATTGATTGATTTCAGCTGCTTTACAGCATGGGTGAAACTGAACCTTTGTGAAGCTAACCAACAAGCAATCAAGACCACCAAATCTTTGTGGTTAATAAGATTTTATAATTTTCTTAAATAAATGTTTGTTTTTTTATTTGTAGGCAGTGTGGTTTGGCTGTGATGTTGGAAAGCATTTTCATGGAAAACTAGGCATCAATGACATGAACATGTAAGTTGTGTGGATCTCTGTACTTCTTTCTACCTGTTACATTATTATTTTCTCAAATTCTGCCATCTTATCTGACCTTAGTAAGTTGGGGAGAACCATTGGGGCAGTTTTATAGTATTTCAGATAAATTTACATTTGTTTAATCAGACTTTAAGGATAGAGTTCTGCTTAGAAAAAACTGTAGTTTTTCAAATTTTTTCCAGATCATATTAACGAAAACACAATTGACGTTCTAACAGATAGTACGGCTCTTGTAAATGTTACATTTTTAAGTTGTCTTCTGCAGCATACTTTCCCTTTGTCTTACATTTGTATTGATTTCCTCTTTCAGATTTGACCATGAGTTGGTGTTTGGGGTGTCTGTTAAGAACATGAACAAGGCGGAAAGACTTATTTTTGGAGACTCTCTAATGACACACGCAATGGCACTGACTGCAGTCACAGAGAAGGTAGAGTAGGCGTTAGAATCCTTCTATTGCCATTCTCAGAAGTGAATGCTCATCATCCTATCCTCACAGCCCAAATCTAGGTTGAGCCCAAAAAACAAAAAAAAAATTAGGAGTTCAGTAATGGCTCTACTATCTTAATAGACCATAGTGTAGTCAAGTCCACTGCACCTTACAGATTTCTCTATGGACCTTACCTATGTAACACTTAAGCATAGAAAAAAAATAGCTAAGGCATGGGGAGGAAGACTTTAATCATGGCTGATTAGGGTTAACAAAAGTTTGATGGGAGGTTAAATAGGAATACACTCGATTAAGAAAAAAAATTGCAAGTGATTTTAATGGCTTCAATACATTGAAGCTATTCATTGTATTGTCTCAATTCGCACATTTTACTCCCCGATTGTCTTTGCAAGCACATGCTTGTGTTCAACAATCCATGCTAAGGGGAGTAGGTGCAAGTATTCTCATAGCCTGTGCCCATTAAAGCCTACATATTTATATTCTAGACACCAGAAGGTGGAAACTGTTTACGCTTAAAACTATTTTGGGTATTTTAAATTACTGTCTGGAGTTATTTAATATTTTGCTTATGCTGTGTTGCATTCCATACATTAATCTCTATAACTAGTCTTGGCATTTACTTGATTTTTTTGTAGAGTGATATTTACATTCTAGATGAATGTTTTAATTCATCATCTAATCTCTCCAGAAGGAAGTGTTTCCTGTCCAAAGTGACAGCTATTTTCCTTACACAAAGTCCAATTTCTCCTGTTGCATCTTTGTAAGAAATCTATGAAAGGTAGCAATTGGCTAAATGGTTGAAGTCAGAGTCCTCTGCCCAGAATTGAAATCCCAGTGTTTGGTTTAGGCTTTAAAATGAGCGTATAAAGTATTACTGTAAATTTATTTAAACTTACTGAAGGTAAGGTATATGGAATTGAGAAAATAGTTCACTGTTTTCCAGTGTGTGAATAAATGTGACAGCCTTATGTTATATGATAACATATATGATAAGGTATTCACTTTTTTTTTTTTTTACTTTCCATTAATGTGAATACCGTAATCTTCTGTTTTTCCAAAGACAGCACATCCAGTCCCCCCTCTCTTTGCAGAAATCAGTCTGGCTTATTGAGGCCTCATAGTCTGCTTATTGTGAAGTACAGGAAAATTAGAGCCTATCATGTTGCAACGCAATGAACTAATGAGTGCTGTACTATGCCAGGACCCTGGCAGTGAATTCACCAAATATTCATCCACTGGCCTCTTGCTTTTGCTTTTTCTCCCCCATGATAGTTAAAAAATGTTCTATACTTCCTTCTTCATGTTATTATCTGGATTATCTGGGGAAAAAATGCAGAGGTGGGGGAGAGGTGGAAACTTAACTGGGAATTTAACTCCGCAGCTTTTAACTTGTGGCTCTGCCTCATTAACTCCGGAACCCAAACTAATAGCTAAAAAAAGGGGGAGGATAAGCAGCCGCTCCTGTCTGAAGAGGGCACTTGCTTACTCTTTACTTGTCCTTATCCATTGTCACAAATTCTGGACAGTTTCTCTGCAGGATTACAGTCAGGATTCAGACATTCTGATCTGTGACAAAATTTAGGCTGATAACGATGATAACCAAATCTGACCAATTTGACCAATTTCATATTGTGCAGGGAACACTGCTAATTATTGTATGCAGAATGTATACATAAAGGGGGGCTGTCATGTAGCTGTATGAACTCTTCATTTATTATGACCAACACAAAAGTTGAAGCAACCTGATCTCCCCATTATTAAGAGGATTGTGGGGATCCTAAAAGATAAGTGTACCCCAAAAAATGTTAGTGGATCTTCGGTATCTTCTGGCGAAGGTTTAGATCAACTACTGATTTTTTTTTCTGTCTCTGTCCCTGCTGGAAACATTCCACCTCATTTATTGTTAGTAGACTCACTTTTCCCAACTGTACTTCTAATTGTCTGATAATTTTCCATCACTTCCTGTTAAAGTAACAACTGTCACTAGGACAGGAAGTAAACCTAAATCTACTCAAAACAGAAGCACCAAATAATACCTTATAGTGGATCCTGCCTTCCATCCATGGAAAAAGTTTTTCTGGGAATTAACCTCTGTGATTGGTCATCCGGCAGTCTCTCCTAACTTTACAGGCCCTATATTTCAACGCTGGGGATAGAATGGATTAGGCAGTTCATTTCTGCAGATGCATAGGCAACAGTGACTCAACTGTAAAATGACTACTCATTTCCCAATTTAGGTCCTGGAGGACATTACAACTTAGGCACTTTTTGGGCTCCCTTAGTCCTGGAGCAGTCTTGCACCGCAGAAAGCCCAGTGCGGGCAGCCTTGTCACATTCCTATCAATTGTTGCTGTCACACCATTCTAGACAACCTCCTGCGTATGTAGCAGGATGGGAGAGGGAGCTACAGACGTCTTCTCTGGACAGTAGAAAGAGCAACTATTTTACTATGCCCAAAAGGCCTCTATATGTATTCAATATCAGGAAACAAGTTATAAAATACTCACAAGATGGCACAGAACACCGGTGGTTCTGGCTAAAATGTACCCTGATGTCAGCCCTCTCTGTGTGGGACAGCTTAGTGTACGTTGCTACATATATTCTGGAGCTGCCCACTTCTACAGTCTTTCTGGTGAAAGGTAGCCGAGGTTATTAGGAAACTCACAGGTTTATACATGGTAAACCGGAGCTGGTTTTGCTCCACATCTCCACCATGTCCAAGAAAAAGTATTGCTCCTCCTTAGATTGCCATTAATTAAATGCTGCAAAGATGTGTATCCCTGCTCTGTGGAAACAGACAGGACCTCCGACAATGAAGCATTGGATAAATAAAGTAAATGAAATCCAGGCAATGGAAGACTTGTTGGCATAATGATGAATCATCAAAAGTCAAAAACACATGCACATGGTTCTATTGGGAAAATGTATTTGGTCATCAGAATATCTTTCATGTCAGCAATACCATCTTTGTTCTTTTTGTGGATGGTTGTGTACAATGTTTTAGGGAACTTTATTCATGTAAGGTATATGAAACTGTATCATTAAAAGCACTATTGGAGACAGTTTTCCTTTCCCTTTCCTTTCCTTTCCTTTTTTTTCTCTTCCCTGATTTCCTTATATTTAACATTCATAGTCTGTGTCCCAGAACTGATATCTCTTTTGCACAGGGGTGTCAAATTGTGCTGATAGAGTTTTTTTGAGAGTGGGACATACTGTAGTAGGAGTATATAACGTGACCCAGAGATTATCATTGTTTTTCCTTGAAGTATTCTAATAATATACGTCTCAAATTTCAGGAAGGACAAGAAGGGGAGTATGAAAAATGGCGAGTAGAGAACTCATGGGGTGACGACCGTGGAAATAAAGGTAAGTCAGATCTGACATGTAGCATAAACAATGACATCTTTAAAAATGCAGCTTATATGAACTAGTTATAAAAATTGGACTGTCTGGCATTTGAAACCTAACATTTGCCCTGTAAATTTAAATTTTTTTTTATTTTTGCTTCTTCACACTTACTATAGAGTTTTATTATTTCAGTTCGTACTTACCACAGATGCTATACAAATTGTTTTCCCCACTGTTCATCAACCAAAAAACATTTTTTTATGACAATTGATCAGCAGGCCTAAGGCCAAGGTCATTGTTTACTCTCACTAACGTCTGACACTGGTCACAGCCCTGGTCTGGAAAATCATTTTTAATGACTTCAAAACATAAATTAATTTAAGGTTGCTACTTTGGCCCTAAATATTAGTGTTATATGTTTAACAGTGAAGTCTGACCTCTTCTAGGGTTTTTGCCCATGAGACGGTATCTTTACTTCTACATTAAGAACATGAAAAAAACAGTAATGAAAAAATGGCAATCAGAGCATTTCTTTTTTCCATATGTACAAATTTTAAATCTCTACAGAAATAAGCGCTAGAATGATGAGCAATTATGAGTTTTCTCTTCATAGCTTGTCTTGGGCAACAGGAAATGAAAGGAAATTTCTCCAAAGTGAGGGAAAATGCTTTCATAGCTGGCGATAGAATATTTGTTCAAGTTTGATGATTTCCCCTAACCTACTTTGGTCTCAGTGACTGTGGTTCTAGGACATTTAAAAAGTATGGATCTACACAGCATAGATAGAGATGGCAACAAAACCTGACCCCGCTGTGTGCAGGTCTGATTTAGTAGGTAAAAGGTAAATAATGAACTGAAACTGATAGCTAGCCAGTGTTTTATTACTTGCCAATATTATTCTTTGTTGAGAGGAAGCGCGAAATACAGTTTGTCATTTAAACGGATTTAAAATTGTCTATATATAATTGAATCCGTTTGCCTATGTAAAACTAGATACCTATGTAACTCGATGGCTTTGACATTTTGGATCCTCAGGTGCTTTGACGTCGACTTTTCCGAAGCAAAGTTACTCAGTGATTTGTTGTTCAATGAATAGGAAATCAGGGCTAGATTGTTTACACATGGGGGGCAAGAGAAAAACTGAAACTGTTGGTGCAATAAATCTGTAGAAGCACAATTGTCAGGGTAAGGTTTGATCAATGTTAATACCTGAAATCCCTCCAATCTCCAAATGCCTTATTAATTAGCAGAGCTTCCAGGGTTGTAACGCAGACTGTCTGGAATGGGCCTCTGCAAAGCGCCACAGAGATTAGAGCAAAAGATTCCATAGCTGATTATTGGATACTCCTTTTCACAGCAGAAATGTTCTTTGTACAAGTGCCAGGACATGCTGTGTATGCAAGGGGATTGGGGATGTGCTATAATTGCAGCTAGAGAATATTGGAGAAATCTAATTTGTATTATAAAAGTTTTCCAGTTGTATCAAGGTGTCGTTAGGTAAAGTACAACATAATTTATTTAATGGTTTCCATTATACAAATGAAATGTATTTTAATGTTTTTCTTCATCTGGTCATCGAGTGCCAATATTTTATTGTCATGTTTGGTAAAAAAAACTAACCGCTCAGAATTTAAAGTGAATATGTTTGCAAAATCTTATAATGAGTATAAAGGACTGAACACTGGGCACTTAAAGGTTTCTGCGTGTCTCATCCACTCTTCCCAAAGGTGCTTCTGTTTACCTTTTGGTACATTGGACCCAGACAAGCACTATATTGAACCAATTTACCCACTCATCAAGATCCAATAATGAACAGTGATC
The DNA here is from genome assembly GCF_032062135.1 of Pyxicephalus adspersus. Taxonomy (NCBI): domain Eukaryota; kingdom Metazoa; phylum Chordata; class Amphibia; order Anura; family Pyxicephalidae; genus Pyxicephalus; species Pyxicephalus adspersus. Next base: position 148,388,622 of record NC_092858.1, read on the forward strand.
TAAGGATTCCCAAAAAGTGCACAAAGAAGAATAGTGCAAGAATAAAAAGTACTGTACATGGTTTCCAACCACCTACAAGAGTTTGACTTTCAGGCTAGTTCCCATCCAGTCTTACTTTTAGTCTTGCAGAGTTCTAGAGGTTCCTATTCTGCACTGATATTTCTTACTCTAAATACATTGCATATGGTGAGCTCATTACAGTGTACATTAGAAACAGCAGCAAGTCACATAGAATCTCCCATATTCTGGCCAGAAGGACAACCAGCATAATCTAGCTCTTTTTTTCACCAGCCCCACATCTCAATTTTTGCGTTTCTTACAATTTTATTTTAGATTGTGTGTGTATATGCAGAGCCCATTCCATATTTGCCAGCTTCTAACCTAAGGAATATCCTGACAATTGTAGTTTATTTAAATATTGGAAAGACACCATATGGCTTAGGTAACCATTGTCCTCTGTGGCAACTGCCTGTTGTGGGTGCTAAGTCAGTCAAAATGATTGTTTCATCACTTATTGAGCCAGTGCCCTTGAACAAGCATTTGCATTACAGGTATCCCACAATAGAGTCATTCAGTCCAGTGATTCATTAGACATTAAAGTAGGTTGGAGGTCTGGAACACACACATTTTACAAAGAAATGAGCAATGAAAACTCAAAGATTTGTATTCCAACAGTCTGCCTATAAGCTTTCCCAACACATTTTTAGCAACACAAATGGCAATGGTAAGGAATTTGGGTGGGGCCTGACGAGGAAACTGTGTAGGGCATAAAAACAGCACTGCACAATGGCCGGCACTCTGCCTATCTGTTTCGCTTATCCTCTTTGTGAGTTAGCTGAAAGAACTGTTCTTGTTTTCCATCACTATAAAAACAGACATTGGGGCTGATTTACTAAAGGAATTTATGTTGTAAACTTACCAAAATAAATTAACACTCTACAAGGAATAATTCACTTATTTTTTTAATATGGTTAGATTTCACATTGATAAGTAAACACAATCATGTGCAAGGAAATCTTAAAAAGAAAATAGAAAAAAGAATTTTTGCTTGCACATATTTGGATGGTTAAGATCAGCAGAGCTTAAACTAATTTACTAAGCTAAGTGAGATATCCTTTGCAAGGGAATAGGTCAGTTTGCTATGTTAATTGGATATATTCCTTTAGTAAATCAACTCAGTTGTCTTATTCAGTTACTTCCAGGTCTGTAAGCAAAGCAGGTTTGATAATATAGGAGATCACAGGGTGTTTCAGTAACACATTCTGCAGAAAAATGTGTGTTTGTAAAAAAGTAATAATTGTTTTCTAAGAAAATTACAATGAACCCGTGTGTGGGCCAATGTAAAGATACATTTAAAATACTTTAATTCCCAGACCTTCAGGTGACAAATTGCCCAGGCTGTCCAGATACATTCTAAGGCTTCCTTCTTCTTATCTCTTTAGCCCATCAAAAGGCTGGTGTATTTCCAATGAGGTAGGGATTGGATAACTCCCCAACAGACTTCTGAAATACTCCAACTTGTGACCCAGAAGTGCTGGGGCCAAATTTTTTTCATAGTATTTTTACATTTTAAATTGTTTATTTTAATATAATATGTTGATCTTTAACTACATAAAACTGTAATCTGATAATTATTTTCTTTGTCTACGCAGGCTATTTGATTATGACCGATGAGTGGTTCTCCGAGTATGTCTATGAGGTGGTTGTGGATAAGAAGCACGTCCCTGAAGAGGTCTTGGAGGTGTTAAAGCAGGATCCTGTTGTGCTACCAGCCTGGGACCCAATGGGTGCCTTGGCTTAGTAATGAAATGACTTCACTTTTCTTTTACCCTCTCATCGTCATCAAGACTAGAAATTCCCTTCTCCCAAATCAGTGTAGCACTGGAACAATAGATTCAACCAAACACTGCATGTTTTCTCATGAATTAGAAGAGGGATAGACTTTGATCCCCAGCCATCTGCTGTACCATGAACCCAGCACTCAGGAAGTGTCTCTCTTCATCCAAATCATCTCACCTGAATAGCTCTGTAATTCAATCCTATTTTTTGTACCAAATAATAATTATATTGTGACAGACCTTTACCCATGATGGGGATAAGAATCAATCTCCGCTAAAACTAGACCAAGAGAGGTGACTATATGTTAACTACATGTATATCTGTGCTTCTGTTTTTATGATTTGTCCTTTGAAAGACTGGGCCCAATTCAGAACCTGCTGGCTTCATTTACTTTTATTTCACTGTGCATTTGTTTGTTTTTTTTCATTGCATGTAGGTGGACAGAAGGATCTCAGTAGGTGACTAGATCTGACTTAAAAGCCTAGTCAAAACTCTATTTTAGATTGAGTTGAGAAGAGTTAGGATCAGCTTTTTGCCATAAGTTGGTAGCTTTATCTGATCTCGGCCTCAGATTTCTCCTGGCTGCCAATGTATGACTATGACAGAGATTAGTGACTTGTGACCGTTGCAGGATAGGCAGAGATGACCTTGATACACATGCTGAAAAGGGATGAAAAACCCCCATATACCTACCTTACCTGTATTTCTTCACAGCTTCTTCACTTGCCACATTGGGACCTTTTTTTGGCTGTGTCAAAAAACAAAAAAACTGGTAACTCCCTTTTCCTGGACTGCACTCAGACCTAATGATTGGCTGCTAGGTCCTGGCCAGAGGAGAATGTCACACTTGGAAGTGCCGGTCATTCTTTTCAGCAGGAGCTCAGGAAGTGTCCTTTACTGAGATATTGTCACTTTATATTGCATTCAGAAGCTTAAAAATTGTTTATGTAGGACAGGGGTCGGCAAACTCCGGCCTTTAGGCCAGATACGGCCTAGCCGGTAGTTCGTTCCGGCCTAACGCCCCCTGGCCAATCCCACTGGATGCTGTGGTTTCTCCTGTTAGCCCCTACAACACTCCTGGTATCTTTTCAGAAGAGATCTAGAAATGCATTTGTGAGTGTACCTAGTTCTCAGACCCACTGGCAATCAGAAATCAGTTATTAGGTTAATTGATACATACCAGTGCTGCTAAACTTGGTCTGGGTGTCAAAGCTTCAAAAAAGAAATGTGCCTCGTTAAGATGTAGAACAAGAGCACAAAGTAAGTTTAATTCATACCCTGCAGTCACATCTTATGATCCATTGTTAGTAGATTCACTTTATTTTTTAGCTTTTCCTTTCAGGGCAGTCATAAAACCATACTGTAATAGTCCTGCTGTTTTTGGCTCTCTTTTCCTAGTAAACAACACTCCTTGGTCATTTAGAGAAGGACTTATGGTAGTGTTAAAATCTGTGTCCCCTCACGTTCAGTGTCAGGGTAATATATCTATTGGATGTGAAACATGGGAGATACAAACATAAGATTAAATTGTGGTGTAATATAGTTCCTGCGGGGTCTACAGTGACTTGTGCAGTAGTGTTTAGTCAGTTTTCCCTAGTGCTCCCCTAAATGCTGCAGCAGTGTTTCCTTGATCTATTTATATATGTAAGGCCCCAACAGTCACCCTAGCAAGGACCCAGTCATTTATTTTTTTTTTAATTTAAACTACTTAATTGATCAGAAGGTTCTGCCTCAGAGCTCTTCTGTAGAAGAGAATCTGTGCTGACCACCATTTGTCTAGCAAGTATTACCATGGCGCAGATACATTAAACTTTTTTAAAAATGGATTTTATTTTTCGGTCTTTTAGCCAACATCATTGTGCTGTGTAAATGTTAATATCTATTTGCCATTAAAGCACAAATGTAAATAAATGACTGCACACAGCGTGTGTATGATGGGGGGATGTTGTTCTTGATTAATATCTGTTTAATGGATACTACTGTACACATCACAGGAAATTAAAACACACACAGACGTTAACTGCATTTCCACTCATTAATGTTCACTGTGATGAAAATCCTCAAAAATAACGTGATTAACATTACTTTTTGTATTCAGGAAGAATTTCCATTTATAAAAGTGCAAACTAATAATTTCACTTGATTCTGTCACCAAAATATCTGATTATCTTGTTAGTGTCTGTAAAAAAAAAAAAAAAATCAAAATGGAGCAACAACGAACAGCTTTTATCTGTTGCTCCAATGTATTTTATTAGGATGGACGGAGTTTATGCAACAGTGAGTGATGTGTTCATGCAGGTACACAGGAGCTCTAAAGCATCTGTGGCTTATTTTTATGATTTTACTCTTGTTTCTTATTTTTATTGTTTTTTCTGATTTTAGATGGTGCTTTGAAATTTTTAATAAAAATTCAATTCATACCAGGCAAAATTTTTGTATGTGTTTTTTTTTTGTTTTTGTTTTTTGCTTGTGGTTCTTGTACAGAAATTGTTGTGTTTCCCAGACTTCCCAGAGTCATTTATGCAACACTGTCAGGAATTTTTATTTTACCACTGAAAGTCTTTTTATTATTATTATTATCATTATTATTAAACAGGATTTATATAGCGCCAACATATTACACTGCGCTGTACAATAAATAGGGGTTGCAAATGACAGACTGATACAGACACAGTAGCAGGAGAGGGCTCTGCCCAAAGAGTTTACAATCTAGGAGTTGGGGGAAGTATCACACAATAGGAGGGGGGATATGGAGTGGTTGGAAGTAGTGAGGGTTTTAGGAGACAGAAGAAGATGGGTAGGCAAGTTTGAAAAAATGGGTTTTGAGTGCTCTTTTAAATGAACAGGACGTGGAAGACCATTCCAGAGAGTTGGGGCAGCTCTAGAAAAGTCTTAGAGCCGTGCGTGTGATGAGGTTATGAATGAGGCAGTGATTAATAGGTCATTGGAGGAGCGTAGAGAACTTTCTTTTGTGAACTCCAAATCAACAAACTGACATTTGAAAGGAGGTGGGTGTTTGTCTAGGTCAGTGTTTCTCAACCAGGGTTCTCCCAGAGGTTGCTATAGGTTCCTTGAGCCGTGAGCAATTCTGATCTCTCTGGTTAGTTTTACTAACTCCAATGATATTTTTGGCTATCTGTAAGGGTGACATTTGCTCTACTGGCCATCAATGTAAAAGCAATTCCTCCTACTGACCACCAAACTAATATACAACTTACTACAACTAAGTTGTGGTTATAGTTATTAAGGCAGTGTTCCCTGAAGACCTGAAAAGTATTTCAAGGGTTTTCCTATTTTAAAAAGGCTGAGAAATGCTGTCCTAGACCAGAAGAACAGCATTAGGTGACCATGCTGCTCCTCCAAAGATGAGGGGTGAGTGAGGATTGTCACCCTAGGAAGGAAGTGTGGTATTGGCAGGTTTACAAGATGAAATGAAATCATGGTTTCATATATTTTATCTTTGGGTTTATATACTCTTTAGATTTAAAGCTGAATTTAAGGCAAACAACTATATGCAGATCAGTTTTACCTGCCAACAACAATATTTACTAACCCTTTAATAGCATATGTTAATATTGTTTTTTGTATTAAAGCATTGCCTGTCCAAAAAAAAAAGTATACCATATGATACAAAGGTGAAAAGTTATTTGGTTCACAATCTAAGCCCTTGTTTATATATACTATTCACTATTCTATTTGGTCCAGCAAAATTTAACACCAACTGGAGCACTACGTACATATGAAAGCTCAACTGAACTTTCGTTTGTGAGCTAAATTATTTCCAGGTTTTCACATCTTGATAATTATTTTAAAAGCAGAAACTGCCTGAGCAGTAATGCATATATTCCTAGCATTCTGCAGAGGTGGAGGTTTGATTTTCTATTTTAGAAACGGACCCAGAGCATTCAAGTTAGCAAAGAGCACAATCTTTGCTGTGCCCCAATTGAACCTCTGCCCTGCTTCCCACAGAATGTAAGGTTCCCCCACTGTGCTACTGCTGGCAGGATTTTTTTCAGTCTGTAGAAAAAGAAATATTGGGCACCTTTTCTCCTGATGCACCTGGAAGGTATTTACCTGATTCATGGGTCTGCAGTGGCAAAGGAAATCTAAACATTTAAATATCCGTCATGATCAGATGTGAGGTGTCCAGAGATATTAAATTATGTAATGGATTCCTACGGTTCATTGTCTCCTAAATGTTAATAACCTCACATTACTCATTTCCAGGTCACTAACTTGGGTAAATACTTCTGAGTGACTCCGCCTTTACATATACCAAGGCAGTGACCCAGAAAGTATAGAGGCTTGAGGATCAACTTGATGGGCAGCAATTTTATAATCAATGATATCAGGTACAACATTTTTGTTTTTTATGAACTGATATATAAACAAAAGTTAAGTGGTTAAGTTTAATTCATTCCTGGATTGCTGCACTGTAGGGAATGGTACAGCTCCTGTTCCACTAACATTCTAAGCAGGTTCCTGTACATTCTATAAATCTTTAAACATAATTTTAAAATTAAATTACATAAAGCAACAGTTTTGCTCAGATTTATTGGTGCTTTAAATCTTTCAAAAGTGGAAGATATCCAAGGACAGGATTCATGTGTTTTGTAGGAAGAGTTCATGACTGGAATGCAGATAGTGAATTACAACTGGGAATGAACATTTGTGACTGGTTATGTTAAGCTAAAATTTATGACATAGTTTTTTTTAATAGGTTCACAGAAACATTAGCTGTGCACATGTGAGTGTCCTGGCCTTATTCCTAATCAGAAACAAATGATAGTTAGCGTAACATGTATTATGTAACCAGATCTGTTTTTTTTCATGGCCATACCAGAGGACTGCTTTTTTAAATTAAAGTGTAATTGCCTGACTTATTACCACCACATACACCTATTAGTCATTCAAGTGTTATTCAGTGATTAATAGCACCCTAATGCATCGGTAACTCACATGCATTGTACTGCACCCCATCATGTAGTACATCCATATATTGTGCCACACAACATTTTAAAATATTGTATGTGTCCACTTTTCAGTTACTGTAAAAAGAAAAAAATGTGAATCGATATTAGATAATGCATGCATGCATGGACAGCTAACTGTACATTACAGAAAAAATCACAACAGGCATCTAAGTTTATTTTATAGCACAGTGTTCCCTCCAGCCCCTATAGCCGGGCGCACCACCCAGCACTTTTCAGTGACCACCTGGCTGTTTTTAGGGGGTTTACTGAGGAGTTAGATCACAATACAGGGAATGCCACCCACCTACAGCTTCTTACCACCAGGCTTAAAAAAATTCTGGGTTGAACATTGTAGCATAAGGGACATCGCCTGTCCATTCTTCTTGTTCACATTTTTTACTTTTACAGTAGTTCTGGTGAACTGTCAACCCATAATTTGAAATGGCATGTTTGGACAGAATGGTAAAATGCGGCTCAATTTATAGGCATTAATGCAACAAACCACATCAGACAAGTGTGAATCTAGCCTTAAAGTGGTTCCTAACCCTGACTAGATGACTTTCAGGCTGAAGCATTGTGTATTATAATAATTTGGTACAAATATTTTCCTAAAGTTTTTTTTTTTACTTTTTCTATTTTTTTCCTGTACTTCTGATCACTCACTTTCTCTCATGCAGTCATCCAAATTATGTTTTTAGAGGCTGGAGTTCTGCTTTAAACAAAAATAGTTTTTCATGATGTGCACTGCACCAGATAAGCAAGTGCTTGCCGTCTTATCCTCTCTGGTCTTCTATAGGATGCCCATTCTCATCCCCATGATTGCATATCAAGATATTGCTCCCTTAGGAGAAGCTAGCATATGGCTATAGGACCTGAAAAAAATGGACTGTAATAAATAATGCAAATATCACTGACCTTAACGTTAAACCTTTAGAAATTTCCAGAAAGATTTTCAGCATTTTACTCACAAAACCAAAATCTAGAGAACACTTTTTATTGTGTGACCTCTATAATTTATGGGTTTTGATGTTTAGTCATAGCCTTATGGCATGTTAGGTATGTATAATTTGCATCATCTCCTAATATTTCTTTAATTGGTTAATAGCTGAATTTCTTACTACTCATAAATCAGTAATTGCTGATTAACTGAACTTTCTGTTACACAAATAAATAAAGATTAATTATCGTTGAGAGTAAGTTTCTACAAGAATTATATCCTTATTTAGGCTACACCAAGGACTGAGTGGACAGTGCCTGAATTATCTGTTTGTAGCCATAAGACATACAGGCAGTCCCATAGGGCAGTGTTTTTTCTCACAAATCTCTCTCTCTCTCCCCCTTCCCTCTCTCTCTATCCTCTCTCTCTATCTCTTCCCCTCTCTCCTCTCTCTTCCCCCTCTCCCTCTCCTCTCCCTCCCTTCTCTCTCTCTCTCCCCCTTCCCTCTCTCTCTATCCTCTCTCTCTATCTCTTCCCCTCTCTCTTCCCCCTCTCCCTCTCCTCTCCCTCCCTTCTCTCTCTCTCTCCCCCTTCCCTCTCTCTCCTCTCTCTGTCCCCCCTCTCTTTTCCATCTCTCTTCTCTCTCTCTCTCTCCCCCTTTCCTCTCTCCCTCTCCTCCTCTCTTTTCCATCTCTCTCTCTCCTCTCTCTCTTCCCCCTCTCCCTCTCCTCTCTCTCCCCTCTCTCTCCCCCTCCCTCTATCCCTTCTCTCTCTTCCCTCTCTCCTCTTTCTCTCCCCCCTCTCCCTCCCCTCTCTCTTCTCTCGCTCCCCTCTCCTCGATCCCCTCTCTCTCCACTCTCTTTCTTCCCTCTCTCCTCTCTCTCTCCCTCCTCTCCTCTCTCTCTCTCTCTCTCCGCTCTCTCTCTATCTCTCCCCTCTCTCCCTCCCCCCCTCTCTTTCTCTCTCTCTCTCCCCTCTCCCTCTCCTGGATCCCCTCTCTTTCTCTCCACTCTCTCTCTTCCCTCTCTCCTCTCTCTCTCTCCCTTCTCTCTCTCTCGCTCTTCCCCCTTTCCCTCTCCTCTCTCTCTCTTCCCTCTCTCTCCTCTCTTCCTCCCCCCCTCTCTCTCTCTCTTTCTCTCTCTTGCTGTGTGTAGCTGTCTTCATCATGTAATAAATTGCTATTGCAAAATTAGAAGCATTACAATCTGCTTAACATTCATTAATCATAGATAAAAAAGTAGAATAAAAAAAGGTTGATTGCCTCAAAGCTGTAATATTTCTTTTGCTTTACATTAAAGTTCCACTAGATGGCAACAGCCCTATAAACACATTTGGAATTCCACATCCAGGTGTTAGGTAAATGAGCTGGTGGTGAACACAAATAGCATCATCAACATCGACATCACCAGATGCTGGGTTTTCTCCTTTTTAATGCTCTGCCAGGCCTTTACTGCAGCGGCTGTCAGTTGCTGTTTGTTTGTGGGCCTTTCTGTCCGAAGTTTAGTCTTCAACAAGTGAAATGCATGCTCAATTGGGTTCAGATCAGGTGACTGACTTGGCCATTCAAGAATATTCCACTTCATTGCTTTAATAAATTCCTGTGTTGCTTGGCTGTATGTTTTGGGTCATTGTCCATCTGTATTATGAAATGCCTCCCAATCAATGTGACTGCATTTAGCTGGATTTGAGCAGACAGTATGTCTCTGAACACCTCAGAATTCATTCGGCTGCTTCTGTCCTGTGTCACATCATGGATAAACACTAGTGTGCCAGTGCCACTGGCAGCCATGCACGCCCAAGCCATCACAATACCTCTGACCATGTTTTACAGATCATGTGGTATGCTTTGGATCATGAGCTGTTCCACGCCTATAGGCTCCATACTTTTTTCTTGCCATCATTCTGGTAAAGGTTGATCTTGGTTTCAAGAATGTTTCAAATAATGTTTTTCCAGAACTGTGCTGGCTTTTTTAGATGTTTTTAGCAAAGTCCAATCTAGCCTTTCTATTCTTGAGACTTATGAGTGGCTTGCACCTTGCAGCGCACCCTCTGTATTTACTTTTATGCAGTCTTCTCTTTATGGTAGACTTGGATATCCATATCCCTACTTCCTGGAGAGTGTTGTTCACTTGGTTGGCTGTTGTGAAGGAGTTTCTCTTGACCAGGGAAATGATTCTGCCATCATCCACCACTGTTGTCTTCCGTGGACGTCCAGGTCTTTTGGCGTTGCTGAGTTCACCAGTGCTTTGTTTATTTCTCATGATGTACCAAACTGTAGATTTTGCCCCTCCTAATATTGTAGCAATTTCTCCGATTTTTTTTTCTGTTTTTGCAGCCTAAGGATGGCTTGTTTCACCTGCATGGAGACCTCCTTTCACCGCATGTTGTCGCAGCAAAATCTTCCACATATAAGCCCCCCCCTCAAATCAACTCCAGGCCTTTTATCCGCTTAGATGATAATTACATAACAAAGGAATTGCCCACACCAGCCCATGAAAAAGCCTTTGAGTTTATTGACCAATTACTTTTGAGCCCCTGAAATGAAGTGATTGTGTAAAAAAAGGCTTTAGTTCCTCACATTTTTTTTTGCAGTTTTTTTTGTTCAACCCTCTGAATTAAAGCTGAAAGTCTGCAGTTCATCTGCACCTGAGTTGTTTCATTTAAAATGATTTGTGGTAATGTACAGAACCAAAATTAGAAAAATGTCTCTGTCCAAATATTTATGAACCTAACTACATAGGCTAAATAACTGTTGCCTGAAACAGATAATTGTGATCAAGTTGGGTGAAAACCTAGTGTGTGTACCCATGATGTGTAAAATCACTAAACAACGGACTGGAGAGGGCCACTGTCATTTCCTATAGAGGGGAATGCAGCGGATGCCCTCCACCCATCCTCCACTCTCCATAGATCTGAACAGCTCTGTTCACTTTTAGCGCTCACTCATTCTAGTGTTGCTGGAAACTATCACAGTGTCAGATATTTGATGTGTGTGCATCAGTTGTTGGCATAGGAGTCAGGGTTTCTAGATATAGAAATACATGAAAGTGTTATGTGAATATCAGAATCTGTGTATCTCAAGGATATGGTTGTTTGCTATCAATGCTGCAGATTATCTGGTGGCAATGTAAAAAAGATTTCTATTTGTACAGAAACAATTGATACCAAAAGCCCTGGTTGTGTGGCTGAAATGTTCTGCCTTTTAGTCATCATAAAACAAAAATCTTTTTGCAGAGAGAAGGTTATTATATGTTTAACATTACAGTGCTGTTATAGGGGATCAGAAAGTTTGCAGTTTTTCTTTAAGGCACCAATTTTACGTATATTACTCTCTAATAATTCTGCATATACACACACAAATATATATATATGTTTGGTACAGATTTTTTTTCATCATGTGACACTCTTGTTATTTGAAATATAAGAATTTGCAGACTGGCTGTGCTTCAGGACCTTTCCTGACATCTATGGGATTTCCCAACATCCAAGCGCAATGGTTAGGTTTGTATGTCAGTGCCTGTTATATCACATGTGAGATGGACTGTGTACACTGCTCTCTTTATGTCAAAGGTAGACTCACTCCCATCAACTTGATTTAAAGGAACACGCAATGCATTTCAAACCTTCCTGGTAGCTTTTTACCTAGAAATTATGGGACCTGCTTGTTTGCAAAATTTACCATTAGAAGATCTGGTGCTCCCTCACCTAACACTGGGCAATATGCATTGCTTTAGGAACACTTGAGCCTTTTTGTATACCTTTGCACAATATCTGTTCACTGTGGATGGATAATCAGGGCAGAGATTACTCATGGGTAGACATAATACTTGATTATCAAGAGAAGGTGAAGCCCCATCCTAAAGCATGGAAGATTTGATTTATAACATTTGTCAGGTGGACAGGATGGCATACACAACTACTGATCATGATGAATAATTGTTAAAGGCAACACACCATGAACATCTGTGGGGCTACAAATAGCATTAATGGAATTTACATATTTACTATTACTAAATAGTAGTTACAGGACCTCATATAAAGATGGACTATTTTGTATATTTAAATTTACTTTGTGAACTGATTCTGTAAGGTGCTTTATTTATTAAAAAAAACTCTGAGCCAGCATAAAAATAGCCCACCAACCCCAGAAGATACCAGAGCTGCCCTGCAGCCAATCCAGGGTAGAATGTAGTGGTTGTGCCGCCACTGGATCAGAGCATACTCTGTCACTGAGGTTTACTACTTCTCCTATTTAGATTAAATTTACATGTATGTGCGTTATATAAACCATTTGTCAAGCAAATTCATTATGAAAAAGTGTTGGTGTTACATAGAAAAAGGCAAATCGATTTCATTCCTGTGTGGTCCCTGAAGGAGTTCTATTTTTACTATGCAGAATTCATATGACATGTGAAAAAATAAACAGATAATGCAAAAAGCACCATTCAGTATCTACCATAATAAATATATTCCACACACTGCTTATTTTCATAGCTATTATTCCTCTGCTTTTAGAATATCCTTCAAACAATTACATCCAGTACCTAATTCACTCCATCTTCTGCTTACTGTACACATAAGCCGAAACACTTTTAAGTAAAGGCCAATGAAAACACTGGAGTTATGACACCTGACAATGTGATTTTAGCATATATTGTGCATTTAGCCGACACTATTTATCACGCACTGTAATAGATGGAGAAAAGCTGGGTGGAGGGGTTACATACACTCCTACAACGCTGCAGTTACTAGACACTTCCGTTTAGCTTTCTTTATTAATGAAGGGCATATGTTCTATTTTTAATATCTCATGACTTCTATAAATGATAGTAATCAAGCTATAAAACTGGCTACTGCTCACTCTGTTCTTGATTTGGCATTTTACAGAAAAGAATGCAATTTTTGCTGATTATACATTATTCTGTAAAGTTAATAAATATTACCAGGGTAGTAGAATTCCATAAAGGATCTTATTATTAGTAACTTGGAACAATAAATAACAAATTGAATATAAAGACGACTTGAACTGTAGAACCCAGATACAATGAGCAGAGGCAAAGTATAAGTCGTCAATAATATCTCCCTGAATATTTTTTTTCCAATGCTCATACCATGTTCTGCCCCATGTCTCTGTGTGGAGGTGGCCATCTTTGGAGGGACAAGGTTTTGCCCGTTATGTCAGCGCTGTCACCATGGTAACTGGTGGAGGAATCAGGCAGCAGCAGGGAGCGTGCTTCTTTAAAAGTTCAGCTTCCCCCCTAGCAGATCCATACAATAAATAAAGTAAAAGCTGGGAGGTGTTTGTCTGCAGATTCTCAGGTACAGCTTCCTCTCCAGCAGATCCACACAATTAATAAAATAAAAGCTGGTAGGTGTTTGTCTGCAGATTCTCAGGTACAGCTTTCTCTCCAGCAAATCCACACAATTAATAAAATAAAAGCGGGGAGGTGTTTGTCTGCAGATTCTCAGGTACAGCTTCCTCTCCAGCAGATCCACACAATTATAAAAGTAAAAGCTGGGAGGTGTTTGTCTGCAGATTCTCAGGTACAGCTTCCTCTCCAGCAAGGAGAACACTGAGCAGCACATTCTGACATCGCCACATCTTAAACCTTATTTCCCAGACTAACAATCAAAGGCAACAAGCAGTCCTTTTTCTGGGCAGAGTTTATTTATATACTTATAGGTGCCCCGGGAGCACTACACCCCAGGCTCCTAATATGCAAATCCTGACTTTTTCTGAGAAAGCTGAGAGCTGGCCCTCCTGCAACTCAAAATTACTAAGTTAGTCAAATGATGTCCTGACTCCTGCCACTCTTAACCCAACATTGAGGCCTTCAAATAAACTGAATGAAGTTTCAGGAGGTAAAACTAGACTCAAGACTAGTGTTGATTTCCATAAAAAAGTGCTCTAGAGTTTCAGATCTTATAAGGGTTATAAAAGACACATATGGGCACTGGAGGGTATCAGAATATAATTGCACATCTTAACAGGATTTTAGAAACACGTGAAATTGAGCTTACTTTCTCATTATCCTTTCATGTCAACAAAGGAGTCCTAAAACTCCTTATTTTTTCTGAATAGTATACATATATTACAATACATATATGCATGTAGAACATATATAACTCCATATTCTTAACACATTACACACATACACCATAATACATATACATACACCTAAAACAGAAATGTCAGGACCATATGTATTGCTCCTCTCAATATTCTACACACGTCAGTCTCCAACAAGAACAGATTGTCTGATAAGCTATACAATAAATGTGCAGGTCAAAGCCAACCCTTCAAAGCCTTTATTAGATCCATGTGTTGAAAAGACACTTCAGCCAATAATTTTTTGCATATCATTTTATGAGGTGTGTCATATGCCTACATACTGTAGGCTAAAAAAGTGTTCCACTTTCCTGTCTCCAAAAGCTTGAAGATTCTGAAGATATATAGTTAAATTGAGAAATGTTTTATTTTTTAATGTATATTTTTAATTTGCATTCTTGTATCAGATTAAGCATCTTCTCTTCTGTTTCTTTCATCCTAATTTAATAAACAGGACATTACCTCCTCCTTAGAGGATATTATAATATAGTTCTCTATATACACATATGTACATTCTTTATATATCACTTACAGTAAATAAAATTTGTGAAGCATCTATAATTCTGCATCAGTTTTTTTCATCCTTTACAAAGCAGTTTCTGTTTAATTTCTAGGACATGACCCTTCTCGTACAATATAAACTGCATTCATAAAAAAACATCATTTTTTTCTTTAATCATTACACCAATGCACTTACTATTCTGTCTTTTATAGGAAATATATATTTTTCCATTATTTAGAAAAATACAGTGTCACCAATGCATTCCTAATTCCTAAATTCCTAATTTATTCTCTCCTGTCCCTTTAATTATTACATCAATGCACTTTATATTCTGTCTTTAATAAAAAATAAATATTTTTTCATTACTTAGATAAATACAATGTCATCAATGCAGAAATTATTATTTTTACTTTAAAGAGGAACTAAAATCAAAAGTGTCTAAAACAAAAAAAATCCACTTACCTTCAATCCCGCAGGGCAGTCCGTCTCTTCCATCGGATCCCGTGTCGTCTGCACTGGGCACTGCCATCTTCGTCTCTTCTTTCGGGTTCTTCTTCCTATGTCACCCGACATAGGCGCGAGGTGACCTGTGACGTAGGTTGGAAGAAAAAAACTTGCGAGAGCAGCAAACTTTATTTTTATACTATGAAAAGGCTCTTTCTGCGCATGCCCGAGCACAAGGAGCACTTAAGAGCCTCCCGGGATGCATGACATGGCTTTGCGCTCCCATTCATTCTCGACCACCTAGGTGATCGAAAATTAGGAGGCCGTGCTGCACTCTTTTTAAAAAAGTGTTGCACTTAAAAAAAAAAAAAAAAAAAAATAATTTTTACCTAACATAAAGGGGTTGTCTACCCTTTTATGTAAAGTGAAATTTCTGAGTTTAGGTAGGCTTTAGGTGTTGCAGTAAAACACAACCCATACTTCCTTACCCCCTCTGTAGTGTACCTCCTGACCCATCCTGTGTCATATCCTCTGCCGCCTCTAGAGGGCGCATGAGTGTTGTAACTCCGAAGCACAGACAAGTTTACTTGGCTGAAAGTGACGCAAAGATGTCTTAAAGAGCCCTATGGCAGTAGATTTATCTACAAATCAGACCATGTGAGGGGGGTTTGGTGTACAAAAGCTGTGTAAGATGCTGAGTCCTGCACTGAGCAGCCGAGAGCTCAGCAGGCAGGTGTGAGCAGGGTCAGGTATTTCCACTGAAGAAGACTTTGCATGCTTGCAAACAATCCAGGTAACCTTCTTCTTCTATCACATCACAGTTCTGTGCTATTATCTGTCTGATTTCATTGAGATATTTGTATTTGTTAATGTGTAACTCAGCATAAGATCAGTGTGTAGCTGCAGTTCTTATATGCTATGGAGATTGTGTGATCATATAAACTCAATAGACTTTTTTTTTTTGAAATGTTACAACTTTTTGATGTGAATTTGTATTGAAGATATTTTGCAAGGGACATATATTTTGTATTTTATAAGATAGAATACATTACAGGGGCTCCAGTGATTGTGTACATTTAAAAAAGTGTAAAATTTTAGTCTTGTGCTTGGATTGTAAATTGGTTGTAATAGGATTACTATATGTATTATATGAATATATTATAATATATAAGTATATATTATATTATATACATATAGGGCTCCTTTTATGAACAGGGAATCTAACATTCCTTCAAACTGGTGGGAAATAAATTACTGCCATTGAAACATATAGACCTGGAAGATTCCCACCAGGGAATGTCAGTTTTATAAATAGAGCCTATAATTGTGGGGTACCGGTATCCATAAACCGTATTCTTCTATCCAAGTAACAGTTTATTTCTTTCTTTATAGTGTCTTTCTGCCCATCCATCACTTTTACAATACACACATACCAATATAATTCGCTAGAAAACTAATATTTTATTAAAGAATAAAATCTAGAAGAAATCCATAGTCTGAAATCTAAAATTTAGTTAAAAGTTAAACTATCTGTTTTATCGGAAACATCAGTCTGTATTCTGCCAAATCAGTTTTATCTTTGTTAAAATTGTACAGTACTATTCAAACTAAGATTTCCAATCAAACATCATTTACTATCAATCGCCTGTTTGATTGATCAGCAGTTTGCGGTCTGTGTATGGTGAAAAATAATAACTTTCTGTTGTTTTCTGTCTTCTACAACACTTTCAGGTGGAGCTCACCTCTCCATCTCCCTTTTTCATTGTTTTTCCATTTTTGTTCTTTTTCTCAGAACTTATCTGTAATCTCTACACAACACATAAGTAATGCCAGTAGGATAAGAGTTTATATACAGTTTATGTTTTACTGCCATTGTATAAGTGTTGTTGAATATTCCTTTTTATTGTTTTTAGCTGTAGCTGTATTACACAACTGTGTGTAAACCAGGAAAGTGGATGGTAGATCCTAAAATGTTCCTGAAATTGGATCAGGAAAGTGATAAGTTTCTATCTGACTGACTGTCATGGGAGTCATGTCCAATTAACAGTTCCTTTAATACTTTTTCTAATACCCCAACAATATCTGAGATATAAATAATAAAAGCATTTCCATGTTCAATTTCTATTACCAGTTTGAGCTTCAGCTGTTTTCTCTTGCTTGCCAGAAAAATGGTCAAGGTTGATATTTGGGAACTGCCATTGCTGACATGTTTTTGAAGGTTTTAAGGTTATTATTATTACACAGTATTAATATAGCACCATAATATTACGCAGCGCTGTACAAAGTCTGCAGTCATGTCACTAACTGTCCCTCAAAGGAGCTCACAATCTAATGTCCCAACCATAATCATATGTCTTTAATACAGTCAAATGTTAATTTTGGGGGAAGCCAATTAACCTAACTGCATGTTTTTGGATTGTGGGAGAAAACCCCCACAGACACGGGGAGAACCTCCATACAGATATTGTCCTGGCCGAGATTTGAACTTGGGACCCAGCGTTGCAAAGGCCAGGGCACTCACCTCTGAGCCACCATGCTGCCCTCATCTTCTTTTACTACTTTACTACTTACTTAGGCACTGAGCTGAAACAAGTATGTACATATAATGTGTTAGAGCTGTACGATCTGCATGCTTGTTTAATGTGTATGAGTAAGTAGTGAATCATGGACAAAGATTGAACATGCACATTGATTTCACCAGTGGTAGCTCCTAGATTGGTACTTTGATAGATACCGTTTTACCAAAATTTCCACACTGCTTCAGGAAAAAAATGTGAAAGAGAAATTATATTAACTGAAGCTTTAGCTTGGATTGGCTTAGGTTGAATCCCAGTCGTGTGCAAGGTATTTTACATATGTCTAATTATGTTGACCATTCGTTGCGACTTGCCTGTTTGCACTCAGCTACTGGTCTATAATCTTCAGACTTAGGTGAGAGTAGTGTAATCACAAATCTTATGTCATCACACGTCCTCAGCACATCACATCTGCTCAAATGTTTTGTGAACAGATGCAATGGACCATATTTTAGGATCCTGAGCACATTTCATGTCATTCATATATTAGAGTGCTCTCGGTATTTCACGTTCTGTACTGCAGGAATTAAAATATTTAAAGTCTTTGACAAGGAAAAGCTTTTATGCATTATTTGCATGGAAATGAAAGATGCTTCATGTAACTTGCAAAACTAATTTTTAGCACATTATTAGAACACTTCTAGATACAAGTACTCTTCACCTAAACTTCTCTCATTTACACATAGTTGCCAACTGGCTCTGACTTCCAAGATTTGGCAATAAAAAAACAACTTTTAATTACTTTGGTAACTTAAAATAAAAAAGAAAATGTTTGTTGTTTGCCATGCTGCATTTATTTTTTATATCCTACCTTTTAAAACTGGTGTTTCGAAGTTCAATTTGTTTTAAAGTTTACTTTGGTAATATGGAATAATTGAACGGTAGAGTGTTCTCTTCCAGTACATTATTCTGTCCCTGTAAATTAAAGAAATGTTAGGCTGTAGGCTTGTTACTGCCTTTATATACAATTGGAGAGGATCAGCTGTTTTTAATGTAATATACATTTGTATATTACAAATGACTAAGTCTCTAGTGTCCCCCCTACTGTTCTTGACAATTCACATTTCCTTTGTGTTTGGTGCTTTTACTAAGTTGTGTTACCTGTGTGAATATAAATGCTGTTTGAATTTTTCCAATGTTCATTAGAACAGAAGAAGTGACTTAGATAAGCCACATCACATCCTCAGCATTACAATAACAAGTACAGTTCCATGTGACTAATTATTACAAACTAGATATACTAGAGAGGAGAAATCTGCTAAATGTAGGATCTTCAGAGGATGTCATAGTTCTAGATCCAAATATACACTATATTTCCCCTGTTTATGCAAAATATCACTCAAAGCATTACAGTAATAAGAATGGTTGAGGTATATGCAAAGTCTAGAATGTAAACCATCAGTCACTTGATCTATTTGCAGCCCCCCTTGGTATTGGAAATTGTATAAATCCAATTCAAAATGTTTTAACTTTTGTGAATACCAATCAGTTT
Organism: Pyxicephalus adspersus; assembly: GCF_032062135.1. Lineage (NCBI taxonomy): Eukaryota > Metazoa > Chordata > Amphibia > Anura > Pyxicephalidae > Pyxicephalus > Pyxicephalus adspersus. The sequence goes on from NC_092858.1 coordinate 148,407,494, forward strand.
AAATCACCAATTTCTTATCTCTCAGAGAAATCCCAGTAATTAGATTCTCTCCCTGTAATTGTGCCTTTTCCCCTCCCATGAGTTCATAATGAAGATATTATTCTTTCATAAATGAATTCCCCAGTTATTTGTTTATTCTACTTTTTGGAATCCATTAGAGTGGCATGACGCCATTATTCACCCAGCAGTGGTAGCCAAATCTGGAGGAAATGTGGACTTTCTTTTTTCCCATGAAATACTAGTTACCAATTAGGAACAATTAAAACCTACATATGTACAATACTGGGTAGGACTAGCACAAGAAGATAAATAATTTAGGTTTGGAGATGATATTATGTCCTTTTTTTATTTTTGTTTATTAAAAATAGAATACATTAGTGATGCCCAACCAGTATGAGGTTTCTTTGGTTTGTAGATTTGTTTTGGTGTTTCATCCACCTTTTATTATTGCATGACCTTGAAGTACATGTTTGAACACCAGCTGTTCTAAGTATTACACAGGAATCTATTGGGCAGTTATTTGATATTACTAACTCTTTTAGGGTCAATGTCCGGTGTGGGATTACATATTTGGAGTGGCTTACCAACAACAGGTACATATAAATTTGTGTTTTAGCATGGTTGAGAGTCTCTGCAATAACAAGTAAATGTAAGTAGGGCTCTAAGTTTCATCTGTCAGGTATGTTTTCACATTATAATGCTAAAAACAATCCGGTACGGCTTAAGAGGTATATGTGGGACTAGGTATGCGTGTTATGCAAAGAGATTTTAGTTTTGCAATTTCGTAAATAATATTCTATACATTGGTATTTTTATGTCTTAAAGATCACTAAGAGCTACAGTTTTTAAACAAAAAAAAAAAAAATCAGCTAGGTGGAAGGGAAGTCTTTTTGTCCAATTCAATATTTTCTCTGCTTTTCAGGCAATATAAGCCCAGCAGAATATATAGTGTGCATGTTTTACCTTTGTTTTAGAAAAAAATCAAAACTTTATATAGAATATGCCTTAACCCATTTCTATAAAAAATGCATTTAAAAAAGAAGTGTAATGTGCAGTATTCCACAGTATTACAACAATTTATTTTATTGATCAATTAACTGCAATTGCTACTGGGTAATGCACTTAAATATTGCTTATCAATATCGTGTGCATATTGAAAATTACAATATATTATTGACATTTTTAGGTTTGTATTAATCCAGAAGTCAGATTTCAGTAATGGATATAAACTGATAAACCATATGCCACAGACTGACATCTCAAAACTCTCCCCATTCTTGGGGGTAATTTTAACATGGAGTCTCATTCAGGCGCTCCTTCCTCTGGCAATATCAGGTGGACAGACATCAGACAACAACTATGGTCAACTAGCATCAATCCTGACCTGAAATATCAGTTTTAAGTACACTTTTAGTGCTCTGAGTGCGCATTCTGAATGTAAACTTCCATAGACTGCAGTGAAAGCTATGAACCCATTAAACAAGAGTTTTATCATAAACACAGAATGCATGCTGTACTTACAGATTCCTTGTGGCATTGAACAAACTGTATATGATTCCTACCAAGCATAAATAATATTTCACAAACCTCTAGTAACAAGTAAACAAGAAAGGTAAAAAATCATATTTTAGAGTTAGTTATTGATCAGAATAATTCTAAAGTCTGGTCCAGGCAAAATAATAATTTAGGGTGAAAAACATACAAGAAATACAACCTACCTTGCCATGAATAAATTGCTAAGCTTTAAAAACCAAGTTGGCAATGAAAGTTTGCTAATTTATTACTAACACGTTTTTTTTAACATTTGATCACAGTATCTTATTTTTGTATAAACAATTATCCATATCCTTGTCTCATGGACCAGGGAACCAAATGTTTACATTGTCATGGTCTAATCATTTATATATAACAAAAATGTCTGAGTTGTGTTATCAAAACATGTTTAAAATTAAACTCAAACCAGACTGATTGTTTGGTTTGTATCTGGTGTTTGAGTCACCTAATCACTTCCTATTTCTTGGGTGACAAGATTTTCCTTGCACCTCTATCTTCTTCTATAAAGGTGTTGTCACAGCTGAGGACCTGTTAATTTTTTCTACATCATTATTACAAAGACTGTACAAAGTCCATAGTCATGTCACTAACTGTTCCTCAAAGGAGCTCACAATCTAATGTCCCTACCATAGTCATATGTCATTACTACAGTCTAAGGTCAATTTTGGGGGAAGACAATTAACCTAACTCCATGTTTTTTGGAATGTGGGAGGAAACCGGAGTACCCGGAGGAAACCCACGCAAACACAGGGAGAACCTGCAAACTCCATGCAGATAGTGTCCTGGCTGAAATTCAAACCTAGGAACCAGCACTGCAAAGGCCAGGGTGCTACCCACTGAGCCACCATGCTGCCCATAGACTTTAAACCATCCATATGGCAGCCCTGACAGGTATATTTAATTTCTAGAGTCTTCAACAGGTACTTGAAACCAGTAAGCACTTTTCTATTCTTTCAAGAATGTAAAACACAATCACCAGGTCCAAGTGGAATTGACCAATAAGTCTTGTGTAGTTTATATTCATCATGGGGACTAATATAATGACAATGTATTTGATGAGCTGCGCCTGCGTACATGAATAATTTATGTTTAATTTGGAGCAGTTGTAGCCAGTAATGGAAGTAGTATGTGCACTGGTCACATCAGCACCAATTGCTAGACTGTCATAGTGATCCAACAGCTTCATAACTTTAGAAGAAAAAGTACGCATACTCTGCTGCATTATAATTAGAAGTTACTGACAAGAAAGCCAGGCAAGTAGCATTTTTTTAGAAGAAAGGCAGCGATGATATATTTCTTGTAGAAAAGTATTCCAATAACCTGTGAGAACAAGACAATGTGAGTCATTGTCTGTGACTCAACTAAACTAATATATCTATATTTTCTGGCTTTGGCAAATTTTAATACTGGGCAACTACATTAGGCTCCATTAAATGAGAAAAAAAACTGAGGAGAAGTTAGTCAATATACTTTCCACCATTCTATACTATAGGGAGTGATATCCTTCCAGCAAGAAGCCAGAGAATGCGGAATATTCCAAATCTCACAAGAAGATGGTCTTGCAATGTGCTTATGCTTTATCATGCAAGATTTGGGCCATTCAGCATTCCGCAGTGCAGAATTTGTGTTAAAGGAATTTTGACTCACTTTTTACCCCTACTTTTTTCTTTTGTATTTAAGATGCAGTAAGGTTTTAACATGGGTGGGGGATCCTAACTAAATAAAAAGACCTGCCTTAGATTGTATAGTTTACTTTCAAGCTGAACTTTAGGCAGCCATAAAAGATATAAATCAATACAGTTGTGTAATCCTTAAGGGCAGGTTCATACCTAAGTCGCTAAGTGCTCGATTTTGTGCAGCTCCGTGGCCAGAACCTTGCTAGCAATTCGGGTATTAGCACAGCGCGCTTTAAAAAGAACCAGCGCTGCACATGTGACAGCTGGAGATACAAGTACCACTAACTGCACCCCCTATTCATTCCCTATGGGAGACGCTACATGTAACGACTCCCCATGTGGCAACATTTTGTGGCTTGAGGAAGCATGCAATTTTTATTGCCAGTGTGAATAAGCCCTAAGACATCATTAAATATATTTGTAAATGCAGGCAGTTAAAATTTAATTTTACAATTAATACAAAATATATTTTTTGTATTTTTATTATTTAAAACTAAAGAAGGTGGTCTAACTAAATGTATTTAATATGCATGCTTACTAGATGTTTATGTATAGGCGATGCAAAGCACGTTGGTAAACAAAACTATCAACATAGCCCACGGCATCAAGCTAAAGATTGGAAAAGTGGAACTATATTTCCACAACTGAAAATTGCAAACAAGCAGGATTTTTATGGCAGAAGGGACAGGCAATGTCCCTACTGCAATAAAATATACGTGCCTGTTCACAATCTTTGCATGCACAGCTCAGAGTAGGATGCTGGGGTTGGCTGGGTATCCTGGATGCATGATCGAACAAGATTATTGTTGTTCCTGGCTGGTCAATCAAGAAAGGCAAAGATCCAGCAAATAAAGAAAGACTGGTCCAAGATGGCAACACCCACGGCGGAGCGAGGACAGGTGAGTGTAATTTGAAAAATTGCCATCAGGCAGTTAAGTTTGTTTTATTGCAGAATGTGCAATAAGAAACCTGCGTGGTATGATTTAGAAGGTTTAGTTTTACCTATTCAACTGTTTATATTTCAGTATACAACCTGTACCAAAGAGGGAAATAAATCTGTCTGTAAAATCCAAAAAATTAAATCTGTAAAAAATGCTTTTTGTGGTTCCTCTGCATAATTCTCATCTGATCCTTAACATATTGATATAATTACAAAAGAATTTAAAATAGATTAAACTAAATAGATTAAACTAAACTAAACTGTAGATGAATCTACAGTTTAGTTTAAAATAATCCTGCCCTGTCGATCCCTATTTAGGCACCTTCTGTTACAGAACTTTGTTCCAGTTTCTAAGTTGCTCTCCTGTACTATCATCATATCACATCTTCTTCCATAGGAGACCATACATAGCAGTGCCCACTTCCATTGTGTGAGCATATGTCACCGCCATCATGCCAGCCCTAAGCAATGACAGGTGATCTGTAGACATGAAGTGGCTGCAGTAAGATTAGAGTAGATTTGCAAAAGTGTAACGCAAAGAAAAAGAATAACTAAAAGGTTAGTTATATATGAAAATACATGGCAATCATTTATGATATAGACCAGTGGTTGCTTTCTCAGACCTACAGATCATTGAATTTACAGACTCCGGACCGCGCATGCGCAGGGAGCCGTGTGTCAATCAAAGGGGAAGAAACTTCCCGCAGAGTGACGTCATGATGCCGGAACCCACCCACTCTATCATCGCAGGTCCGAGCCACAGACACAACCGCCCACTGCCCTAAGTCTGCGGAGGACGTGGTCCGTGGATCTGGCTGGTGCGCCCCCCCCAATGGGGTCCTTCTGACCCCGCTGGTGGGTGCACTAGCTAGAGCCACGGACCACCAAAAATTTCTTGCGGACCACCGGTTGGCAACTGCTCTAATATAGACAATGGTCTTATTTACAAATATCCACCAAATAATACCCAAAATAAGGAAAAGCAAAAACATAAAAAACATGTTATCAGTAAGTGATCTGCTGACCTATCGTCTGTCCATCCTCTTTTGTATCTCAGATATTGGGTCTGTTTTATTAAAGCTCTGTAGGACAGTAGAAGATACGCAATCAAATTGAACAAAGGTGAATCAAACAAGTTGCAATGGATCTGGTCCAGGAATAAAAACATCTGCAAACTAAGAGTTGTTGATTTTTAAGAAATCTATTCCAGGTTTGCTGGATCACCCAGGTTCTCTGATCTTGGAGAGCTTCAAATAATCAGACCCATTGAGTACAATACAGTAACATTAGAGTTATATTGTATACCTCCATCATATACCATCATAGATGTTTATTACAGGAAATAAGAGTAAAAACATCATTTTTTTTGGATGACAACAGTCTAAAAGTAATTAACCTTTGGAGAGATTTTCTTTCTCTTTCATATCGTGTCTCCAAGACAGGAAGTATAGAAGTATAAAAGAATCTACCCAATGGTTCATCAAAAAGAGGGTTTTCACTACATCATGTGCAAAGCAAAATAAACCCCAACATCCCCAGAACTATCTCATAAGCTCCGACATTTGCCATCTTTTTCTTATATAAGACTTGTTTATAAAACACACAGTGAGTTTTTTCATGGTGATGGAGCAAATATTTGATATTAATGGCCGACAATACACATAGTGTCAGCCAAAATCATTCACCACCCCAATCCCCCTCCTAAATTTTGTGTCAGCCATTATAGCTCCCTGAGTGTATCAGTGTCAGCCATTTTCTAACGGTTAATACTGGATAGAAGGGTGGAGGCTTTATAATAATGACGGACAATGATTCTAAATGGGATAGTTGATGATGGTGGTGGGGTGATTTCACCCCCAGACATTATCAAAAAAACCCTTCACCCCTAAGTCATGTCAGACATTATTAGAAAATACCTGACATTGATCCATTGAGGAGGTATAATGGTTGGTACACATTTTAGGCGGGGAAATGGAGGAGGTAATGATAATGACTCACACTGAATGAGTGTGGGGGGGGATGGCTGCACTTGGTATGGGGGGGGGGGTCATGATTTCTGTTCTTTCTATTTGAGGGACATAAAGACTGTAAATATTTCATTGTTTCACATTGGACACACATTGATGACATATAATAGGTGTAGTATACTTACTTTGCATGTCCCTTATACCAATAACCTCTACATCTTGGTGACGCTTATGATTTTTGAGCTTAGTTTAACCCGTTTATTTTTTATGTATTTATATTTTGTATAAATATTTAGGGGAAATTCCACCAAAAAATTTGAGAGGAAGAAAGAAAGATAAAATATTAGAAGAACATTATTTTAATGAGGAAATACTTGACATACATGTTAGACAGGCAATGAACATGATAAGAATACAGAAAAGGAAATATCCTCCCTGTCCAGACACAAGTTTTCTGTTTACTAGTCTTTGTGCCGCAGAAAACTAAGCCAAAGAAAACTAAGTGGTGTCACAGGGTGCTTTGTTCTGTAATTGGGTTTTCAGGACTGTGGTACTTGGCAAATGCATGTAGGGATCATTTTTCTCTATTAACTGCAACTATATTAACTGAGATTAAATTATCTGACTTGATATAACCTGCAATCATAAATGAATATGTGATGTATTTGCCAGCTCTGGGACTGCATGTCCTGGCATCCGCTGGATTGATTTGCCCAATTTATTATTGTGCGTTGCTATAGAATAGGGGGAGTTGAAGAAGAGAGAAGTAAAGACGGCTTTTGTGGCAATATGATAAAAGGTTTTTTATTATAATCACATAAGGGGGATCATAATTATATCCTTAACTAAACATAGAGCCTCCTATCAGTAATAGATATGACTCAAAAGGTCAAAATGTACATTTCGAGTGTTATGTCTTGTTGCCCAACGTGTTTCGCTCTGGGGCTTCCTCAGGGGATTTTGAAACTTAGCTGTTATTTGTCAAAAAGAATATATATGGAAAAACAAAACATTATAGTATATACAAAAAGTGTGTGTACATTGTGATCTGACAAGTATTTTTTATTCAGACACTGCTTGTCTCTTCTGCAATAAAAAAACGGCCTGCTCGCATTTTTATATTAAGTTCCACAATAAGTTTGATTGGCTGCTACTTTACTCCATTATACATAAATTAAAACCTCAATATGTTAGGTTTAGGCATAGTCTACATTTTCATGTTTTCTAGGAAACAATATAAAGTTTGTAGATTATACAATGAAAATAAATAAATCCCCTTACCAGCTGGGTAAAGGCTTGCAATGTTTGTCAGTGCTGGCATATCCTTCCATAGTGGCCTCTCATTTGTTTCTTATGAATCTGACAAGTGGTAGTTTAAAAAGCTACTACCAGTGTTCCCAAGATTAAATCTAAGGCAATAAAAATACATCATACATCGTACACTTGGTATAATTATTATTAGTCGATAAAAAACTCATAAGTTCCACTTTGTATATGGAATATTGCCAGACCTCAGATTAGTCTTATAAAGTTGCAGCAGACACCAATTAATGGTGCTTTAATGTAGCCTGTAATTGGCATCCTAATCTAGCCGTGTTCTCTTTTCTTTTTAGCTATTTAATAGATCTGCTATTTAAGATCAGCTAAATGCAACTGTCCTTTAGGATAATCCAATCAACAGACATTAATTTGATGTGCAATGACAAAAAATGACCTTCATTATCTGAACTTAACTTGCAGTCATGGTGGAGCATGTGGCTTCTAGTATGGAATGAGTCATGTGGTACTAAACACCACCTCCTTTATCTGCTAACTTTTTACTTCCCACTGACCAACAATAGAGAAGGAAGTTGATCCGCCAACCACAATGGTGGTGGTGCGGCAAGGGCTGATTCACTTGCTAACCATGGTAGAGCAACCATGTGTTGCCTGGTCCCCTTGTCTACCACTGCTTAGGTGGAGCCTTCTCTATGACGAACCATGGCAGGGTGGGAGATGATCCACTTGCAAAAAACAGTGAACAGTCATTGGAGCCAGTCTACTGACAGCAGTAGGTGTGAGCCAATGCTTTAGCCACCGGAAGAGTTGAGGGCCACAATTCTAACCATTGCAAAGAAGCAGTGAAGGTCATTTACCTATATAATATATTCTGCACTTTACTTACCAACTGACTGAAACCATATCGTATGTAGAGCTTCCACCGGTTGCATCAAAAAACATTTAATGATGTGATAAAGAATACAGTGCTGTGTTAGTGAGGCTTTTTTATATTTGCTTGGGAATAATGTTTACAGATGTTTAAGATCTTGCGTCTACTTGCATTGCAGTGCTTCTTCATATGAGCAGTTGATCAATTTTGAAATGTTAAAAGTTATTCTTTATTCTTTAGCGCCTTTAATTTTGATGAGATTTTCTTTGTATCAGACAGGTTTTGCATTTGTATGCAAGCCTTTTGGAATGCAAAACCTTCCTAAAGCAGGTCAGAAGATTAAAAATTGCCAGTGAATTCGCAATGATCTATATCACCATCATTTTACCAGATATGTAAAAAGTGTGTATGTAGACCTAGAACAGTCACTCGAAATATGAATTATTTATTCCATTAAAGTCAAATATCCCGTACACATGCACACAGGCAGACACACATACATACTCATTGCCAAACCCTCAGAAAACCTGTTTCAGCAGCGGTGACTCTAAACTCTGAATTTTTCACCAATTTGCCTAGTTGCACGTGTCCATCCTTATGTGATACCACTTTGAAATGCTGCAGGTTTCTGTGATGGGCCCTTCAAAAACCCAACCCAGTACCCACTTAACCAAGAAAAGATGTGAGCACTGCAGACCAGCCTGCTAAACTACAGAGCAGAGGAAAGAATGCGTGGGACTCAATATGCCAAGTGTCTGGAGAGCTAGGTAAGTATTTGTAGATTTGGGCTTGGAGATCTTTTTTGTTTTAATAAAAAAATAAAAAATATGTACAGCAGGAGTGGATGATGTGTTTTTTTTTTTTGCATTTCCCTGGTGATGTAATATAGATTTCCAGTAATACCTGGATCCATGGTACATTTATATTGCTTGTACCTTTCTCTTCCTAAAAAAGTGCTGACCAGGCAAAAGAGTTTGTACACACTGACATCTCCTCTGCCCTATTTAGTTTAGTGTCAGGGTATTCTATATTTGCTGTATGAAAATCTAAATAACTTAGGTAGACCTGAGCAAGAAGTCAAGAAATCATCCATGATGAGGAATCAATACATGGCCAGATAACCATTCAAAACAATTTAGGATAAAAATTCAGCAGAGCATAAATGTTGCCAGCAATGTTGGTTATTTGTCGAACTTTTGCCTTGACTTGCCCCTGTAGCTGTATGAATAGGCATTGTTTCAACTCAGAATGCAGTGACCCCTTTCTTCAGGTATATCTTGTATTAAGTTCCACCCAACCAAAACAAAACAATACCTCGGCTTAGCTGGAGGCTGTGCATGTAGCCTAAACCCGTACTGACAGATATGATAGAAATATTGTGCTGTCCGGAGTGCTGGACTATTAAAGTGGAATTTCAAGGACTGAGCTTTGAGAGAGCACAGACTTATTAGCTCAGGTCTGAGGGTTTGGAGATCACTCTTTGTTGTCATTTCAGCAAATTTCTGAAATATGAAAGTGTTCAAGAGAAAAAGAAACACAGGAAATTAACATTCTTCAATATTTGGGGATAGTAGGCAGTAGAATCCTGACGTTTTGCCCTAGCGGCTTTTCGTTTTATTACATTTTGTCCAATCCAATTTGTCCATCTAATATAGATTTTATCTCATATATTTTGCAGCATCCCCCTCTTTAAGGGGCATTTTCACTTGGAAATATAGCTTCAGTTGATCCTGTCAATCTTTTTTTAATGTATATATAAACCTAAGGACTTAAGTTGCAACTAAAGGCAAAATCCAAAGTAGCATACTGTATATGAAGTAACTGTGAATAGCATTAACACATCCCTCTTAGTTGTATTATCTGTTGACCATGCCAGTGATTTTATCATTTTTCAACTTCCTTTACAAGGCTCAGCAGGGCGAGACAAACCATTTAATTGTTATACAATTGGGGATTCCAGTACTTTATACATCTAATAGAGTTGTCCCTTTCATCCGCCAGGATATAGCTTTTGAGTGACACCTTCAGTGTGACTTTGTGGGTGGATAGACACTGATTTTACAATTGTAATATCTTAAGGATAGAAGAAGGTAAATTAATTTAGCCCACCAGGATCCACCTACATCAGTAATTATTTGTAGAGATGCCTTTTAGGCATATTACACACAAATTAATTTTCTTTTTGTGATTATTAATACATAATGAATGCTTATTTTTTGTGATTATTATTAATGATTAATTTTTTATTAATGAAAATAAAGTAAGCACCCGAACTGACCTAGTATCGGCCAACAATAGTCTCTCCGGCCTTCCTGGAGTATAACAAAAATTTGGTAAAGTGGTGACAGTGAGCTTGCTGATAGCAGAAGGACCTAAGGTGGCAGATAGATAGATAAACTCATTATTGTGGTTTTTCGCCTTTCACTGTTCTGTAAGAGGCTTGGACAGGTCTGTTATATTATATTGTGGGCTCGGAGGAAGTGAGCTGAATTCTGCTGACCAACGCCATATTGTGGCAGGAAATAAGCTCAAGATTGAAAATGAAAATGCGGATTTGCAGACGTAAAGTGACTTTTTTGTGCCTATAGTAAGCAGAATACAGGGTGGGGTAAAAATGGAAAATTGACAATTTGGTGGGATAGTAAGTGGATACCATTTAGAATAAAGCAGACAAGCTTACCTAGGACCTTTCTGAATTCATTATAAGTGACTGAGTAGAGGAAAGGCATGCTTTCTAGGAATGCTGAAGCTAAATCCTGTAAAACCAGGTTCAATAAAAGATGTTTATTTTGCACAATGTATGCTACTTTCTTTTCTGTAAAATATGTAATCTCTATAATCTGTTTACAGTTATGTGAAATGACATATACAAGATATTTTTAAACAATCTCCTAATATGATCTCTGCTTTAGATCTGAACATGGCAAATTCAATTGCTGCACAATAATTTGTTTAGACCTAAACTCCTGTGCTCCCTGGGAGATCTGAAAGCAATGCTTCGAGGAAACGACTATGTAGCAGTTCACTGAGAATCAGAGTATTAATAATATTGACATGATCTGTTTTTTCCTTTAAGCAGAGAGACTTTGACTTAACTAACAATAAGTTTAAAAAATGTTTTTTGCAATAGGTAGAGCCCTTTGTAACTTCCAGGACTTTGTTTCCTTTTTTTTTATTTCTAACATTGTTCAACATATAAGATTTAGGGTCAAAAGCTTACTGACCATACTATCAGTCTAAGGCTATGCAGGGATGCCCCGTTCTTACATACTAAAAAAAAATGCAAAATGCAGTCATGAAATCAAATAATGTGCATTATTCATTACATTTAATTCATTAAAGTGCAGAAGGCATCCCCAGTGGTTTAAAAGCATTGCCAATCATATAGAACAGACAGCTGGAATATAGAATGCAACATTTTTTATATAATAATATTAATATTATTGACCATTAGCAACATAAAATGTTATTATAATTACAGTTTTTTTATGTGTGTAATAATATTTAAAAAGAGTGTTAAAATATTTTTCAATAGTCATTGTACAATATTACCCATACCTTTTAATATTACCCTTAACTTTTAAACAGCTACATGCATATTAATGTTTGTAATATTATTTTTTATTTTGGAATTAAAAAAATTACCTACAGTACATAAATACTTTCAACAATACCTGAACAAACTGCTATGCCCTAAAGATACTTCTTTGCTTGAAAAAAAAAAAAAAAAACAGTATATTATTTATGTAATGCTTGATTTTCTGTATTTAAACACTAGGATTTAATGTAACCAATGTTGTAATTCACACAGAGCTACTTTTTAGTGTATCTGCACCTATATATTTTTTTGGATAGCATGTTAAAGCATAAAAAGCTTCATCAGTTTTAGCTGTGTACTGTGGCCCCATTGGCAAAATGCTGCTCCCTTGCTGTCTTGGTGACACCCTTTTTTAGTGGAATAGTTTATTTATATATGTTTTCACAATGAAATGTGTACTCACTTCCTGTCAGGATGACAACATATTCATTGGAACAGCAAGTGGATTTACAATCTCCCAAATAGAGGTCCTAGAGGCTAGAGGTCATATCCCTACTAAGCTTTCCAAATAATAAAATTGGATTATGTTTTACACATAATGATAACATAGTGATAACATGAAGATAGTGGTAAATTATGTGATCACATACCATTTATAGGCTAAACAGTGGGTAAGGAGCACACTGACATTGATGGAGCTAAAAACAGCTAGTAAAGGTGAGACGGGGTGACCAGTGTGCCAAATTCCTTGTGGAGGTCAGTATTGTTAAAGAGATCTGGCTTTATTGGCTTTCAAAGAGTTCTAAATGATAATTAAAGAAATTAAAGAATTAAATTAATTTTTAGCCTTTGATTGCTTGCCTGTTCCATGCGAATAGTATGTGTATTTGCCATTTAAATGGGTCCCTTTACCAATTTAAAGGGCCTCTGATATGGTGCTTGGGTGGATCAGTACAAGAATGAATAAACACAATCTATATAAATTGTCTTTATATAGTGATATATTTTGGAGGTACAGACTTAACCACCTGGGCGTTACACTGATGTCTAGATTTCTGTACCAAAAGCGTTACAGGTTTTCATGAAATTTTTTTTTTTAAATTGTAGACCTGTAACTTACAGAAATATGTCCGAATAGGGGTCTAGTAGATATACATACTTTGTATTTATTTTTAATTGAAACTCATTCATTCATTTTGTATTGGATTGAATACAAACTCCTGTATCCAATCCAATACAAAATGAATGAATGAGTTTCAATTTGAATTTCCCGCACAAGCGCCGACGTCATCGCACACGCACGCACGCACAAGAAGCCGGCCGGCTTTTTTTTTCCTCCGAAGGCCGGCTTCTTGTTTCAGAGAGCACCCGGCGCTGGAAGGAGAAGGACGCGGGACGATCAGCGGGACCAGGAGACGGCACCCGACGCTGGAGAGGGAGATAGACGCTGGAGGACGACGCTGGAACACGGACACGACGCTGGATGAGCACATCGGGACCAGGTAAGTGGGGAGTGAGAAAAGTACGGGGTTATCGATTATTGCAACTTTTTTTAATACGAAAAAGTACGGGTTTAACGGTTGGGAGGTTAAAGCAGATGTAAATTCAGACGTGGAAAAATGTTTTCAAACATTGATATTGGCACCTTAAAAAAGCTAGATGTCTTTCACCTTCTTCAAAGTACTTATCGGTAACTAAAGAAGGGTTGGTTAAATGGTGTGTGTTTATATGTTCATATGTTTGTATTTTCTTTACATTTTGAAAAGTTGTTTGGGTTAAATGCTTTAATATAGTTCTTTTAATTCACACTTCAGAGTTGGTTTTTTGTTAAAGTACAATTTAGTTTGTGGGGCTTCAGTAGGAAAATGAATTGTAAGCTTTAACTCCCTTTTGGAAATTGGATAAGTGACCTAAATTTTGCAAATTTGCAAATTTCAAGATTAAAAAAAAGCATACTTTTCTTATCTAATATTATATATGATGATCCCATTGAAGCCTCCCAAGAATTTAATTTTCCTAGTTCTTATCTGCTTAGATACCTAGAATTACGTCACACATTGCAAGCACAGTATTCTGAGGAATTTCCTGTTCTAAGTTTAAGTAATATTATCTCAAGTCTCTTTTAGCTCAGTTATTATCTAATTCCTACATTTTGCTGCTACAAATGGCCCAAGGCCAACCTTCGATGGAGAGATATTGGATATTTGGGTAATGTGGAGAGGTCCATCATTCTTGAATCTGTTCTATGTAGAGTATCTTAATCCCTAAATCCATACATTGAAAGCAGATATTCACTTCTTTCCTGTATTGTGGTTTTTCCATCAGAGCTAAGGATTCTGGAAACAAAATATCACTTTTCTCTGTGGCATTATAAACTTCTTTGGTTTCTTTCATTTTAGTTCTAGTTATGTCTATTGGCATTTTTGCTTTAATTATGTTATTTCCTTGCAGAAACATTATAGCTTGTTCATGTCTTCTGAGCTTATGATTGCAAAGTAAATACCTCCGTAATAAAAAATATTGTAAGGTCCCAGGGAAGTGGGAGTGGATGGTAGGTCCATGGAGGTAGCATCCTATAATACCATAATTTACTGGTGATAATATACTAATTATCTTAAGTACTCCTAAATTATAGAGAGCGTAAGAAGGATTTCCCTTAGTGTAAAACACTATTGTATACCTCCCAACATTTGAAAACAGCAAAAAGAGACAAGAAGCAGAGACAGCAGTACGTGAATCTATCAGTGGCCAACATTCTTTGGTGGAGAAGCAAACACTTATATCTAAAACAGCCAGACCTGGAAGATTGGTTTGGTCTCTTGTAATATTGCTGATACATATATAGCATTACTAATTGCAATCAAGTAGATATAACATTTAGGCATTTCTGTCATTTTTTTTCCAAAATTTATTGTATTATCCAGAATTAATTAAAGAGGAATTACAGACAATCCAAAAAACAGTAAATGTGTATTGTAAATTTTGTGAAATTTATTAAGTGATCATCATCACTTATCTTCAAACCCTAGGCACTGGCTTAGACAAAAAAATTAAGTTTGAAGTTTGCCTATATTTTAGCTTCCCTGGTTTCCCACCTCCATCATTGTTATGCAATTTTTTTTTAAAAATTTACAAACAGAAGTATGTGATCCCCACATGTAATGACGTGCCTTCCTAATTGAAAAAAGTCCAGTTAGGATTGCCAGGCTGCAGAGGAAAGGCCTCGATTAGTCCTCCAGCCAGAATGAAAGATGGAGTCTGTCTGACTGTCAGCTCCTATAGCACACTGCAAAAACCCATAGTGTGCAGTAAAATAAACTAAGCTTTTTAAGTTGAGCCTGCAGTACAAAACTGAAAGTCAGGCTGTAGTAATGCTTTAATGCACAATCAGGTATTTTACAGAAGAAGTAGAGAATTGGACCATGATGGGTAGAATTCCTGGTCAATAGGAACACATAGGTATGAAGGGGAAAGGGGAGAAGACAAACACAATCAAGTAGTGTAAAAACAAGTGTATGACTGTGTTCTTGATGTTATGGCACCCCCGCTGAAGAGGTCATTTAAATTTATGTGCAGGTACAGGCCTTTTGCATTGTACTGCCATAGTCTTTCTATTGTCTTTATTGTATTAGTAAGTCTACTTGAAAGTGATCTGTTGTTCCTCTGAATTTCTGAGATATATTAGCCAAACAGAAAATTTATCATTTAATAAACCCCAAAATATTAGCTGTGTAATCTACAGCTACGTATCCTAAGCATTGCACAATTTTTGTAATCCCGCTGTTATTCCAACATGAGCTATAACGATAAAGTATTTGTAAAAGTGACGTCTAATATTTTTCCAGAAGATATGTTGGTGTTTCTGGACATGTAGACATACTCTGGTCAGAGTTTTTTACACCTTCTTGGTTTACTAAGTGAGGTTTACCTTTTCTGCTGATGCTGAGCCATGATGGAGCAGTGCATTCCTTTGGTTGAAGGGTATTGGGATTAAGCACCACACAAGAGCAGAAGGAAGAACTGACAAGACCTACTGGCAATTGCTCTCTGACTCCTTATGTTACATGGCAGCATGAACCACAGTAACTGATTAATATAGTAATTCAGTAAGACACAGGGAGATTCCAAAACTGAGTCACACAGCCACTTTGCATTAGTTCTAATACGATGAAGAATACATCTTATATTTGATTCTTCACCAACAGAAATCAATATAATGTTTAAACAAAGAGAACAGTCATAAACATGACATTTATTTTCTACAGTACAATAAACACAAGTTTAAATCGTGTTAACATACACCATGACAGCATTCTGTTTCCTATTGTTAACTTAAGAAATCAGGAAGATCGCGATTATCATCCTGTTTATAGCAAAAAGACAAAAAATAACTTTTCTGAAAAATTCAACAATTATGGCACCACCCTTTTCTTATTTTTGTTCTTTTGTGTGCAAGGTAGCCCGGTTTATGCAAGTGTAATTAGGGTCATACAGAGACATACCATTATTTGCTTAATAACAACTTGAAGAATAGTATGATCCTACCTTAGATTTGGAATGTGCTTGTGGAACAGCTAGAACTTTTTTCAAGTCTGCAGATAACTGTAAAACACGTAATGCAATGTATATTACCTAGTGTATATGTATAAATAGTTTATTAGTTAAAAATGGAGACATTTATCTTGTTCAACCTTTTACAATATACTTAAAGGAGAATTCTACTTTCATGAAAAAAATTACCATAGCATATAAATACAGAAGTCATTCAGTTTCAATATGATTTCCAAACCCGTTTAAAAAAAAAAATTCAGTGCAGTGCAGTTTTGCCACTTGTTTATGATTTTTCCAGAAGTCTGCACCAAGGTCCACTTTTAAAATGTCAGGAATTTCAGCTTGTTAAAAATTCTGTTTAAGGAATAATTACTTTTATAGGTAAAGACACTGCAGATTAGAATTGCCTTGCTAATTGTGTTAGCCACCTGGAAGAAGCACAGGGAAATCTTTACATAACCTCAGGCAAAGCAAAACGGCTTGAAGGGCTGTATCCTGGCCCATTAAGTTAGGAGCCATTGAGAGTTAGTGCTAAAGTTGGCTTTTACGAAATTATGCACACCTCCTGCCCTAGGATGACAATGCTGCTTCTCCATAGATACAGTTAAGTTAAGGAGCAATGTCATCATAGGACAAAAGTGACCAAAAAGTCCGAAAAATGAAAACTACTGCAGCAATTGTATCTAAAGACTACGAAATGCAATATTACATTTTAATACTTCGGTTTAGATTCCAAAATTTTCTAAAGTATGAATATAAGCTTTTATACCTACATAAGCTACCAAACAGAATTATTTACAAATCAAGCATCAGTCATCAAGTAGTTAAATTTCATACTAACAGTTGAATATTATCTTACATGTAGTTGAGCCCTAAAGCAAATTCTTAGTTCATCTAATAGCAACATCCTGTGTAAACAACTCTTCAGCTACAGTACCAGGAAGAAACACATTCATTTATTGGAACTGCCCCTTGTATGTCCTATTACAAGATGAATGTTTTTCATTAGGCAGGGAACAATGTGTTCTGTCTGTAAAAGCACAAGCTTCACACCTGTACCTCTTTCTCATTTGAAAAGTAAATGAGCAATAAATCCAAGGCATAGAAATAGCTTTAGAAAAGGATGGAAATATATGGACCCAATAGCGTGGGGGCATTCCTGAAAAATCTGTCTCCGAGCTGAAATTTGGTCAATAACTTTGGATACTTTAGTCCATACACCACAAAACAGATTGTTTTGAATCAGAGTAAATTATGTACACAGGACAGAACTTAAAAACTGCTTTTAGTGTGGTTGGAGAGTTACCATTCTATGGGCTATACATGATGAGACTCATATGCTGCAAAATCACCTGCAATTTTCCCAAAATAGTAACAACGGATCATAATATTAGTGGTTGCCAACCTTTTCTGACCCACGGACCACTAAATTTACCGGCTCTGGACCGCGCATGCGCGAGGAGCCGGGTGTCATTTAAAGGGGAAGAAACTTCCCCCATAGTGATGTCATGATGCCAGAACCTGCCTACCTACCCATCACAGGTTTGAGCCAGCGATGGGAGAGTGGATGGGTTGTGTCCAGAGACATAACCTGTCCACTTCTCTGAGCCTGCGATCCTTACGGAGACATGGTCCTTCTCCTGACCCAACTGGGGGGGCGCGCCGGCCAGAGCCACGGACCATCAAAACTTTCTTGCGGACCGCAGCTGCACTAAATGATTAGGCAGTGGAGTCATTTGTTCAGTGGTTTGTGGTAGTATTTAATCCCATATAGTTTTATGTAATTTATCTCTATTAGTGCTATGTAGTTTATGTTATAGGAAGCTCAATGGTTTACTAGTTAAGTTATGTTCATTTGACTAGTTGGACACAACTAACCCACCCAGCGACCCACCCACAGAGGGTGGATACTGAATAGTTACATTACCTAGTTTTAACTACAAGTGTAATAATATATTTTTAAAAGATTAGAAAATCTATAAATTAGTTTGTATCATTGGATAATCCTGCTATACAGCATGTAAACAATAATACAGTCTTTATCTTTTACAAGCATTTTGTGAGCCATAGATTCATTTCTGGTCATAGTTTACTTGTATGCATAGTTGCAGGCTGTCTGCCAGTGATTTTATTTGTCTATCTCTGTTTGGCTAGTAGATTTATATGTTCTGACTTTAACAGGTTGCAATAAAACAAGCTGCAGGTAATCTCTGAAGGTTTTTATTGTGCCCTGTTGTAGTTAGCAGGAGGAAATAAGCAGGATGTCTAAATGTAGCTTTTTAGATTTTATATATTGTCTGAACTAGGCAGTAAAAAAAATATTTGGGAAAAAATGAGGCATACATTGTCAAAAAAGAGGAAGTCCTAAAGAAATAGCAGCTAAGGGTTTATTTTATTTTAATTTCTTTTTATTAGTATTGTATCAATATATCCAGACTTACAGCCAATATCATTACAAGGTTCAGATTTAAGTTAGTAGTAGGAATTTTTGTTGACATAAAATTCAACCATAGCTACTAGATCATTAAATGAAGGCCCTATTGGAGTTAAGGTGGCATCAATATATAAGTATACAGATGTGCAGCACACATACAAGCTCATTTGTGTTTTATTGTTAGCTATTCTGGCATCTTGTGGGTAAAAATAACAGCTGAAGCTAAAGTAATGTATCCATAATTTACAGTATGCATTTTTTTGGTTGGCTTTTTCTAATTTGGTCTCTAATGCTAAATCCTTGCATTCATTCTTTTCCAATAATACATATGCAATATGTTTGGGGTCAAATAGAGGAGGTCCATATGAAATAGCATCGGAAAACACTAATGGTTTTAGCATTATATTCTTTGAAGTAAGTATATTTATACCTCAAACTAGTGAGTCGGGAAGGATTAAAGCCCTTAATCCCTGGTGACCAATGTTACTGAGGTAGAAAGAAACAGAAACAAAGGTACAGGAAAATGTAAGTGTCTGATTTCCTTGTTTTTTAAAGATTTCTTCTTATTTCTTCATTTTTTTAGGACAGTAATTGTTGAAAAGTGGCTTTAATATTTCACTATAAATTGAAGAAAAATGGTGCTGGCTATAGATACATATTACATACAAAAATAGTGGAGGACCACTCTTTTAAAATTTAAACCCATTGAATCCTGGCATTGTAATCTTGTAATGTGCTCATGCCATCAGGAATTAAAAAATCCATTGATTAAAAAACCTAGCCTATTAGTATGTTTAGGTATTTTTTGGGAACATAACTTTGCCAAACCTGGAAATGACCACCAAAAGCAACCCCAGATCATAAAACTACCCTCAAAGGTATGGGGACTTTTTTGTGCCTAACAGTGTGAATGGTATTAGTTGTATTTGGTTACTTTAGTAGATCTTTGTTTTAAAACAATATTATTTTGTAAGAAAAAAGCATTGACCTTTATTCATAATGGGACCTTTAATAAAACCTATTTTATGTATTTTCAGGGTCAAGACTGGAAAATAACATTGTATAAAGGATAAAAGCTTCTACATAGTGCCAAATGGGATTAAGCTAAATCATTACACAACCAAAAAGGATGGAGAGAAAACCAACCTGCACTGAGAGCCCATCCTCGGGTTCTGAGAAAGAGCCCCTGACATGCAAGACCAGGTCAGAATGCAAAAAGGATGGTCAGCTGCTAAGAAACTGCAAGCCATCTCTACGGCTGTCTGAAGAGCACAACAAGGTGCACCCCTGCCCCGGAGAAAGGGCAGACCTTGGGCACATGTCCAATAAATACTTAGCAGTACAAAGTCCTGATGCCCCTTGCAATGGCACAAGAAATGGAATAGACGAAACCTCAACTCCAACACTTACTGTTATTCCTTCCTGTAGGGCTGAGGTGCATCACTTGCAAACAGAGCTAGGGGAAAGAGAGACATGGAGCAAAAAAATAGACTTTCTTCTATCTGTTATTGGGTATGCAGTGGATCTAGGCAACGTGTGGAGGTTTCCTTATATCTGTTACCAAAATGGGGGAGGTTAGTATGCCAAATAGTTTTACATTTGTAATAGTGAATATTTTTTAAATTCAGTGAATAATAATGTTTTCCTGCAGTTGGACATGGACAGGTTAGGTGTTTTTTGTCAGCAAGAACTGGAAGCCGGAAACTGGAATTGGAACCCTACAGATCAAGAACTTTGCTGCCCATACAGTTTGGTGTCAGAATTGTCAGGGTTAGTTTGGAGGGTGTTTTCCAGTGGCTGGGTCACAAAGAGGAGTGACATCAGCTCAAAAGGAAGACCAGCCAGTGAGGGTGGATGGGCAGTGCAGGATCAGTGGAATCTACAAACGTACTGTAGATAAAAAATATAGTTATCAAAACATGGAGGTGCAATTGTTAAAATATGAAGGTGTTTATTGTTTAAGGTAATTGTAGCCGCACTTACAAGTGGAACTAAACCCGTCCTTACTTACCTGTCCCTGTCTAATCACAGGGCACTGCCATCTTCTTTTTTCTTCACTTCCTATTTGCGACCTCTGTAGATCTGTATTGTCCGGGCTGGGATGATGTAACTCCCACACAGGCGCATGGGTATTCATTCATAGCCAGCAAGTGCAGAGGAATCAGGGAAAATCAGGTATCTAGGTATTTTAAACCTATATGGATCAGTACTGCTTGGGTGCATTGTTGGGGGGCCTCTCTTTACAGATACTTGCCTCTCTAAAAAACAGCTCTCTCTTCCAAAAGATAAATACAACACATGTAATTCCTAATTCATAGATGTAATTGTACTAAAACAATATCCTGCTATATTTAGGAGGGAGAGCTCTAGTGGGTTTGCAGTGTTGCTAGGCTCTGTAATATGTTAGGCTGGCTATCTCTAGCTGTAATTTGGGAGGATTCCAAAAGGATATAAAAAACTGTTGCTGCATCCCCAGGACAATGGAAGTTTACACATCATATTGCTCTATAAACCTTTTTACTGCTTTCTTTGTCTGTAAAAGGTGGTACAGAAAGAGATGGGTTGGTAAAGTCTTTTGTCCTTGACTTCCTCCAAATAAATAATAAATCAGTGAGAAGATGTTATGCCTGTCAACCTTAACCAAGTATTTTGCTTACAAGAGTTCAGCATTAGTGCTTAAAGAGATTAAACTCAGGTCCACAAGCACATTCAATTTTTAATGTGTTTTCAGGTATAGGGTTTTAGGTACAAGAAATGTACAATGTTGCTTAAAGCTCCTAAAGAAAACTGAAAGTCTTTTCAAACCTATTACAGTTGACATTCAAAAATCCGGCAACCTCAGGCCCCGAGAAGTGCCAGATTTTCGAAAGTTATACTTACCTCCACACACAGGCCAGTCTTTCTCTCGCAGCACCTGCGGACATCTGGCACAGTTCCAGGGAGCAGGCAGCAGGGACGTCTCAACGTGTATTTAGTGTAGTAAGCAAGACCTAACAGCTGTTTCTGCAGAACAGTGCCATCAAAACACCAGTGGCTAAACAGTGTACTACAGTCCTTGTTTTGAAAATACGATCTGAAATTCATGCCTGAAAACTGAAGGAAATGGATTATCGATGGTCAGATTTTCGATTGTCAACTGTATTTGAATTCACATTAAAGAGTATGTCAATGCTAAATAATTAAATATTACAAAATAAAAACACACATTGCTGTACATCTCTGGAATGCATGCACCACAATGTTTTTTTTCTTTATACACTCTACAAATTCAGAAAAATAACTGTACCGATAACATATTAATAAAACCCGATAGGGGGCCGTGGCTGGTCGGCTTTCAAGATAACCGAGTGGGACCTGAGCTCCGTCTGAGTTTAGGCATAAAGCAACGATAATTACATCAGCAGATAACCTCAATCTACATTGAAGGATCACTAGATCGTTACCTCAGGGATAATGACGAAACGCAAAAAGGGAAAGACAGACCCGCAGAAGGTGTCCTACTACTTCAGGCTTCAGGGATCCTGCGACTCCCAAGATGGCCCCGTCTCCTCTCCTGCGGAGTCTCCTTCAGCACGGACACCTAAAGGATCTTCTCAACAGTTGAGCCCGGCTAGCACCGGACGCTCAGAGGAAACTTCTCGTCTTGTAGTATCACCTTCTGTATCGTCCCGCTCTATAGGGACTGAGGTATATCATAACCCTAGCTCTCCTGTAAGTGAAGGCGGGGAGGAAGATTTACATGTAGGCCCTGCAACTAGAGTAGATTTAAAGAATTTTCAAGTGACGGAAGACAATCTACATCCACCTCAAAAGAAATGGTACTATCACTGAAACAGTCCTTACATCAGGATTTAAATGTGATGCTGGACAAATTTATACTACATTGTCTGGATAAACGTATTCACCATTTGGAAAATAAAATGGGCCAATTTTCACAGGCTCACAATGATTTAGTAGATGCACATCAAGAAAACACATCTGAAATTCCATGGCTTAAATCTAAATTGGCTGATTTAGAAGACTGCTCTCGACGTAATAATATTAAAGTAAGAGGTGTCCCTGAATCCGTCACTCATGGGGAACTACTTTCCTATATTAAAAAGATGTGCCAAGCTATATTACTAATGGCAACGGAGCTGGGGCTAACTATTGACAGGGCACATAGAATACCTAAACCTTCCTTCTTATCAGCTGAAACACCAAGGGATGTGTTGGTGAAAATGCACCTTTTCCACATAAAAGAAAAAATTATGTCAATGGCAAGAAAATCACCATCTTTACCAGACCAATTTCAGAACATACAAATCTTTGCAGATTTGTCCTCTATGACGATTCAAAATCGGAAACAAAGATCAAAACATGATATATAGATGGGGATTCCCAAGTAAGTTGCTTATCCTGTTCAATGGTAAATCGCACCCGGTATCTTCGGTATAATCGGAGTTGGAATTTGAATACTTCAAACTCTCCATGTGGATCACCCAAATCACCAACATATTAATAAAACCCAATCTTCACAGTCTAATCACTCAAGCAATAGTAATTATTTTACCTTCTACCAAAAAAAAAATTCTGTTTATGCAGACCTGAAATCTAAGTTTAGACTTCCACCCCAATGATGATCAGTATGTGGGTTCCCACTTCTGTAATATTTGAAGTATGGAAATAAAGGCCAATTTTCAGTTACAACTAAAGGCATAATATTGATTTTATTTCATTTTTAAAAAAATATGCTCTCTTTATTGATATTATTTCTCTCCATCCAGAATTTTTTTCTGAACAAAAAATAACATTGTTACTTTACTTAAAAGGGTTGTCTACCCTTTTATGTAAAGTAAAAATTTTAATTAAGGTCCCCTTTAAAATGTAAAAACCTTTTCTTAGGCCAAGCACACAAACCAGATAATTGTTGCCCAGACGAACAGTTGTGTTCATCTCAGAAGAAACTGTAGCATGTGTACAGCAGTCCCACAACATTGGTAATTAACCCACCCTGGCTGATTCATAAATGAATTTTTCGTATAGAGGAAAGCACAGTGGGGTGCCACTTGCTTGTCCTCCTCCCTTCTCTATCCATAGAACAGAACTTTTCTGTATGTTCATTGCTCGTTCAAATCCCCGTAGAAAATGATCAGTGATCGCAGTAAGATGTTCAATCTCCCCTATGCCAGATCTTCAGCTGAGCCAAATCTTTAAAAAAAAAAAAACGGCAAAAATCCGGTACAAATGGTCAGAAACTTCTTTAAAGTTTAACACAATATGCTTCAAAGGGAGCAATACTAATAATATACTTCTACTACCTATTTGTTAAATAAATATGCAGCATGGAAAGACGATTGTCTCCCTGACTGCAGTGCTAATGGGCCAGATGCCACCTAGTTCTGACTGGTAACTAGGTAAATACAGACTGTTGAATCTATGAGATGGGGTAGCCTCATACTCTTAGGCAGTGTATTTTTAAATCTATTTTTAACATTAGTAGTGACTGTATAAATAATAAGAGGATTACTGTAAAGTAAATGGAGAGTGCACTGTGTAGATTATACAGTAACACAAAGTACATTGATTATAAGCTTTACATAATACAATTGGCAGGTTTTATGTCATGTAACAAAGTTGTCATGCTACACCCTATTTCCTGTGCTATTGATTTCAGTAAATTGGGTTATACTTGTCAGTAATTTCTCTGCATTGTGTTGTAACCTTTTACCTAAGTTTTCTTGCTAACAATGCTCAGTGTATATATACAGTATATATAAAATACCATTTTATATAACAATGCTACATAGCTATATATATATATATATATATATTTATACAACGAAACATAAAGTTATTCTTGCATATTAAATTTAATGCAAATCTGGATAGACACAGAACAGTACATAATTGCATGTCAGCAAACAGTGTTGCTCTCCTTGGGTCCCATTATGAAGTCATTTTGTCAACTTCCAACTAGATTCAGTTATTTTCTATCCAATAAAAAGACACTTCTGATGTTTTGTCAGAAAACGACAATCAATCACCAGAATATGTAGAAATATGATTTATTTATAGAGAATGTACACTTTTTTGCATTGTTACACTTTTTAATCTTTTTTTATTATGATCAGAAATAAAAAATATACATAATAAATATTTTATTATGATCTGCTAAAACTTTACCCAACAGTACCATGTAAATATTATGTTGTCTTTTTACCCAGCCAGCAGGTGGAGTTCCAGGCTTCTTTTTTTGCTCCCTCACCTAACACCTGTTTTAAAAAGCTAAATATTTGCTGAAATAATAAGCTCAGGGTGATTATCGACCCCAGGACTGGGTCAATGTTTTAGTGAGAGACATGTGTAGGCAGCTTCTGTTTTTTTAGTTATAGGTGACATAATTTGTGCTTTCAGAATCAAATTTATTCCATTATATTCCAAATATTTTGCCTGGCCAAAAAAACATCACATACCTAATGTTTCTAAAATGTTATCAGACCTTTAGCTTTAATTACAGTACACATCAATAAGCCCATGCAATATCACCGCATTTATTTCCATACAGAGTTGCATTAACCTTTTGCTAAGATGTTGTATGAAATACACAGCTCAACAAAAAAATAGTTTTTTCACTTGCCAAGGAATTTTTATTATATATTTAGTGTATTTCAGGTCTGCTGGATCTAGAAATGACATCAGTTTAATTGAATTGGCTCTAGTTCTTGTGATACAGGAATCGGAATAGACAATTTTACCAACAGCAAATGTTAACACAGCATAATATTATCAATCCTTATTTACACCAATGGTTTGCATTTTATATATAATATGTAGCATTATTTTCATAAAACTTTCATTTGCCTTCTTTTTATTCATACATTTCTTTTATGAGTTCTTCACAAAGAAGTTGTTTGACCCTAATGTATTTTGCTACATTTGTGGTGAATATTCTCAGCAAAAACAGAAAAGAAACATAACAGAATTTCTGAAACAAGCATATCTTGCATAGTTTGGTATTAAGTAAAACTATGTATCAAGATAAGTATTGGGCTCCCCATATGGTATGCAAACCTTGTGTAGAGTGTCGACGTCAGTGGAAAAATGGAAAACTTTGAAAAAGTTTGAAATTTGGTGTACCTATGGTATGGTGAGAGCCCAAAAATCATTATAATGTTTGTTATTTTTGTGCTGTTAATGTAAAAGGTTTCAATCATTACAAGAAAAATAAGTGGGAGTACCCTGATTTGGAATCAGTAAGACGACCTGTGCAGCATGGTGCTGATGTTCCCATACCAGTGATCAGTACACTCCCTGATATTCCTGTATCCGACATGGAGGATATACAGGGTTTGAAGTGTTATCAAGGAGTTAGCAGTGGAAGTGTATATGAAGGAAGTCTTTCATCAAACCAGCAGTTCTCCCAAGAAGAGCTCAATGATTTAATATGTGACCTAAGTCTGTCCAAACAAGAATCTGAACTTGTAGCATCCAGGCTAAAAGTAAAGAACTGACTGAGACCGGAAGTTAAAATACCAGGTTATAGGACACTGGTAGGAGGTGACACTCCTACCATATTTCAGTGAAGATGGAGACTTTGTGTACTGTTGTAACGTTCCTGGACTACTAGCCCATATGGGAGTACCAGAATACCGAGCAGATGGCTGGCGGCTTTTCATAGACAGTTCCACTCAAAGTTTGAAATCTGTTTTACTGCATAATGGAAATGCTATGCATCAATTCCAATTGGTCACTCAACAAAACTTAAAGAAGAATATGAAAATATCTAAATGGTCTTACAAAAGCTTTGCCATCATGAAAACCAATGGCCCATATATGTTGATTTAAAAATGGTGAACTTCCTACTTGGACAGCAAAGTAGATACACAAAGTACCCATGTTTCATCTGCTTGTGGGATAGTAGAGCAAAGCAGAATCACTGCAAAAAAGTGATATGGCCTCCAAGGGAATACATGAAAAAAGGTGCAGTGAACATCAACATTAATGGTTGACAAAGAAAAAATCGTTCGCCCTCCACTACACTTAATGTTGGGATTATTGAAGCAATTTGTTAGAGCTCTGAACAAGGATGGTGATTGTTTCAAATACATTTGTAGATTCTTCCCCGGATTGAGAACTAAAAAATTAAAAGCAGGAATCTTTGATGAAACTGATACATTATTCAAATTTCACAAGTTACATGACTGATACTGAAGCTTTTACCTGGCACAGCTATGTCATGGTTATCAAGAACTTCTTGGGTAACCATAAAGCACAAAATTGTGAAAAACTGGTACGAAACTTGCTCTTAAACTTTAAAAATTTGGATGCTACTATGAGCATAAAGGTACACTATCTCCATAGCAAACATTTCCAGAAAACCTTGGCGATTTCAGTGAGGAACAAAAGGGGAGAGGTTCCATCAAGATATAAAGGTGATGGAAGAAAGGTATCAGGGCAGATGGGATAGACACATGATGGCAGACTACTGCTGGAGCCTTCAACGTGATTGTCCTGATCATCAGAATAAAAGGAAATCATACAAACTGAGTTTTTCTTTGTGATTAGTTCTGTTAATATCCTGAATATAGAATATATTGACATTAAGTATTTCAAGACGTATCTAGTTTAATTTTGCATAATTTTCATGTTTCATTAGTTTTCTATGAGGTTATTATTGAGGTCATTATTTCAAAAACTAGAGCCAATCTAGCAAAACCAATACCATATTTGCAATCTGTGCATCAAAAATAACCAAAAATGACTGTAACCTGTTTGGCAAGAAAATATTTGTTGACCAGTGAAATGGGAGAGTTGGACCGCTGTGTAATCTCCAGCACAGCCAAAAGATTCTTAGTGGGGTTGAAATCTGGACTTTGTGATGGCCAACTCCAGTGTAAAAATTATGTCTCATGCTCCCTGAACCACTCCTTTCACAATTGGAGTGAATCATGGGATTGTCATTAAAGGATATGCCTTCAGCAAACAAAAATGTATTTGATGGGAAAAAATGGTCATTTAGTATATAGTCAGTTTTTGAGAACATAACATTGCTGAACCTAGACCTGACCTAAAGCAACCCCAGATCATTGCCTCACAGGCTTGGGGACTTTATTTTGGCCAGGCAGGTTATATACATTTTAGCAATGTAGCAGAAAAGGTAAAAAGCAGCGGTTTAAAAACATAAAAAACAGACATTCACCAGGAGATGGTTAGAGACTGGAAACCAAAGATATTTTAACAAATATATTTTTAATGCCTTAAGTTAGCTCCAAAACAGCTTCTGTATCCAGAGGAAAAGTCCTTTATGACAAGGAGCTAAGTGAATTTGATTTCATAATTTGGTTAAGAATGTGGGGACATTCTAAATGACTTTTTTTCTTTATAGAGAATAAACTGAAAACCAGTTTGATTAGATTAATTGTTTATTATACAGATGAAAGACTGATCTGAAGCTAATTCCCTTTTACAACTTTGTAATTTCAGGAGCTTTTCTCATTCCATATGTGATTATGGCTGTGTTTGGTGGAATTCCTTTGTTTTATATGGAGCTGGCACTGGGCCAGTATCACAGAAGTGGCTGTATTTCTGTATGGAGAAAAATTTGTCCATTATTTAAAGGTAAGTGTTTAATTTTTAAAGTAAACCAAATTATTTCCATTTTTAAAACCTTACTGAAAATGTGACAAGGCTACTTTTAGAGGGAACCACATGTCAAAATGACCAGCAGATTTAGAGACAGAAGAGTAAAGTTTTATGTAGAACTTGATACTTCCTTTAAAAGTTAATCAAGCCTCGCCACCCCCTGAACTTCAGTATCAGTCAGTGGGATCCTCCATCACATTGAATGACCACGGCAGAAAATGAAAGGGTAAAAGTGTCAGGACAAGCTTGACTTTTCAGAGAGAGACAAACTTTCAAATAAATAGGGGAGAAAACCCTGTATGGTCAGCAACAGCTACTTGTAAGTAACTTACATTCCCATTTTATATCTAACATTTAGGAAACTCAAAACAAGAACCATACACTATAAGGTATAAAAAACTTCAAATTATATCACAGAGACCGAAATGTTGTTTTGGATTTGTGAAGCATCCTCCAAATTTTGCCATGGATCCACTAACATTTCAAAATCCTACATTCTATGCCCTCTGGGTCCCACACCACAGTAAAGCAAAAACCAAACACCAAAAAAGTAGATAGACCAGTACATGTATCACTGCTAAGGAAGGTCCAACTGTAATACATTTGGGTTGTAAAACAAGTTATAAGAAAGTCCAAAACCTTTTGACTTATTAGACCCCTACCTGCAGGAATCGCCCAGCTCAGACATGTTAATCACCTTTTAACTGTATGAAAAAGCACCTATTATTATTATTATTATTATTATTGAACAGGATTTCATTAGCACCAACATATTACACAGTGCTGTACAAAAAATAGGGGTTGCAAATGACAGACAGATACAGACAGTGACAGAGGAGGATAGGACCCTGCCCCGAAGAGCTTACAATCTAGGAGGTGGGAAGCATACAATAGGAGGGGAGATATGAAGTGGTGGGAAGTAGTGAGGGTTTTAAAAGACAAAAGGAAACGGGTAGGGGAGTTTGAAGAAATGAGTTTTGAGTGCTCTTTACAATGAGCAGAAAGTATGAGCATTCCATAGTTTGGGCAGCTCTGGAAAAGTCTTGTAACCGTGCGTGTGATGAGGTTATGAGTGAGGAAGTCATTAGTAGGTCATTGGAGGAGTGGAGAGAGCGGCAGGGGGAGTATTTTTTTTTACCAGGTAAGAAAGGTAAGTTGGACAAGAACTGTGGAGGGATTTGAAGGCAAAGCACAAGAACTTGAATTTGAAGGTGAAAGTGAAATGGAAGCCAATGAAGAAAACTACAAAGAGATGCAGCAGAGGAGGAGCGGTGGGAAGGATGGATGAGTCTGGCTGCAGCATTTATAATAGATTGTAGAGGAGAGAGTCAGGTTAGTGGAATACCAGAGAGGAGGAGGTTACAGTAGTCCAGATGGGAGATGATAAGAGCGTGTACAAGGAGTTTGGTGGTCTCAGGGGACAGGTAGGGGCGGATTTTGGAGATGTGGTGTAGGTGAAAGTGACAGGACCTGGAAATGTTCTGAATATGGGGGGTAAATGAGAGGGCCGAGTCAAAGGTGACACCAAGACAAAGTGCCTTAGGGGAGGGCCGAATAACAGTGTTGTTAACAGGAGGAAGATGATGAGTTTGATTTTATCCTGGCTAAGTTTCAGAAATCTGTCAGACATCCATGCTCAGACACAAGTTAAAAAAAAATGATAGATTGAAGCTGCATTGCACAGGAAAAAAAAAGAGAGATAGGTATAGGTGTTCCAGAAGCCTAGCAGTTACATTTTGATAGTGTTAGTACAGCACACACAAGTACACAATGGGTCTGATAATAAAGCTCTTCAAGACTGGAGAAGATACACTTTCATCAGTGAACCTGGGTGATACAGCAAACCTGGAATGGATCCGGTCCAGGATTGAAAACATTTGCTAACAAATATAAAAAAGACTTTTAAGAAATCCATTGCTAGAACACCCAGGTTCACTGATAAAAGTGTATCTTTTCCAGTCTTAGAGCTTTATTAAATCATGCCCAATGGGTTTTAATGTTATTAATATTGTGTTGAATTTAATAAAATGTTCTTTTTTTATCCTCAGGTATTGGTTATGCTATCTGTATAATAGCACTTTATATAGCATCTTATTACAACACCATTATAGCCTGGGCTCTCTACTACCTCATATTCTCATTCCGATCTGAGCTG
The DNA here is from genome assembly GCF_032062135.1 of Pyxicephalus adspersus. Lineage (NCBI taxonomy): Eukaryota > Metazoa > Chordata > Amphibia > Anura > Pyxicephalidae > Pyxicephalus > Pyxicephalus adspersus. The sequence continues at coordinate 148,438,082 of NC_092858.1, forward strand.
CCTTGGACCAGCTGCCGCAATGAGTGGAACACAGACAACTGCACCAATTATTTCCACAACAGCAGTGTAACATGGATCAATAGCTCTACCTCACCAGCAGAGGAGTTTTACACGTAAGTGCATGTAAGTGTGGTGAAAGGTAACACACTCTTAGGGTAGACGGGTTTCATGATGCTCCCGTGCAGATATAAGACTTATAGAAGCATTTCAGCCAGAAGTAACGGGTTGTAATTCATGGGAGGCGGGGCGCTGAAGCAGCAATCATTTACAAAAACAAGGTTTTTATTTCTGTTTTGCTAAGATTGAAAAAATAAGTGGAGCAGATACAGCTTAGTTTCGGGACAAGTAGGAAGGTAAGCTGGTCAATAATATCACTGACTGTAATTTTCGTGACATTTTAAGTCCCAGATTCTCCATTATTGTCACAGTAAACATTATTTTCAGTGGCATTAGAATGGATGAGTTCTGTACACACATCTCTGCTCAGTCCTATGGTGATGTTGGGGGATAAAATATATCATTTGTACACAGCTTAAGATTCAGTGTTTCATATAAATATTGATTCAGACAGCAACATAATGCAAAATTACAAGGGTGTGTCATCTTAGAATATAAATTTTAGCTCTCTATTTTTAAAACAGGGAATCTGACATTCCCTAAAACATTCCTCGCTGGGAATCTATTACTGCCATTGAAACACATGGACCTGGAAGATTCCCTGTTTTATAAATTGTTCCCTTAGAATGTTTTAAACATTTGTCAGTGACTTGTTGAAATACAGGATGAGTAAACAAGATAGAATGAGTTATAATTGAAAACAAAGACAAAGGGTCTACTTATACATGCTTTCACCCAAGGTTTGGCTCACTTTTACCCCAATTCACACATTTTTCACAGCATTTTCAAAGCTAGATTTATGGATATAAACAAACCCTGGTAGGTTTATTAGGAAAGAACAATATTATAATGAAATATGGAAATGTTTGAGACATTTTAAGAATATCATCACATGATGATAATAGATACATTTTGAACATACAGTATGTTAAATAAACCTGAGACCTCTTAGATTTTGTGGTTTGAATCCATAAAATATATAGATGAGCTAACATTCAAAACAAAATAAATCTAAAGAAATCATATTTATTTAAATGGGATATAAAATCACAAAAGATGAGATCAAATCAAACAGGATGCATTTCTAGTTTAATTCTAGTTAATTTTAATTTATGAATGTTTTAAATATCTTACATACAGGTAGTCCCCTGGTTAAGGACATCCTGTATACAGACAACTAGATAGGAATGGGCTTTCCTGCTTGCTAGTGTGCAGGACAGAGGCTTGGAGGGGGGAGGGGGCAGTTTGCATGTTTTGCAGAAGAAATCTTTTGCTAAACACAGCTGGGACAGCTTTTCTGCAAGCTCCTGTAACACTTTAATGACCAAGACAAACTCTGCAGGAATTTATTTTTGTATATCAAAGTACACCTTGCTCCAGACGTTATTTTTTTGTTTTTGCTATGTTTGAGATTAGCTCACGGTTAGGATTTTAACAGTTACTGACACCACGCTGCCTAATAAGATGTTGAGACAAACATCTGTCCTAATTGCATTTGTTAAAATAATGTACATGTTTTGACTTACATACAAGTTCAACTTAAGAACAAATCTACATTTCCTATCTCAAATGTAACCCGGGGACTACCTGTGTTATACTTTTTAGTTTGTAGTTCCTTAAATGTTATTTTTAATTAACAAGTGGCATGACATGACTTACCATTACTTCCAAGGTGGTTTGCTTTTTGTCAAATTATGATTTATTGCTACCATTTCTTTTTAAGTAAAAGTGTTTTTTTTTTCTGTTAATATTATTATTATTATTATTATTATTAATAAACAGGATTTATATAGCCCCAACATTGCAGCACTGTACATTAAATAGGGGTTGCAAATGACAGACAGTGATATATTTTTCTATTTTATTTATATATAAAATGATGTGAGCTCTGGATATAGTAATTATAGAATGTGTTACCTGAAGACCTGAAAATTATTTCAAACGCCCACCAATGTTAAAAAGGTCAAAAAAGGCTGATATGAAGAACTAAATAGAGAAAAGCAATCCAAATGTGAGCAGCTACTCCTGGATTGTATCGATAGAAAATTTAGAATGCTTTTCAGCTAAACTTTCTACATAGCATCTGAGAATGTTATATAGATAATGCAATTTCAGAAGTTTTAGAAATCAGATTTTAAAAATGTTTGCAATAAAAATAACTTATTTTTTTCACCCTAAAAATGTTGTGGTATGAAATCATTGTAAATCAGTTTAAACAACTGGACATAGCCCTTCTAACCCAGCTTCATAGTTATATAGTCATAGTTTGCTAGTACACAGGTACAACAAGAAATGTTACATTACTATACAATCAGAATGACCCATCAGAAGATCAGAGCCACGCAAGGCATCTTCTAGACCTGTTATAGCTGCTGACCTGCTGGGCATTTGTCTCTTTCCATTATAATAAGACTTTCAAAATGCCACCAGATTTGAGATTTCTTGTGTTTTTAAGCTACTCTGGCTTTTATTATATAATATTATGGTTTGCTGCCCTAGCACATTGTCCAGGGTGAATGGCTCCAAGGATTTATGGTCTGATTCTGTTTCTTTTAGCCGACTGGTGCTGCAGATACACAAATCAAAAGGACTACAGGATCTCGGAGGGGTCAGTTGGCAGCTTTCACTCTGTCTACTTCTTATCTTCACTGTAGTATATTTCAGCATATGGAAGGGAGTCAAGACATCTGGAAAGGTAAGTTTAACAACAGTGACTGGTGAATTTGGAGAATTTTGCAAATGTTAATTCTTGTGGTCTATTTTTCTAATGAATATATACTTTTTTTCTCTTTGGATAAATCAACAGTTCAATTATTGCATGTGCTTTTAATTTCAATATGCAAAAACAACTGCACCCAACAAAGATAATCAGCTTAGGGTAGACATTAGTGGACAGAATCACTCTCAGGCTTCTCATATCTCCCAGAAATTCCAGTGGTGATGTCTTCTCACTAAACTATTTGTCTTTCCTACTTTCTCCTGTCTCTCTTTACAATTCTAATAAAATGTAATGGAATTCTAAAGAAAGTCTGTAATGAAAATAAGCAGTGAGATTTGTGTATTTTGGTCCCTGTGAAGATAGCCTATGGCTCTTAATAGACAGGTCACACTGGCTGCTATATATCCAAACATATCAAATCACCGCCAATAATAGGAACACAGCTGAAGTGCATAGGCACAAAGCTGTAAAATACCTGGTATTTAAAGCATATGTTATAGAAAATTAAAACATATGAATTTAGCAATATCTGAATAATCACAAATTAATCTATGCTCTTCTTTGCTCTACTTTTTATGATGGATTACAAAGGGCACAGGCCTCTCCCCATCTTCCACCTTCTCCTGATTTCCAAAACTTTTTTCTGTTCACAGGGCAGATCAGATTACCAGTTTTGTTGTTACAAAACACTTAAAAAATCAACCACAATAAACCACAGGGAGCAAAAAAAAGAGAAGTTTACTGTTCATTTTATTGTAAATGTCTTTATTTACTATTTTAGTTTTACACTGACCCATCAAATATTAACACCACCTCCCCCCCCCCCCCCCCCCATTTAGAAATGTTTCCAAAACTATATTTTCAACACTAATATTTGCTACAATTTGTAGCAAAGGGAAGGTATCATATTATATATATACCAATTAATGTATGCCATTTTTTGTAGGTGGTTTGGGTAACTGCAACATTCCCATACATTGTGCTTACACTGCTTCTTATACGAGGGGCCACGCTCCCGGGTGCATGGAGAGGAGTTCTGTTCTACTTGCAGCCAAACTGGGAGAAGCTGCTTACCACTGAGGTAAGACTATATTTCCATTATTTTAAACTAGATAAATCCTAGAATATAAGCTAGCACATGGAACTTTTTGACCACAGTGGGGGCAGTATAGGAGAAGTGGCCCCTTGGGGCATGTCATTGGAATCTGGCCTTGAGTTAGGGCTGTCACACAGCTGCCTGTTGGGAATGTTTTAACCATTATCAGACATGCATAAAGTAGATTGAATGAGTTGAGTGTTTCAGATAAGCACTGCTCAGTCTGACACAGATGGACAGCACAGTCTGTAAGGGAATCATTTGTGTGTTACAACTGGGGATATCTGCTGTGTATCATATATGAAAATGACAGCATGTCATTTGAACTTATTCTAATAAGTGTAGCCCAAGAATAATATAAATCTCAAGGGGATATTTATAATGACCATTTTATCTTGCATATACACATATCATATCTATTTTATATATATATATATATATATCTCAATCAAAAGATAGGTACTCCTTGCTTATGATAATTCCCATATAGTACATAAAATTTTTTTAAAGTTACTTATAACATGACCTGTACAGTTATGTCCTAGTATAAAAAAAATTTTTTTGACAAGGATCAGTATTAAAATACAAACTGTTCATTTCCAACAAAATTAGACCAAGATAGGCTGACTTTGTGGCCCGTTAAGTTGTACTCAACTTACGATTATGATACTTTCAGTGTATCCTGTTGGATTTTACTGCACTATATGTGTAACTTTTAATGTTTAAATTCAACATACTAAGTGAAAAGTGTAATGACAGTCTACGGTTTTTGTAATTTGTTTATCCTGTCTGTGTAGGTTTGGGTGGATGCAGCCGCACAGATATTCTTCTCACTGGGCCCAGGATTCGGTGTGTTACTGGCCTTTGCTAGCTACAACAAATTTCACAACAACTGCTACCAGTTAGTATCATATGTACGTTTTCATCCATCTGCCTGAAAACTGTTTTAGTAGAATAAGTCAGATTGAGGAACAGAATTGTGTATGGAAACATTTATCATGTAATGAGCTGTGTAATGTTTTACCACTGTACAAATATATAAACGTAATAAAATTATTGGGTTCATGATCTGCTTACTGAACACCATTTTACTAAAAGTGGGCAAAATTTATAGCTGCAAGCAATGTTATCTTTGTCCATTGAATGATGCGGGAATCTGACACTTTCGGCTTAAACTGTCTCTTCAAGTAGGATTGGTCACTGGCAAAAAAAGTGGGGGTTGGCCAAGGATAGTACCTTCTACTACCATTTTTTTAATGGTGTTCTATGGGAATGGATGTATTTTCCGCAACTCTGCTGCATAGAAGAATTTTACTTTTATGCTAGCCTAAATTTTCTTCTTCAACTTTTTTTGAAGATTTCCTCCTTGCTGCAAGAGCTTGTTATTCACCTACAGCTCTCCTGACTTCTGTCAGCTATGAAACCTAAAATAGCTGAATTTAGGCCCCATGGCACTGGACCTGCAGGGAACAGCTTGAAGGTGCCCAGGGGGACTCATTTCTCAATCAGCTGCTGCAGGATGGTACCTTACTGCCCTCTAGTTCCTTCACTTTAGGAGCCCCTCCTTCAGATCCTAGGGATCCTCTAGGTTTTCTCAAACCAGGGTCCTCATTGACAGCTGAGCTGAGCTATACTTCCCCTGTTTTTTTCTGGCAACCTAATGGTGGCTTGCTTGAATGTTCCCTAAGGGAAGTTTAGTTCAGCTTAGCTGTCAAAGGTGACCTTGGTTTGATGGTTCCTTTGAGCAGTAGATTCCTTTGGAACAACTTAATGAAAACTCCATTACATCTCTGATGAATCATCCCAGGGAATAACACGTAAAGGTAAATGTTTTTAGGAGACCCAGAATTATGGGTGTCTGTTGTTTGTACCCTGTTGTTCACGGTACCATTCAGACTAACTTGGCTTACTAAGGCTTCCTAAGGCTAAGGATTTCAATAAGGGGTTTCCACTTTCAGTTGGCATCTCAGAGTTTTAGCTGGGTGTGTAGAAAATGGAGTGTGGCCCTCTGGTCCTTTTGACTTGTTCTAGGAATGTACCAAAGAGCGCAACATCCTTCTGGGAAAAGCCTAAGATCGTCTGTTTCCTTTGTGGGATCTGTTTGTCAACATATGTGGTCTATTCACAGACCAGCGTCACCCCCCACCCCAACTTTTATATGTCAGTGTTCTAGGTCTTCCCTACCCTAGAAGTATCTGGATGGTTTACCTCGTGTTCTGCTCATAGGTCCAACCTGTTACAGAATCCGGAGATTTCTTGATCCCTTCCGTGCTGGGCCTGGGTGGTTAAACTTGGATGGTAGCCCTTTGTTCCTATTTTCCAGTTATGGGTTTTGTGTTGCTTCAGGGCTTTCCATGGGTTCCCTCTTTGACACCCAGTCAAAGATGGATCATGTCTTCACAATATTAAAGATCTCATTGTTTTCCTATGACTTCATGGATTCATGTGGAGGCTTGTCTCCTCCTTTGGACTGATTCTTAAGGTATCCGTTGTCACCCAGTGAAATGTTTATTGTTGACAGTTATTGTCATTCAGTTCCAAAAGTTCTGGTGGTTTTAGGCCCTCCCTGTGCTCTGGCTATGGTTAGAGTTAAGTCTCCTTACTGACTAGCTCTTGTCATTGGATTTCCGCAGCTTGGGGCCTTGAAGGAGATCCCCTGGGCTGTGCCCAAGTTTATAATTGCCAGTATTTAATCTGTTTTTAATGTGACAGTATAACCACATCGTATCAGATTTATGTGTCCCTCATTGACTCCAAGAAAAGTATTCTGCAGTGGGTACTTACAAATATCAAGATTTCAACATCTGTCAGCAGGCTTATCTTATCAAAGGGACCCAAGTTTGGGTTACAACATGGAATATAGATATAGAGGGAGAAATAAATTGGGAACTTTAATCATTATTTTAGCTCATTTTAAAATACCAGTAACTGAATACACCATAATTTTGAATTCATGCATATTTTTTATGACAACAAAGGCAGACACCTTGTTTTATGTTAGTATTAGTTTTGTATTGTTTTTGCCATTGTCAAAATACTATTTAATTTAAAAAAAAGTATTTTTGTTGTATTGATTCTTACAGCTCAGTTTCTGAAAGAACAAGTATCTATGTTGCCCAATCTGATTTCCTCATTCATTCTCTAACGTAACGTAAACGTTACAGAGTGGTAACTAATGATACTTGGATGCAAAGCTGTGTATGCAATCCTTTATTTACCTATCTAAATACTGTGGGTTAGCCTGAATTGTACTGAAGGTAAAATGTCTTATTGATAATAGCTGAAAGTTAATTGAGCAAAAACATAATTTACCTTTGATACACATTTTATACACTAACCTTTCAACCGAGACGCTGCAAGTTAGAATAAATTGTTGTACTTCCTTAAACATTTATTTCACATGATTATACCATTGCATGGTCACTGAGGACACTTGTTTGTTTTCTTTTCATTAGATTTTGTACATGATTCATATTTAGTTTATCAGTCAAACCTGCAACCCTTTATTTTTCACTTTTCTGTGCTTCACAGAGATGCCTTGGTGACGAGTACTGTAAACTGCATGACCAGTTTTATGTCAGGGTTTGTCATATTCACTGTCCTGGGATATATGGCTGAGATGAGGAATTTGGATGTCTCTGAAGTTGCCAAAGATACAGGTATGCTGGGTTTGAGGCACGCAGTAAATAATAAATTGGATGATATTTATAAGAATTTTTCAATTATTTTTCAATGTTTTCAATTTTTCAAATGTCCCCCAGTAAAGTGGTTTATTTATAGTGATATGCAACCACAGAATCTTTGTATGAAATAAGGTTCTAGTTAGATAATCCAGGGTGCTTACATTACCAATGAGCCAGTAAATAGCCCAGCAAGCTGTTTTATGTAGCCCATGAGATGTGTCCCTACAGTTACTGGGGTGCTCCCTCCCCTGCGCTGCACTCACTGACCACAACCATTGCCTCTGACTTCTTCTGCACAAACTAACCAATATCTGATGATGCAAATATTGTCTTTACTGATTGTTTCTCCGTTGGTAGAAGAAAGGCATAGGGGAGAGGAATTAGAGAGTGTGAACAGGTAGGTAACTGTCACCTGACTGGGGTCATTGGTCTGTCACTTAGGGGTCACTTAGTTGTGTCACTGAGGAAGCTGTTACTGGAGGGTCTATCACCAAGGTACGAGGGTCTTTCACTTAGGGGTCTGGCACTGAATAAGCTGTCACTAAGGGTGAAGTTTGTCACCAGATACCCTGGTAATAACGTAAGAAATTTACCGCCTTCTGATAGTATCAAAGTGGATTTAAAGTTCCACTTTAAAAATTGGCGATCAGGCAGGTGTTCATTCACAAAGAAACAGGTTGTATGCCGTCTGCAATAACCGTTCTTAATTATTTGATCACCAGCCAGCTGGCAAATTTTGCATGCACATATATATATGTATATGAATATATATATAGAGCACGATTTTTCATTTTGAAATTCTTCATTAGGCTAAAAAGATGCAAATAGAAATTAATTAAAAAGGTAAGTATATAAAACAGTGACCCTGATTTACTAAAGTAATAGGGTTTACATGTTTACTTTCAAAGTGAATTTTCATTTATTTTACTGAATAAGGTGAACCAGCAAAAATAATAGGAAATTTACAATCACATGCAAGGATAATGTAAAAAACAGATTGCATTACGTATAACAAGTATTAGGGGCAGGAACATAGGACAGCAGATGTGCACCTTATTCTGCTTCAGGCTGAAAAGCTGTGCCAGGCCTGGGATAGTAAATTGTAGCAATGAGAAAGGACAAAGAAAACAAGGGGAGAGAACATCGTCTTCTCCATGCCCTGACATAATCATGTGCCAATTTCTTACCTAAACACAGGAAGGAAAATGGTGGCTGACAGTAAACAGCAGACTGAATGTTATAAAGGGTCCCAGGCAGGGGCTTTTGTAATGGCTTACTCTGCACATTTTCTTGTCATCATTGCTGAGCATCACATCAGTCAGTGAACTGCAAACTATTTCTCATATCTTGCCAAAGCCAGGAAAAGAAACCTCCAGCCTTGTCCTTAATGAGATAAACAACATCCTCTCATTCAACAGCTAAATGAATTTCCTGGGCAGAAAGAATGTCCAGGAATGCCCTGCAGAAAAAAAAATATATTTTGTATTTATAAGCATATTATGAATTTGGATAATATGGATGAACAAACTATTTACGAATAAACAAAAAACTATTACGTTATGCAAATTTTCCATTTTCTAATAGAAATTCTGGTATTTGTATTAGCAGTGTGGACATGGAATACTGTGAGCACCTAGAATTAGAATACATATGTTAATATGGATGTGGATGTGTCATACCCTAATGAATTTTTGTGCATGGATTAGGAAAGAAAAATTCTGTGCAAAAGTGACCTATATTCCCAAATGTATTACTCTTCTCTTTCAGCGCTAGAATCTTAGATTGGGGGCCTGGATTCCCACTTACCTCCTAATCTACATTCGGTGTCTAGAACTGACTTACTAAGTCCAAACTGACAAGTGTATTTTAATTTAAAGAGGACCTAAACTGGAAGCTGTGTCAAAAATCACTAGTATTTTCTGTGGTTTTCCTGCAGCTGAAGTATTCTTTTAACTTGCTATGTTTTGTTCTGCAGTATGTCTGTATAGAGATGGTCATCTTGGTAGAGGAACAGGGCTTTGCTTCTTCATGTCAGTGTTGCCCCTAAATACTGGTGGGGGAATATTCAAAAACAGGCTGGATGTATAGGAAGCTCAGATCCACAGAATGAAAAAGCACAAGCAGGGAGATGCTTGCACTGTAGGTTCTCAGGTACAACTTCCTATACATCACGGAGAACAAGGAGAGCAGCATAGGAGAGGCACTGCCAAATCTAACTTCAGTTCTGGTAAGACTAGCAGTTATAGGCAGCATTACGTCACATTCATACATGCGGCTCTAGGTCTAGAGTCTTCACTATTTTTTAGTAGGAAATCAAGACAAATGGTAGAATTCTCGCCGTGTATTACTTAAGTTCGCCGGCAAACTTAACATTTCTATATGTTAAAGTTAGCAGATTGTTACTTTTTTGTTTATGTGTACTTCTAGTTTAACTCTAGTCAACAATGTGCTGCTGTGTTAACTTTCAGTACCAGGAATGTAATGTATATGCCTTGAATGTAACTAAAGGACTTAACTAAACACAGTTTTAATATATACATTATGGTAAATTAAACCCAGTTACCTAAACGTTTTGATAGAGGGACAGACAGAATTTTCATCAGGAAATCAGGAATTTCACATTTATATCATTAAAAAAACACAAGAAATAGATTAAATGTGTAATTTTTTTCAGTAAGCAATTTGTAAATGTGCTAGAGTTGTCCAGAGCTGGGATTACTCAGCCTTTCAGCTCTTATAACTTTGCACTGAACTCCTGCCAAGTGTCCTTTACCGAAGAGACAACATTATCAGTTGTTGGCGCCTTTAACTAAGTTTTGACTTGAGATGAAACATCATGTCAAATAGCTTTTGTGGTTTGCTTGGTATGCATGTAGCACGATTGTAAGGAAACTGGCTGGAACTCCACAAATTATGGCTCATTTCTTGATTTCCCATGCAGTCTGAAGGTTGATAATCTGGTCACAGAAGTCAGGTCATGTAGATTTCACACAGGAATGGGTGGACTATGTATGTATCCGGTGAATGAAAGATGGCCTAGGAAATATTCGCTTATAGTAAAAAAAATGAATTTTACAATAAGATCATAGAACATTGGTTCATAATTATAATTTACCATATATTAATTATAAATCCACTCCAACCAAACCACCTTTCCCTTTTTAAATCATTTAAGTCTCTGTCATGTGTCCTCCAATGGTCCCTCTTTTGGATTTGGCAAATCGGGGCAGTTTTTTTTTTACACTGACTGGTCCACTGGTCATTGTGCAGTAATCAATTCATTCAGTATTTTAAAGCCTTGGAGAACCATTTGTAAACAACCAATAGAAAGGGTCACATAGCACTCAACACTCTCATTTGGGCTACTACACACCCTGTCACATGACTAAGGATTTACTTTGGTAAAAATAGTTTATTTACCTTTTTATTAGGACTTTTTTATACTGAGCATAATAATTAATTAGCTGAAGGAACTTGATGCCTGAAGATCAGTTTTAATCAGATTGTGGTATATCTTTTTTCAGTTTCTCAACTTCATGCATGCTTCCTATTGGGCTGTATAAGAAGCACTTGGCAGAAGGTTCTGACCCCTTCAAAAAATTCCTTAAATGAGACACGCCTGGCAAAAAGGGAATGTACAGTAACTCTGCCCTTCTCCATATCCAAATTAAAAAAAAAAGATGAGCTAGAATTTTATATTGAGTACCAAATCATTTACATGTTGCTTTTACAGTTCTGTTAGAATACACCCAATATATTACTGTATTGTTTTCAAACACTAGTATAATGTGTGGTAGACTGTGCAGTCCCATAGATTTTTATGAGACTTTTCCTGAAGTAGTTTCCTGCTAAGTTCATGGGTAAAGTTGCAGTGGTGCAGGGCTGGTTGCTAAATCACAGAGGAACTGATTATGCTGGCTAAAAATATGCTGACGCCGGCAGGTAGAATAATTTTCAAAAATGTCCTCCTGCTCAGAACAAAAAATTGAACTTTTAAAGCAATCATACTCTCAATCTCTGTGTTTGGTTAGCTAATTACAGCGTGTATCTCATAAGTTGTTGGGGAACATTTAACATTTATATTTTTATTGTTTTATTACTCTTTGACTCTATGATACAGTATGTGTTACATTATGAAAAGCAATTAAAAGATTTACAGCTGTTGTAATTGAACTCATGGTGAATGTAATTACAGTTATCGATTTTTGCTATTCCAGGCCCCAGTCTGCTATTCATCACCTATGCAGAGGCCATTGCCAATATGCCAGCATCTACTTTCTTTGCCGTTCTATTTTTCCTGATGTTAATTACATTGGGACTGGACAGTACGGTAAGTACACTTACTTTTAATATTATTAACTTTTATATTAAAGCCCACAGATTAGATTAATATGTGTGTTCTTCTGTGTACAGTTTGCAGGTCTGGAAGGGGTCATAACTGCCATTCTGGATGAATTTCCACATGTATGGGGCAAGAGGCGGGAAATTTTTGTCTTCCTTTTGATCGTGGTCTGTTACCTTGGGGCTCTTTCTACCCTGACGTTTGTAAGTTTGAAATTCTGTGAATCACTGAAATGTATTACTGGTTTTATTTATTAGCGTTTTGTTGTCATTATGTGAATGCAAAAGGAACAATGATAAACAGAGGAGTGAAAACGAACTTCATGAACCTCATGTTTCTTTTAATAACCCTGGAGAAGTTTCTCTCATACAGGAAAACACTTGAAATTCAATTTGAGACGATTAATTTGACCTAAGGCTGCCAAGTTTCCTTTCTTGCCCACATGCTCCCAGTGCCAAGCAGAGTTATTCATAGCATCCTGGGATTAGGGATTTTAACTCTTACAGAAATGAGCAACGTGCAAGGTGGATTTACAGCCAATCAGCTTTCATTCCTCATTGATATGTTTTCTGTAAACATGAGTGTCACTATACCTTTGCATTGCAGACCGATAATGATGTTAAGCCATGTTATGAAGGATTCTCACAAATCCTGCACATTGTGAAATCAGAATTATCAGAAAAATTAAAAAAAAAAAACAGACTAAACCCTTACATGTGTAAAATGACTTTCGTTATTTTTTAAACCTAAAGCAAATTACTTCTGTTAAAGCAAGCAACTAGCTGTACTGCTGCCTACATACTGCATTGGGTCAATGAGACAATCTTGCTGAGAGACCTTCTGCAGCCAGCACACTTCTAGGTGCCTGTTTCCTATGTTTCTGTGCCTTTTGGTATCTTTTACCACCCTTGAGTCCTGTAGTGACATAGTGGTCAGCGGAGGAGACCGCAGAGTGTGACCAAGGACACCGTGTTACATGCAGATGAACTTTCAGCAAGCTTGTAAAGTTTGATGATGCCAGCAGTTTGAAAAGAAAATTTTTAATTGCTTGCTTTGCATGAGGGCATTTTTTATAAATTGTAACAGTTCTTGTATCAGTGAAAAGACAGCTTTGTGAGTTTCCTGACCTGCAATAAGTATGTGCATATCGAGTTTGCTTCATTGGCTGCATGCTCATTTCAGAATATGGCTTACTAAGTAGTGAAGCAAGAATAACAATAGCCTCAAGGCTAGCATGTTTAGCAACAAATCAGCCCCGATATTTCTATCATGTCAGGTTTTCTTTGGGCTATTTTAGTAAGAGATCCAGTGACAGACAGTATACGTTCTCTTTGACGATGCTTTGTCAGATAGGGATGTTCTGTTTACACATCATGTGTCATGTCATGTGCATAGATGAGCCAACTGGAGCCCAGGGGCTCATATCTTGTGGTAGCCTTAGACCACCCTATGTGCCAGATCATTGGTAAAATATTTAATATCTTGATTTTATGTGGACCTCACAATGAACATTTTCTCCATTCCCAATAAAAACAAGATTTTATTTATGGCTTTTATAAATTGGCTATTTTGTGTGGAAGCAAACTAGTAATCATTTCTTGCCTTAGTTACTTGTTTCCAGTCTCCCCATCCATCATCAATGACAACACTTGCATTTACCATGTCTTCCTATCGGGTGCCCCTGCAATATGACCAGCAGTAGTGCTGTGCTGACTCCCAGAGTAGGTTGGCTCACACAAAGACAGGGGGATCTGCCTCCTCATGACCCTGCCATGATCTGTCTTCTGATACCTGATAGGCTAGTACCAAAATTAAATCTTCCCCAGCACCTGACCACCTCATATGTGATAGCATTAGAGTTGCACAACCGACTGTTGCCTGGATCAACCTTCTGTCTTTGCTCCTTAGAGCCTTCCAATTACTCACCACTGGACAGACCTTAGCTTGACCTCTGACTATAAACTTTTTATTTAACTTTGATACCTTACCTGGCCTGTTGTATGTCCATATTTTACCCTGACTTTCCCTCCAACATGCTCTCATTCTATGTTTTGGTTTGATGCTATTGCCCTTCCATGGGCCTTCCTGTCTTTGTGTGTCCGGGGTTCTCCTGTACATTTCAACTGTACACCATTGTTTGCGAAGCTAATCGCTAGGGATAAGCAAGTGCCAGGACAGTTCAACTACAAGCCCAAGGCTGAGCAAGGATTTGTCCAGTGAAGATTGTGCCATTACATTGGGGGAGTATAGTATATTAGGCATTAGCATTGGACCCAGGTTTTGCCTGTTTACTCTGCTCTATTGCCCATTTAAAGCTTGTGTCTTTGTCTCATGACAAGTATAGCTGTGCCACCATAAATTATTGATATGCTTATTTACAAACTTTACTTACCTTAAAGGAAAATAATAAAATAGAATGTAATAATGTATAAGAAATGAGAAAAATGACACCTTCAATTTAAAAATATTGTCTTCCAGGTCCCCATTCTTCCCCTCTTTACACTAGTAGAGAAATAAAATATAATTTAAATTCATTAACTGATTCAATTTTAAGATGAACACAATTCCCAAATTAAAGTTCAGTAATTGTAATGAGGCTGTGTGTTATTTGTGGTAACTACCAAATTATTTTTAGCAATGTAATTGTTATTTTCAGGTGGTGGAAAACAAAAGCTGAAATGGAAATTAACAGTCATTGCAGCCCAAGGACTGTTATTTCTGGACAACCAGTAATATAGTTCAACTTTCATATCCAAACTTTTTCATGATGTATATATATATATATATATACATGATGTATATATATATGATGTATATATATATATATATATATATGTATATATATATAAAAAGGTTTTATTGTGATTACTTACTGTTAGAAATAACAACCATTTTAATGGTAATCTGATGTACAAGGTCTGTGTATTTTACTTTTAGGGTGGTGCTTATATGGTGAAATTGTTTGAGGAGTACGCCACTGGCCCAGCTGTCCTAACAGTAGTATTCCTAGAAGCTATAGCAGTGTCTTGGTTTTATGGTAAGTATAATTATTGTCCTTTTGTATGTGTATCTCTTGTGATGTGTTCTATTGTATGTGTATTACAGATATATGAGTTCTAAAAAACCTTTGCTTTCGTTCATACATTGCTGCTTTATCCTCCTCTTTGTTTTATATATATATATATATATATATATATATATTATAAGACAGTGTGGTATTATAAAGTGTTATCTATGCTAGGCGTAATTATAGAACTTTTTCTTTCATCTTTCTATTGACAGACAGCTAGGCAGTTACCTTGTCAATACCAAGAATTGGAGTGCTGGTTTGAACTGGGAACATGCTAACACCAGTAAACTGCATTGCTTGGTAATGCTCAATAGCTCTTACTTGAATGCAGGCAACAGAAAATCACCACAGCCATTATAAGTACGAATGGACTTTCTGTGGCAGATTAACTATTGGGAGTTCATAGCTGGGCAAATGCTGACAAACAAAAAGTTTTACCTGGGAGCAATGAGATATACAAGCAGAAATCAAGATATAAGACAGGATCAGAAGACAAAGCCTGTACAGGTCAGATACAAATATACAATTATATAAAATATATGACAGAGGGGCCTAATTAAATGAAACAAAAGCTGAATTATGGGACTAAATCAAAGGGACGCATCAAAACCTAAATATCTGGGAGACGGATTAAAATAGGAAACAAGGACTGACAGAACGGCCATGACAGGGCTTGCAACATTGGTTTTTTGCCTTGTATTTTATGCTAATAGAATAGTAGGATTGTGCTACCTTTATTAAAATTTAGAACATGTGAATATATGAAGATTAATTGCAGCAATGCCATCATTTTAATTGTAAAAGGCATCTGTCATTTTTCATTATTTACATGATAATGAGGTGCAGGTATGGATTATAGAAGCAGGGTTTATAGCCCAGCCACCTTCTATGTAAGCAATGTGACCTAATGGCAGTGGAAATGATGTAGCTCTTGTTTCTTTATAAAGCCAATAAAAAGTAAGACATTAATTGGCAGTAAATAGACTTTACTTCTGCTGTGTTTCAGGTATCAATCAGTTCTGCAGAGATGTGAAGGAAATGCTTGGATTTGCTCCAGGCTGGTTCTGGAAGATTTGCTGGGTTGCCATCTGTCCGTTGTTCCTTTTGGTGAGTAGTCATTGTCCTTATCACACAGTAAATTACAGTTCACAAATTGAGTACAAACAAGTGATGCAAATTCAAAATACTTAATGAGCTGTGCTTAATCTAAAAGAAAGTATTTCATTGGGATTATTGGACAAAATGTCTTTCAGGATTCTACGTATAGAGTGCTGCATTACAAAGAACAATTCCATTTATTTGACGCATATTAGCCCCAATTCACAAAATTGTGACACAAGGATAATGAGCTTACATTCATTTTCAGCCACATGATTGCATTTTTCACATCTTGCTTGTGGTCTTTTTGTTTAATATAATATTCATTTTTATCCTGGTGTGTTATCTTTGTGAAGTGAGCCTACTTTATAGTGTTCATCAAGGATGGCCAATATTGGTATAGTGAACAGTAGCATATTGTTGTATATTGCTTTGTGCTTTGGTTTAGGCCAGTGGTGCCCAACCTTTTTTCATCTGAGGTGCTGTTAACATTGAAGAATAATTCACAGGCCACATGGCAGACAAAGAATAACCTCCCTAGCGGTTCATTTCTTTCCGTTTTTTTATGTCTAAAAGCAGTACATTGTTTTTCATGAAAATTTATTTTACAGTATAATATAATAGTATGAGTATAATAAAGTTTGAAACACAAAATCATTTAAAAACAATAAATTGAATAAAAAAAAAAAATCTTATATTTAAAAAAAAATTGAATTAAAATAAAAATACATATTATACTCATACTATTATATATACTGTAAAATAAATGTTCCTAAAAACAATGTACTGCTTTTACACATATACATCCAATGTATGCATTCAATACAGTTATTTTGTACTGAATGCAATACAAAAGGTTTTGAATTTCCCGCCCCTCCTTGTCGGCAATGTACACACGCACCGACTTCACCGGGAACTCCCCGGTGACTCATTGGTTGCAGAAGCCAGCTAGAGGAAGAAGAAAGAAGACGGAGATGACGGCGATGGACGGCCCGGGTCGCTGGCGGATCAGGTAAGCGATGTATTTACTTATCTTCCCATAGGTTTACCTACCCCGAGTGTGACTTGGGGTTACCACTTTTAGCAACTTTTTTCTACCCCGAGTCGCACTCAGGGTTACCTCTAGGGAGGTTAAAGATGTTTAAAACTAGAAGTGTTTTATTTTAAAATTAAATTAAATTCAAGTGTTTCTAGTTACTGTAACATACATGCACTAAATAAAAGTAATTACAAATCAAGAATTTCTGCACTCACTTTTTGTTTCCCATTTTATTAATGAAAGATACAAAACTTAAGCTATCATACAGTGCTGCCAGTCATATATTGCTCCCCGCTCACCATTCCTGTACCAAAGAGCAGAAACTACACTATGCAATGCATCCTGCCAGTTATAGGGGACCGCTAATCTTCTTTGTACCCCAAATCTCTGCAATGGATACTTCCAGAGAAATGCAATTCATGTAAAAGATAGCCAAGGGGTACATGTTCTTACTGCTAAATACCAGGTCTTTAAATCTCCCCGTTCCTAGAAAATTAGGGTTCACAGTAGGCCAGCTATGTGTGGCAGGGTAGCACGGTATGACATGTATAGCTTTTCTGATCTTGTGATGGTGCCGCAGCAATAACATTTTAGGGGGAGTTAGCCACAAGAATCCTGCACTTGCAGTTACATTTCTCTTCTCTTACAGAGAAATTGGGGTTCATAGAAAGTAAGAGGATAGATGGTTGTGACAGGGTAGCATTAAATGATGGGTATACCTTTTAATAAGATGGGGGGGGGGTTCCAACTGGCTCCCAAATATTCATTTTCCAACATCACTCTGTTCCAGATAAATTGGGGTTCACAGAATGTAGGTGTCCAGCTATGTGTTTGAGGCACCCCACCAGCCACTCAGTCCCTCGCACTGCAGATTTGACTCCAGGCTGCAATGCGCAGTACTAGGCGTCTCCCCCTAGGCAGGGTTTCATGGCATGAGGAAGGGCTAACCGCACCGCAACCTCACCACCAGTCTGAACGTAGCCTCCTAGCACCACAATCTTTTAGAGATACATAGAAGATGCGTGCGCCCCATCCCCCGCAAGACAACAAGCAGAGGGGGAATGAGGAGATGGCCAGATCTGACAGCTCGGGCCATAGGTTGGGCGTCCTTGGTTTAGGCCAGGCATGGGCAAACTACGGCCCAATAGGGATGTTTCTCCAGCCCTTTGGGTACTCTGTGGCTCTGGCCAGTGCCACCCCGAGCAGGGTCAGGAGAAGGACCCCGCCGGGGGGGCGCACCGGTCAGAGCCCAGAACAGAGCCTGCGATGGGAGAGTGGGCGAGCTGTGTCCCTGCACACACCGCCCACTCCCCCATCGCAGATCTGAGCCTGTGTCATGATTGCATAACCTCACCCACTCTACCATCGACCTGGCCCCTCTGGCAAATTTCTTTGCAGATTGTGGCCCCTGACCTAAAACATTTGCCCACCCCTGGTCTAAGCTATATTGTATGCATTAAAAACCATAAATAACTGCAAATGCAATAAACTACATTACATACATATACATATATCTGAGAGCTGGCACTACAATGCTCACAGCTCATGGCCCCAATTAGCAGATTGGCAAACACAATAAAGGAAAAAAGTTATACTACACAGAAAACATAGCTCAGGCCAGTGTAATATTGCAAGAATACAAACAATGAATAATGATGGTAACAATTAATTCAACTTGGCAGATCAGTTGGCACTGTTTTACAAAATGTGTTAGTTTGTCTTAAAGGGTATTTGTAGCCAAGTTTTGGATAAATTGGGAAGGATTAGAACGCCTGGCTGGTTATACAGCTTTTTAAGAATCCATTGGAGATTCCTTCACTTCCTGTTTTGATAAAAGGTTTTCAGCAAGACAGGAAGTGAGGGGAAAGCTAGCAAAAACAAAGATAGAAGTAAAAATGGGGAATGTTACAAACTCTGTCAGCTTTTTTTATTGCCTGGTTCTATGTTGCAGATCTTTCCTAACTTCCTGTCTATTAAAAGGTTGTCCACAGAAAAGGAAGTAAGGGGAAATGTCTTTAATGGAGCCCC